>NW_021703776.1:73727098-74327098 GCF_005190385.1 Monodon monoceros | reverse complement strand
CACTACATGAAAAAAAAAAAAAAATAGGATCCCTGGTTGGGTTCTCCAGGAAGCAGAATTTGACATGGAATTCAACGTGCAGAATGCCTGTAAGGGAATGCCCTTGGGATCAACAGCTATAGAAGAGAAAGCAGATTTGAGTAGGTAGAGAAATGGAAGTAAATTGGCAGTTGGTAAATGCCTCCTCTGGCTCCACAGGAAGCTCTGGAGCAATTATGGCTCATCAGAGTTGTCCTGGGTTGGTCTGAAATGGCTAAGCCTTTATAATCTCTCATATAAGTCACTGAAGGTAGGCTGCACAGGGAAGGTCATGACTTTTAGCAAAGAAGCTCTCCACATCTGAGGCAATTGCTAAAGGCGCTGACAACTGAAGGATATCTACTGACAAATGCTCCCAACAGCTGGGGCAACAAATCCTTCCTGGAGAGCAAATCTTTGCTGAGCTTTGCCATATCAACTACAAACAGTTGTGAGTTGTAAAATGTGAGATATGAAAAACAACTGTCCTAACAGAGCACTAATTATACACTTGAGTAAGACAACAGAAAATAATTTCTTTTACCACTGGAAGTTAATTTAAATAATATTATTATTGTCATTACATCAAGTTGTAATAGTTCATGGATTTGGATTTTTGTGTCTGCTCTGTTTTGTTTGGTCCTGGAGGAAGGGATCCTTCTCTTTTGGTTTTTTGTTGTTGCTGTTGTTTTGGTTTTGTTTGGTTTTTCTCCTAAAGCAAGCTCCCTTATTCAACATACTTGGTATGTAATAGCAGAAAAGAAAAAATTTATTCAGGAACTTAGAAGTTTTATATCAAAATATCTGTTACACTCTCAGATTTATCAGTTTTTTTAAAACTGACTTTTAATGACTTGGGGGTGGTTACTGACTAAGGAAGTATCATAAATGTGCTACATTACCATCTTTTTAGTGATGTCCAGAACAATCTACATTGGAAATACACTTTTGTGATATTGCTGTCTATTGCATATTAACCTAAATCAATTTGATGATTCAGGAATTATTAGTTTCCTTTTGGTAATTATCAGTCCTTTATATAGAGGTAGGTAATGGATATAGGCCTCCCCGCTAACAACCTATTAGGAGTAAGGTTACAATTATAATTTTCACATGGAATACTACCACATATAGCTTTATGAACCAACAGAACCAAAATACATTGATAGCAGCTATTCTCTAACCGTACTGCAGTCACAGTTCTTTGTTCTTTGGGTGTTACAACAGCACCTTGTATGAAAAATTCATTCAAGGCAGGTGCAGCTGTATTCTCAGCTGAGCATTTACACAGAGTCATGTGACAAAGGATCCTCCGAGTCAGCTTCTGGACACTAAACCAGTTGGAATAATAAATGCTCCAAATGGTATAGGGTTGAATACATTCTTAAAACCCTATTCTTGCAAGGGTGAGAATTCCTGCTCAACATTTCTGGCAATTCACACACTATGAAACTCATTTCATCAATTAAAGAAATCATTTCCATGATCTAGTATACTAACACATCCTCAAGTGTTGACTGAGTGTCATATTAGCAGAAATATTTAGAATAGCTTATTCTGCATTGTGGACTTCTAAATCAAATTGTTTAAATGCATCCTGTGGGGAAAGCCTTCCTAAGGAGGACAGTTCAGAAATTAGCTGTTCATGTTGGTGGGAAGGGTAGGCTACAACTAACCAATACACACAAATATTTCTCACCCAGGCTTCAATATCTTAAAGTAAATTATAGAAAATTTAACATGGGCACAAGAATACAAAAGTAAAATTAAACTCAAGAACACAAAACAAAACTAAAATGCCAAATAAAGCATAAAATGTTATTATTGTAACTAACTTTGGTAACTATAGTCATCACCAAAATGTACCACCAAGATATTATACATTGTTTTTAGTATGTATGCCACCTAATACGTGACACCATGTCCAGGACCAAGGCAGCCTATTAGATATCCCTACCTAATTCACTCATTAGGTTCACGACTAAACACTGAGATATAGATTCCAAAATATACCTGACATATAACTCCAATGTTTGATACTTCTGTATATTGCTTTGAATAATTAAAATTTAAAATATTTTCAATGAAATGATAAAGTAGGAAATAAATCCTAACTAAAAAAGAAAAGGAAATGTGTAAGAGATTATGTGATTGTGTATGAGTGTGTGTGTGTATGAATGTATGTGTATTTATTTCCATAATGGAAAAAAATTCTCTGGGCACTAGGTTATATTGTAAATACTAAATGTCTAATGTCATGTATGAGAACAAAAAAGAGAACAGAATTTTAAGTAATGAGAAAATTATTATGAGGAAAAAAACTTTTCATATGGTTAAAAATATCAAAAATGTTAAAATATCAGAGTGCTGCTCAAAGCTACTTGGAATGTATATAAAGCTAGGACAATAAATGCATGTCACATTTTGTTATAAAATGTTTTCTAAAGATGATTACCCTGCCATACAGGATGGTGGGTGCTGTTTAGTTTACAACAGAGTGATTACTATTTTTTCTATGATTGATGTTATTACAATGTTGCCTTGTGCTTGGGCATCCCCAACAGAACTCACCCTAACATAATCAAATTCAAGACTTTTATCAGAACAGAAAACTAAGTCAACAACCACAGTCAGCCAGTGTTCTGAATGAGTACCAGAAACTAGCATTTGGGCAAGTCATTTTAAAATGACCTCAGGTTTTTACTCCTAGCTGTGTTGCACAATGAAGAGAAAGACAGTACAAGAAACACATAAGCACAGCCTCTTAGAGATAGAAGGATCATGTAGTCCAATCCCCATCTCAATGAAGGAATACCTTGTAGATCATGCTTAAGAAATGGGAATCAGTCTCCCCTACAATGAGTCCACAGCAGGAAGTGTTTGGTGCAGAGGATTCCTTTATTTGGAAGCCATTATTCTCAGAAAGTCCTTTATTATTTGGAGTGAAAATGTGCCTGCCCACTGTTCCTAGTTCTACATTGTGAAGAATCAAAAAATACATCAACTCTTTCTTCCAAATGAAAGTTTTTTAGATATTTTAAGATACAATAATGTCTCTGGTTTACCTTTTTTTCTTCAGGTGAAGCCTTCACAACTTCCTTGCTTGTCCCACACATGGACCCTCCAAACTCTGGGGAAATCTGCTTGGGGAGTATTACTTTGTCAATTTTCTTTTTTTGTATGGCACCTACAATGGGATATAATGCATCATCAGTGGAATAATAAAGAGTCATGGTCAGAGAATATGTTTTCTGCACCCGGACACTATTCTGCTGCAACTTTAGCCAGATGTGGATATTTTTAGAGCAGTGTGTGGATGTCTGTCTACTTGCTCGTTTTCACCGTGCACATCACACATTCTTTCCATAGAACTTGTAGCCAAACAAAAATCCTCAATTTGCATCTAGATTTCCAGTCATTCTGCAAGTATGTCATTTATTCTGAAAATCAAAATGCAAAATTTTATATCTAATCCTCCTATATATGCTGGTTGGCTTCTGTTCATCATACAGCTCTTTATGACCTTCAAAATCCAGGCATAATGAACTTCACATACACACAGGTACGTCATCTCTGCTCAAGGCCTTTGTTTGTACTGTTTCTGCTTCCTGGAAGACCCTTTCCAAACCCACACCCATCCACACTCACTTTTCTTAACTTCTTTCAAGTAGTTCACTAACTTTTGCTTATTTGTCAGTTCTGACTTCAAAGATCCTCCAGAACAGCCCCAATGAACAGTGCATTTATACACTGAAGTGCTCCTTATTAACATTCAGTGTTCTTACTAAACAGCCAACACTGGTCTCCCATGTTACACAGAGCATTCTGTAATTTGCACTCATATTTTCTGCCCTGTTTTTTTACCATATATAGCTTTTCTTTCATATTTAAACAGTGATGTATTTAGCATAAAAGATAAAAAAATATAGAAATCTTGCATTTCTGCCTTTAATCCAATAAATCATATTTTATTACCACATCCTTTCTTTGTTCATTTTATTTCTATTCCTAAGGATTCAGACATACTTTATTGCTTTTAGCATTTTTCAAATCCCCCAATTTGTGCATTGGACATCCTGAGGCTATTCTTAAAGACTCACAACAATGTATTTTTCAACATTTATATATCCCTCTTTCTGATGTTTGAACATTTTTTTGCAAGTTGAGCTTATAGTATAGAGTCAATAATTTCTTTAGATGACTATCTTTTCTCTTTTTCATTTGAATTGTTTTCAACTGCAGAATTTGAATTATATTTTCGAAACTCTCATTTTTCTTCAGCTATATTCCTTTTTAGAGTTTATAATCATAATAATCTACCTAAAGTGTTTAAGTCATTTTTATAAAGCTTGTTAAAGTATAATCTAAATATGAAAGTGAAAAAGTCATAAGTGTGTGACTCAAACAATTTTCACCAAGGAAGTACATCCATATAACCAGAGAAGTCAGAGAGATTTGAAGAAGCAGAGATGCACTCTTATTTGCCTTAAAGAAACAAACTGCCCTATGAGAAGGACCACATGGCAGGAGACAGTGAGAGACCTTTAGGAGCTGACGTTCTTGGTTCTACAACCACAAAGAAGTAAATTTTTGCCAACAACCAATGAGCTTGACAGAGGATTTAAAGTTTTATATGAGATTGCAGCCCCTAGCAATACCTTATTTTCAGCCTGATAGGCCACTGAGCATGGGAGTCAGGTAAATCATAGTCATAATCCTGACCCACAGAAACTGTAAGATAATAAATATGTGTTGTTTTGAACTATCATGTTTGTGGTAATTAGTTACACAGCAATAGATAACATAAACATACTAAGTCAGAATCTGGATTTTTAACAAGAATCCTAGTTGACCCTCATGTGTGTTAAGTTTGAGACATTTCTATGTAGTCTATGCTGAAGAAACTGTCCGCAGCAGCTCTAGAAAAGGGGATGAGAAATAACAAGGATCACAAAACTACTTGCCATGAATCTTAATGGTTAAAAAGTAGCATAAAAGGTTAATATCTGAATATTTATATTTATAACTTCATCACAGGTGTGATTATATTTTGCACATCATAAATTATATATGAAATAGAAATATAAAAAGTTGAAATAAACAATAATGTTTTAAATATTTAATTTTCTATTTTATGGTATAAAATATTTTTCTCACTAAGTTTATTAGTAATAATGTTAATAACATTATTATATATATAATTCTTACATGGTAATATTAGTGACCAACTTACTAAATGTTCAGTTTGTTTGAAAATTGTGGGCTTACATTATTGTAGAGAAATCTGAATGTAAGAATATACATTCAGTTTATATCTGTGCTTAAATTTTATGGGTGCAATAACTTTTAAATTGAGAAATTTACATACACTGTAATACATTGTAATAAACTGACAAGGGACAAAAAGCATACAGAGTGCCCAGATCTTGATTTCTAATACTATTATTCAATAATAGGAAGCAGGGATCTTTGGATAAACAGCTGACTCCAGGACTGGGACAGGAAATACAAAAGATGAGCCTGAATCTTCTAGAGCTTCTTGTAGGGCCAGAAAGTAAGGAAGTACTAAACAAATAAAACAAACAAAACATACACACAACAAAACAAAACACCACAATGATGCAATATATCTAAGGGACATAGGAGCTAACTGCATCCCTTTGCCAGTAGCCAACACTGGAATAATTTGAGCAACAAAAGAAATAAAGCAGTAATGGATTATAACTGAAATTATAAAATAATTCAGTATGAGTTCATACTGACATAAATGACTGAATAAATAAATGGGGGACAAAAGACAAATCTCCAGTGAAGAATTATTCCGAATAGTTTATTTAAATACTTTGCCTTCAAGGATGTGGAACACATAAGCTTCTGAAAAGCCAAAACAATCTTGAAAAAGAAAAACAAGGCTGGAGTCATCACATTTCCTGATTTCAAAATATATTATAAAGCCACAGTAATTAAAAGAGTATGGTACTGATATAAAGGTAGACATATAGACCTATGAAACAGAATATAGATGGCCAACTGATTGTCAACATGACTGCCAAGCATACACAATGGGGAAAGAAGAGTCTCTTCAACAGTAAGTGCTGGGAAAACTGGATATCCACATGCAAAATAATGAAAATGTATCTTAAACCATTCACAAAAATCAACTTGAAGTGGATTAAAAACTTAAAAAGTAAGACTAAAACTGTAAAACTCCTGGATGAAAACACAGGGGAAAAGCTTCTTGACATTGGTCTTGGAAATAATTTCTTGGATATGACACCAAAAGCACCGGTGACAAAAGCAAAAATAGGCAAGTGAGCCTCCATCAGGCAGGTAATCAATCAATCATTCAGTCAGTCTATAATTTGTTTTTGTGTCTGCTGATTAGCAAAGCAAGGTTGCAAGCCAGCCCACATACAATAGGAACTCCATGTACACTTGTGGTGAAGTCATATGACCACCACTGTCCTTTCCCATAGCAGCCTGGTTAGGGGGGGAAGGTAAACGCATGTAGAAATGAGATTGTGAAGCAAGTCAATGTGCAGTAATAACTTCAATTTATTGAATATCTATTATATGCCAAGGAAATTTTAGCTGCTTTACATACCTACAAATAGTAACAACTCAGTAAACTGGACATTATTATTCTTATTTATCTGTAACTGAGACCCAGAAAGATTAAACAATATGCTCAAGGCATGTCCTCACAGGCACTAAGCCGCAAACCTGATATATGAATCCAGGAAGCAGTTGGGCCCTTGCTCTTAATCACCAGGGCACACTGACTGCTGATACAAATATAACAGATATAGTAAGGGACACAGTAACCATGTGCTTTGATAATCATGCTGTGCAAGTGATTTTTCTTTCTTACGTAGCAAAATGTGAGCATGCTTTAACAAGAAGAAAAAAGACATTTCTTATATACGTACAAAGGCTACTCAAAGGTCTACTCTGACCTTGCTACTGAAGAGGCACACAAATGAGATCTCAAACAGCCAGAAGCTGACAGTCAATTTGGGGTTTACTGTGAATCCCTGAATTCAATGACTACCTTATTTTACTTCCCAATATGATCAGGTATAAAGTTAAATGACCTATGACTAATGCTGGCATAAATTTCCAGCTGCTACTCAGATATTTGGAAGTTGCTTATCACTAGAGCATGAGTTTTCTCACCCCACTTACCTCTCTTTTCTCAACTACCTACTATTTCTCTGTTTTTATAAGAGAAACACAGCAAACAAAAACAAATTCATAGAGTTCTCTCCTGGTTTCCAAATGGTTGATGTGTACCAGGTGAGAAATCCAGTAAATCAATGGACACATGCTGCTAAATATCTGCTTAAACTTTCCCCTACAGAATGATATTAGGAGATTCATGTAAAAAGTGGTACATACTTTACATGTTATACAATCAGATTTTAAAAAATTCTCATCCCACCAATCATAGTTGAATTCTTGGATCCCCATTAAAAATACCACTAAATTATGAGAGCAACACTTATGTAATAAGAAAACAAAAATGTGGTGGGATATTTATAGTTTCTGGTATATTAGTGTTACCATGTTAGCTCAATAGCATCACCCAATTAGGTTTTAAAAAAATGCTCTAACAGTGGTCTTTGCAAAGATAAATCTGAAAGCACTCTGAATATACAAATTAATTATCCTGTTTAAACACAACATTTTTTGATAAATTAAACTGCTATAGATGAAGTTAATAAAGGTATCTGGAATCCAAACTACATAATAAATGAAAGAGTTAAAGATATGTCTAGGAAAGAGAAAATGGATTGGTGCAATAACTGTCTTCTTTAAACATCTGAATGTCACTTCCATTCACTTCACTCTGCATGATAACTATAACCCTTTTTGAAACTCATGTTCCCCTTTTCTGTTAGGCCTTCATACTTTTGTCTGCATCAGAAACAGCTGCTCTAGGTAAAGGTCTTTTCCTCTTTGAAGACTTTCTTGACATCCAACCTCACTGGTGAAAGGAGTACTTTCCTTAGCTTCTATAACAACTCACTGTACTTACTTCATAGCACTGATCATAGTGGCTGACTGTTTGACTTGCACACTTTTCAGGGGCAGAGATATTTTAATATCCATTTCCACATTCAGGATCTGATACTAACTTTGGTCACCAGCTAAGTATGTGTGAATGAATGGATGAATGAGTGAATGAAGAGCATACAGAAGGCAGGGTAGTCTTGCTCTCTGTTGCTGTCATGTGCCCTTTACCATTGGTTGAAATTACAGAGACAAAGAAATGACTTCGAGAACCATCAAGCAGGATGCAGATTACTTTTCAAGGTACTAAGCTGATAGCCTTTAGTGTTTGGGCACAGGATGATGTCAGAGGCACGATGGATGAGATCCCTCCATTTAGAGGAATTTGGAGTAGATAACTTCAAAAATACTTTTTGGGTCTCTTCTTAAGCTGGACACTTTGAGAAAATCTGCATTAGCTATACCTAGAGTAAATCTATTTCACATTCAAATTCTGTCCATATACAAGTAGTTCTTTTAAATACAAAAAGATTATTCTCTACTGATCACATACCTGCTAGCTTCCTTTTTAAAGATAGTGTGAAGTATGGTGCATAAAATGAAACGGATATATATTTTTTAAAGTTGAGGTTAATGAAAAGTACCTCTTAATTACACTTCCACCATTGCCCTGAATTAAGAGTGTGCTTAGATAAATTGTCTTAACTCTGTATCCTAACAATGAAACACTATAATCTGCCTCACGAGGGTACCCTGTGTACTTATGGCCTAAATTTTCTAAGTTAATCGAGATGAGATATGGTATGTAAAATGCAAAGTCATCAGTATTAATACAATTCTGTGAGAGTCGCTGTTAAAACTCTTCTTTCCCTGTTTAACTTTTTTTTTTAACAAACTATGCTTTCAGAATAAATTAATAAATTCTGAATGAACTAACCAAAAGGAAAAATAAAATATATTACCAATACCAAATGTTATCCATGGAGAGTTAGCAGTAATAAAATATGACATCAAATAAAATGACAGGGCCATTCAGCCAATGATGGACACTTAGGTTGCTTCCATGTCCTGGCTATTGTAAATAGAGCTGCAATGAACATTTTGGTACCTGACTCTTTTTGAATTATGGCTTTCTCAAGGTATATGCCCAGTAGTGGGATTGCTGGGTCATATGGTAGTTCTATTTGTAGTTTTTTAAGGAACCTCCATTCTGTTCTCCATAGTGGCTGTACCAATTCACATTCCCACCAGCAGTGCAAGAGTGTTCCCTTTTCTCCACACCCTCTCCAGCATTTATTGTGGCACATATAAACAATGGAATATTACTCAGCCATAAAAAGAAACAAAATTGAGTTATTTGTAGTGAGGTGGATGGACCTAGAGTCTGTCATACAGAGTGAAGTAAGTCAGAAAGAGAAAGACAAACACCGTATGCTAACACATATATATGGAATCTAAGAAAAAAAAAATGTCATGAAGAACCTAGGGGTAAGACGGGAACAAAGACACAGACCTACTAGAGAATGGACTTGAGGATATGCGGAGGGGGAAGGGTAAGCTGTGACAGAGTGAAAGAGTGGCATGGACATATATACACTACCAAATGTAAAATAGATAGCTAGTGGGAAGCAGCCACATAGCACAGGGAGATCAGCTCAGTGCTTTGTGACCACCTAGAGGGGTGGAGTACGGAGGGTGGGAGGGAGGGAGATGCAAGAGGGAAGAGATATGGGAACATATGTATATGTATAACTGATTCAGTTTGTTATAAAGCAGAAACTAACACACCATTTTAAAGCAATTATACTCCAATAAAGGTGTTAAAAAAAAAAGACAGGGCCTACACAGAATTTTAATTAGCTATCAAATTATACTTAATTTTTTAAAAAAGTAAATGACAGAAACATATACAACAAACCATAAAATTGCATCCTGCTTCAAACTCTAATGTAAATATTATATGCTCCGAAAATAAACAGATATAAAAGATTTAAAATTCCCTTAAAGTTATTAGTTTGTACCATATGAAATTTTCATCTTAAAAAACTGCAATTCCAACTCCATAAATCACTACAAAAATAAGTTAGAGTATTGAAAATTTATATAATGTCTCCCATTTTTATTTTTCAGAAAACATGTTTTTCTTTAGAGAATTTTAGTTTTCTACCTAAATTCAGAACAATGAGGGAGATTTCAAGTATAACAGTCTTTAAAATTCTTCTGAAAATAGGGATGATGATAGTGTAATGCCTGTCACATAATACCTACTAAATGAGTATGAGCCTATAGAGAGAGGGGAAAAAGGAAATTAAGAGGTTAGCTTTCTGGAATAGACTTATTATATTTGATATGCCACCACACTTCTACTGTTCCATCAGCTTGTGTTGATGTGTGTGATGAAGCACTCATCATGTGACAGGGAGGATTCCACACACATTCGTCTATTAAACTGTAAGGAAAACTCTATTATTATTCTATTTATAGATTAGAAAACTGGAAAGAGAAGCATAAGTAATTTGACCAAAGTAAAACAATCATGAAATGGAACATGAGGAATATATGGGTTCAGTCTCTAGAGCAAACCCTTCACTCTGCTGCCTCTCTTGTGTGGAAGGCCATCAATGAGAAAGTTCAATTATTACTGGCAGAGTAAATATAACTGGGTCTTCCTATATTTGTAATTTTAGTTAAAATTAAGAATGAATTGATGGATTTCTGGCCTTCATTTAGGATATAAAAGCAAGAAGCAGTGTCACTCCTACCTAATAACAAGAAGATGAATAATCAAGAAAATCACAACTTTTCTTAAATACCTCAATTAGAATATGTATTTGGTCAGCCAAAGGTCCTCAACTATTTCCACTGCATTGTCTTGACCTTTAAAAAGTTAATGTTATTGTGTTCCTAAATTACTTTAATAACCTCTACCAATATACACATATAGGAAGCCTAATTTCATATCATTCCAGCTTTAGATTTTGTGTAAATAAAAACAGTGCCTAAAAATTATTTTTTTTAATTTTATATTATGGAGTCGACATTGTTTTTCACTTTGGGTTTGAGAATGGTCATAAAATATATATGGTATAGAAAAAAATTCATCACCAATATATTTTAAAACTTTATTTTGGTCAATTACAAATAAACACAAAGCTCAGTAATTACTTTGAAAACAAATTTTTATGTTTTATCTCCATCTAATTATTTTCACTTGATTTGTTATCGCCAAACCCTCTATTCCCAAGAAATTATGAGTATAAAAACCTTCAAAAATAGAAATTTTAAAATCAGAAAATATCAAAAATAGCAAACTTTTCTCTGTCTTGCTTCTATAGCATCAGTCTATCTAGGTGGTTAAATTTCAGTATTCAAACTATTTATCCAACCTCAAGTTTTCAAGGGTATTTGTGAAGCATTTTTAATAGATGCCTTACATTCTTGTCTTTAAAAACAATTTTAAAGCATTTCTAATAATCATAATTTTACTAAAAGTTAAGTGTTTTCTTTTAATATGGGTAAGGTTTTTTTAAAGGGAAAATATTAAAGAGTTTAAAATTTAAAACAAAATACACAAGTTTCATTAAACAGTCAAAGCAAGTCCTCCAAGATTCATTACTTTTTGTTTACATTAAAGATTTCTAATAGAGACTGAAAGGAAATAGGAAAGGGCTATACACAGGTGTTTAGAAACTTTACTTGCAGTTCATTTACATAACAGAGACTATAAATACTTGTACAATAAATTCGTAAGTAAGTGAATGAAAGTGTCGAAAGTGCTTTACTGGTGCAAAATTACTCATGGTTAACTCTGCCCTAAATCTGCACAACACATACTGAATACCACTGTACATTCTATGGTTTTCTGAGCCAACATGCCCTAAACTCTGTTAATAATATACCTCCTGAGTTTTACTTTAATATGATGCGTCATAATTACCATGGCCAATGACCTTGCTCTCTCTGAGTGTTCCTTAACAATAACACTCCTTCAAAGGTGCGGTGTTAGTGTATTTCTCCTAGTAGACTCCTTACTCCACATCACGAGTCCCTAAAAGTGGGGATGTGGAATAGCGCACTCCTTCCTGAACCAATTGATAGGTCTGGACACATGGAAATTCTCTGAAAAATATGTTCTATGTGTTCTCCTGATCTTGTGAAAAGAGACTTGTCTAGGTTTCATGGCCAGCACTTGAAATAAAAGCTGCTAATTTGATAATCATAATAAAATGTAATTCAGTCTCATGGGCTTTGGACTTTTCTTGAACCATTATATACATCAGAACTGAATAATTCAGAAGATATTTTTTGAGATCTTTACTGTAAAATCTACCTATAAGGATATCTAGAAAAACTGCATTAAAGGAATGATCATAATTACAATGTTGACATTCTTCTACAATATGAGTAGTGGCTATTGATTTGATATTTGAAATTTAAATTTCTGAATAATAGCTAACCTATGTTACATTCTCACAAAATTATCAAATCCTTTTTTTCAGGATGAAGCCTAGTGAAGGATACTCTTACTGCATATGCTTAGTTTTTGTAAACAGTAAGGAACTCAACACACATCAGGATTCCTTCCTGTGCGTGGTTTAAGATAAAATTGGAGCCTCTAAATCCAGGATGAATACAAATTTGGGAAGTAAAATCACCAGCATTAGACTTGTCATCATATTCTCAAGTTTCTGGGTCAGCAGAGTTAATTAATTATTACAAAGGTTTAAGAGTAAAGTTATAAATGATAACATTAATAAATAAGTGAATTCATCAGTTACATAATTTGTATTGTAATGTTCAAAAACATAAGCAAAATCACTGACACATATTTAGCCAAAATAAATAAGAAAGTAAGTTACTGCTTGTCCTCAATGATTTTGATAAAATAACAATATTAAAGTATTATAGATATATAAGAAGTAACTGAATCTAAAGGAAATATAATTGGAGCTAAATGTAATTTCTTGTCTGAAACTTTATACAAATACCATAGATTTTCTTTATTTAAGAGTCAAGCCAATTTCTCTCTCTCTACTAGATTCTACCCATATCAATTACTTGAATTCATGCATTTAGTAATTCATTTAGCAAACAATTATTGAACATTTATTATATGTAGAAAAAAATAAAAATTTGTGAATCAGCTTTTTCTGCATCCACCCATTATTTGAACTGCCTACTCTTAAGGCTAGTGGCTGTATTTTCACACGGAAGAGTATTACCAGTCTTTTCAAACTGATATGATTTCTGACCCAAAGAACTGCCCATCTGTCTCTAGAATATATCTACCTCTATTATATTTTCTTACACACTGATTTAAATTATTATCTCCAGAAATGCTAGCTTAAAATGGAAACCACTCCCACACACAGTTTCACAACAAATTTCAGAGAAAAGAACACAAAATATTCTGAGTGAAGCACAAAGCAACATATGAAAATCTACAGAATATTAGTTTGTTTGGGAGGCTGTTAACCAGAATACTGGCCATCCTTAATGTCTTTGTCAAAGCCTTTTTCTGTAAGAATCATTGTGTAAGTATAATTTTTATAAGTACAAGAAGTTATCCAAAGTACCTAGGCTAAGACAGGCCTTGAGAGAGACAGGAACATGAAACTGGAAAACCCCAAACTGTCAGGAACCAAGTTATGGCTATTTCTATCTTTCTCTTTTTAACTCTCTTCCTTCCTTGCTTCTCTTGGCATCCCTGCTCCATCATTTTTACTTGTCAATGCACTTGAAAGATGGTTAGTATACAGCCAAACTAGCTATATAATTTAATTTCAGGAAAAGAGCCTATTCCAATCTTTATCAATATGTAGGATCACATGATAACAAACCTGGCTGACAAAGATCATCAGTGTGGGAAGTGGTGGGAGGCAGTACCATTTTGAGAGAAGAGGGCGTCATCATGGTCTAGGTGCACATTTAAAATGGTGGCTATTATACCTGCCAACATTACATTTCATGGATTTTTAAGGTCTTTATACAACTTTTGAGGTATTTATTTTTCTCTTTTTAAATTCTAATTAAAAGACAAAAATATGTTAATGCTGCAGTAGTTAAGACAATGAATCTACCAGTATCTAATCTAGGACCATGTCAGTTCAGGTCAGAAAATTACTGTTAAAGGGTCTTAAAGTTCCACAAAGTCTGATGGAAAATATTAATAAATTTATTCAGAAACATGAAGAAAATAGCATATTAACTTAAAAATAAGACCCAACAATATATATTTGTAGCAAATGTTTAAGGTTTATATTATTTAAGCTGGTAAGAAAACACTGATTCAATTTAAAATGACTAAAAGAAAAAAAAATAATCAAAAGATATGAAAAGACAATTTATGCAAAAGTAAATATAATTAATGAACAAACATGGAAATGCTTCATTCAGCACAATCTATCAAACTATTTTCAACGCCAGGGATAAAGGATCAGTCTACTGTTCATAGCTTACAACCATGTGTCCACAGAAGTTGTGCCCAAAATGAGTACTAAAGACTTATTATTAGATTTTTAAAAAGCAGAATTTCTGAAACGCAAAGTGACTTAAATGTTATTTTATTTTGCTTTAGCCTCACATTGTATATTCCCAAAGGTAGCAGAATTTAGTTCTATTTTAATTCCTCTAAAAATGTATTGTCTTTATATTTCATAACTTCTATAAACAATAAAATAACATTGACTTTATACTCATTTTGCAAAAATGAGACATTTATTGGAATGTTAGATTACCATTGGTTTAGTAATAATTGAGCTCTTGGTCATATTCTACCTCATTGTGAACATATAATTTTTTGATGGGACATGGAGAAACCATATAAGTGAATATCATATTCATAAGTTCTACATGGATACTGCCTATTATTTACATTAACTATTTGTTATCTATGAAATATTTATCCTCATATATAGTATATTTATACTATATTTTCTTTATGTGCATTTTTCATCTTTCTCTAATGGGAGTTTATTGAGAGATAAGAACAAGGCTTGCTAAAACCACAAAGAAATCTGATTATCATAGGTTCAGTCCAGACGAAAAATATTTACTATGAGAGTTAACTATAAGACAGACATTAGACCAGTGGCTGGAAATGCAGAGGTGATAAAGACTCTGCTTGTAAGGATCTTAAAAATGTAGTAAGGGGAAGACAGGCAAATAAAAGTAAAATATAGTAAGGAGGAAACAAGACAATTAAAACATGGTATGGAAAAAAGCTAAAAGGAGCTCTGGGACTATGGGTGAAGGACCCTTTCAGAAAATGGGGAAATAGCTGTTAGAGGAGATGATGTTCGAACTGAATCTTGCCAGGGACCTCACTTAGATGATATAATGGTGATGGCTCATATCTTGCTTTCCTCTTTTAGATTTTCATTTATAAACTATTTTAATATACACATTTGGGAGCATGACTTTCTTCTTCAAACATCAGCTGTCTTCAAAGGAGAATAATCTGTTAGTGGCAATCTAAACTCAGAAATCAAGTGCAGCTTGTTAATCCTGGTTATGTGCGACCTAATATACAGCTTAATAAATGATCCAGTTTAATCAATAGCACCGTTCAGAGAGTATAAATGTCATTTTTAAAAACTTCTAGTACATGAATTAGCTGCTCTGGCCATAGTCACCCAGAGTCCAAGGATCGGTCAGCATTAAATACTAGCAGAATAATAAAATGAGTGATAAACTTTCCAAATAAAATTTCTTCCAAAAGTGAAGTCAGGAAACACTGTATAAGTTGCAAAAATTCCTATGAAAAATACTAATTTTCCAAACTATTTGGAAGTATGCATTTTCTTGGAAAAAAAAAAGGAATTAAACAGGTGGCTTCTGATTTACCAACATTTGATATAGCGATCAAAACTGCTACCAACATTTATCACTAAAAGATTGAAAACTGATTTGTAAGGTGTCATTTATGAGTCTCAAAATGGGTGCCTGCAATGCCTTACTTACCCTGTCTTTCAGATTTATACCTTTTTCAGATGAAATACCTGGAAGACAGCCTCCAGACTGATATGTAAAAAGCTGAAGCATATTCACTTGACAATTATGTGTAAAGCAGCAGATCATAAGCAGCCAAAATTCTGAAACCAGCAAAGGATACCAGAAGAGAAAGAATGTGAAAAATAAAATGATAGACACATAAAGACTATAAGAGTAGAGCCCATTATTGATGGCTACAGATTCTGAGACATTTCTGTGGGCATCCTTGTTTCACAGAGCTATTGAGTAACTAATGTTTATAATGGAGGAACAAAGTCATCAATAAAATGTGCAAGATGCTATGTTTAAGGGGACATGGAGATGCATAATTTACTTTAGGTATATTTCAATTGTAATATTAAAATGCCCAAAAATGCTTTGAATATGAAGGAGAAATGATATTTATGTAAAAGATTCACTTCTGTGTATTAGTGCAATTTACAATTTCAGAAAATAGCTGTAGAATATTATATTCATTTTTATTTTGTTTTGGTAATTTGCACTTTATCAAGCTATGTTTTATGAATTTATGATCTTTAAATACAAAAAGCCCAGAGATAAATCCATGCACCTATGGTCAACTAATCTATGACAAAAGAGGCAAGGGTAATACAATGGAGAAAAGACAGTCTCTTCAAGAAGTGGTGGTGGGAAAACAGGACAGCTATATGTAAAAGAATGAAATTAGAACACTCCCTAATACCATACACAAAAATAAACTTGAAATGGATTTAAGACCTAAATATAAGACCGGACGCTATAAAACTCTTAGAGGAAAACATAGGAAGAACACTCTGACATAAATCACAGCAAGATCTTTTTTGACCTACCTCCTAGAGTAATGGAAATAAAAATAAAAATAAACAAATGGGACCTAATGAAACTTAAAAGCTTTCAGACAGCAAAGGAAACTATAAACAAGACAAAAAGACAACCCACAGAATGGGAGAAAATATTTCCAAATGAATCAACAGACAAAGGATTAATCTCCACAATATAAACAGCTCCTGCAGCTCAATATTAAAAAAAAAACAACCCAATCAAAAAATGGGCAAAATACCTAAATAGACCTTTCTTCAAAGAAGATATACAGATGGCCAAGAGGCACATGAAAAGCTGCTCAACATCACTAATTATTAGAGAAATGCAAATCAAAACTACAATGAGGTATCACCTCACACCAGTTAGAATGGGCATCATCAGAAAATCTACAAACAACAAATGCTGGAGAGGGTGTGGAGAAAACGGAACACTCTTTCACTGTTTGTGGGAATGTAAATTGATATAGCCACTATGGAGAACAGTATGGAGGTTCCTTAAAAAACTAAAAATAGAATTACCATATGACCAGCAATCCCACTACTGGGCATATACCCAGAGAAAACCATAATTCAAAAAGACACGCACCCCAGTGTTCATTGCAGCACTATTTACAATAGCCAGGTCATGGAAGCAACCTAAATGCCCATCAACAGATGAATGGATAAAGAAGATATAGTACATCTTCTTTATCCTCTTTATAATGGAATATTACTCAGCCATAAAAAGGAATGAAATTGGGTCATTTGTAGAGACGTGGATGGACTGTCATACAGAGTGACAGACATAGAGACCATCATACAGAGTGAAGTAAGTCAGAAAGAGAAAAACAAATATCATATATTAACACATATATGTGGAATCTAGAAAAATGGTACAGATGAACTGGTTTGCAAGGCAGAAACAGAGACACAGATGTAGAGAACAAACATATGGACACCAAGGGGGGAAAGCAGGGGTGGGGGGGTAGGTTGGGGAGTGATGGTGGGATGAACTGGGAGATTGGGGTTGACATATATACACTAATATGCATAAAATAGGTACCTAATAAGAACCTGCTGTATAAAAATAAATAAAATAAAATTCAAACAAACAAAACAAAAGAAAGGTTTAAGGGAATAAAGAAAACTAAGGAGTGGCTAATTAATTTACATAATAGCATTTCAAAGGGCAATGATAAAGACTATCACACTGAAGCCCAGAACCTAAGTGACTAGCAAGTTTAACATAATACTAACATACTTTCTATTGAACTGTTTTAATACAACCTTTCCTCCTTCCCTGCCATCAAAAAACACTTTGATGACTCTTATCTACTATAGAATGAAATTCAAACTCTGTGGCTTAGCACTGAGACCCTCTACTGTCTGCTCTTCCCTATCTCTCATTTCTTTTGCTTCTCCCAGGACAGGATGAACTGTTAATGCCAGTGTTTGTAGATGACCACACCCCACGTTACCCATTT
Source organism: Monodon monoceros (assembly GCF_005190385.1). Taxonomy (NCBI): domain Eukaryota; kingdom Metazoa; phylum Chordata; class Mammalia; order Artiodactyla; family Monodontidae; genus Monodon; species Monodon monoceros. The sequence continues at coordinate 74,308,791 of NW_021703776.1, read as the reverse complement.
TCTTTATTTTTGAAATTGCTACCTGGCCAAATGCTCACTACTGTGAACTACACTAGTAACTGTAGTAGGTGAACTACACTCCATATAGGCAGGGATTTTGCTTTGTTCATTGCTGTATTTCCAGTGCTTGGAACAGAGCCTGGCATGTAGTAACTATGTGTTGAATAAATGGTTAAAGGATTGAATCAAAAAAAAAAAAATCGTATGATCAAGCTAACTAAGAATGTTTTCATATCAAATCTTTTTCCACCTATATCAGGGGTCCCCAACCCCCAGGCCACGGACTGGTACCGGTCCATGGCCTGTTAGGAACCAGGCCGCACAGCAGGAGGTGAGCTGTGAGCAGAGAGAACCAAGCTTCCTCTGCCACTCCCCATCGCTCCCCCCATGGCTCACATTACCACCTGAACCACCAACCCCCCAACCCCCCCTCCCCAGTCCGTAGGAAAACTGTCTTCCACAAAACCAGTCCCTGGTGCCAAAAAGGTTGGGGACCGCTGACCTATAACCTCTCATTGATATACTATGAAACTATTAAAAAATATTTCCATTAGATAAGCTACAAAAGTTAATGACCAGTTCCATAAAACTTAATGTAATATGCCTATGATGAGTTTCCCGAGCCTAGAATGCACTGTATTTTCAAGAAAACTCACTTTAGTATCCCTCAACTAACAATTTGGTCATTAATCATTTGCACTCTTTATCATATAAATGTAGTTTTCACTTTATTTCTTCTGTAAATGAAGCTCTTCTCTGAAAATAACGCTTACTAGTACCAATAGAAGTAAAACGTAAGCATTTTAATTACAAAGCATTTTAATACAGAGCAGAATCACTCAATTGGACAGACACCCTGAAAAAAATACTGACTTCTACATCAAGCTTTACTTTCTGAATTGCAAAGTGTCTTAAATATTATTTATATTTGCTTGAGCGTTATATCTTATATTCATAAATTTCATTCAAATAACAACTCATTTCTGCCTTTATTCTAAATAATACCCTTTTATTCTAACAAAAGATTTAATATGTATTATATTCTCTAAAATACATTATGGATATAAGTTTTTCTATAGAAAATGGAAAATGCAATGATATTTTGAAGTTTGGGTAGCATGCCAAGAACATAAAATGATACCAACTTATTTTTCCCCACTAATATTTCTATATGACACGGAAACCATGATTTCAGTTTCTTTTTATTTTCCCCTACAAATATCTTCTTTATGACCTAAAAGTATATTGCTTCATATATCATATGAAAACATCTTATTCCTTTTGGTCATATTTTTAAAATATACTCATAACAGGTACTTAGTTGAACCTAGATATCTACCCGAATTTGAAAACTTATACTCACATAAAACCTGCCCATGTATGTTTATAGCAACTTTATCCATAATTGTCAAAAACTCAAATGAACTAAGATCCTGTTCAATAGGGGAATATATAAATCAATTGTGATAAAAAATACTGACTTCTACATCAATCTACATCATAATTTCCATATCATAGGAAATTATTCAGAATTAAAAAGAAATAAGTTATCAAAAACACAAAGACATGGATGAATCTCAGATTAATATTTCTATGTGAAAGAAAGAAGTCATTATGAAAGTCCACATATTGCATAATATGACATTCTGAAAAGGCAAAACTAAAGGCACAATAAATAGTCCAGTGATTGCCAAGAGTACAGGAGAGGGTTAAGGGCTGAATAAGTGAAGCACAGGTTTTGATGGTTTGTTTAAGGCAGTAAATCTATTCTAAAAGATACTGCAATGGCGGATACATAATACTATAAAAAATTCAACCTTAACATATACAATTAAAAAAATATTTAGAAGGCCAGAGAAATCTAGAATAGAATGCAAATGTGGCAAAAGAATCCAACTGCATTATAAATGTATGAAACATTCTCATTGAAGAAGATAAGGGGGAAAAAACTGCTGAATTAAGTAACTCTGGAAACGAGTGGGGTCGGTAAGACTAAAGGCAAAGGAACTAACTATAAGCACTGTGCTCTACTTGATAAAATTGTTTCCAATGGAAATAGGGGTTAACAATTCTGATACTCCCATACATATATACTAGAATTGAAAAACTGAGTAAATTGGTAGCAGATGGTGGGATACCAGTTTCTCAGTATTTGAGTGGGATGTCACAGATAAGCAAGGGAAGGAGGCTAAAATCATTCATATGGTAATGGATTAGAGTGGGATACATCAGTAAGAATTCATGTTTAGCATAATATAGATACAGATGAATACAAAAAGAAATATGTATAGATATGTGTATAAACTAAAGTTATTATATACACATGTATCCTTGCTCCTTGCTCTGTAAGCTAGAAGCAAAGCCACTCCAGTATTAAGGAACACATTTAGCACCCAGATCCAAGTTTCTAATACCATTATCCAACAAATGGAACCAGAGGTCCTTGGAGAAATGGCTGATTCTAGGACTGGGGTAGCAAGTATACAAGTTAAGGCTGGAGCATCTTATAATGCCAGAAAGTAAGAAAGTATTTTTTAAAAAAACATAATAATGTGGTTATGTTAAAGAAACCAAGGAGCCAATTGATAGATTCCTCAATGGATAAAGCTGAAACAATCCAGGAAAAAATAAGTATATTAGATTAAAATTCAAAGTATAAAATAAATATCTATGAGTCCATACTGATGAAGGAAGGAAGGAAAGAAGGTCAAATTCATTATACAAATGAATTATAAATAATAATATTGTATGCTACAACTGAAGGAGGTGAAGCATGACTCTTCACTCCTTAAATGTGGGTTGTATACAGCAACTTCCTTCCAAAGTACAGTATGGGGAGGGAAGAAAAAAGAAAAACTTCATAGTAAAGAAAACTGACAAACACTACCTCAGGCAAGTACTGAAGATTAACACAAGTGATTTCATATAGACAATAGGTACACTTGATATGAAGTGATGAGTATGTCACTTTAATTTTGTTGTCTTTCACTTCAAAACCAATTGTGAGAAAAACATCAGACCAATATCGACTGAAGAACATTCTACAAAATACCTGACCAGTATTCCTCAAAACTCTCAAGATTATCAAAAACAAGGAAAGCCTGAGAAACTGTTTCAGCCAAGAGGAACTAAGGAAAGATGATGAACTAATGTAACACAGTATGCTGAAAGGGATTTTGAAACAGTAACAAAACATTAGGTAAAACAAAAGATTTTATCCAAAAATATCTGGATGAAATATGGACTTTAGTTAATAATAATGTACACTGATGCATGATTCATGAATTGTGAAACATTTATGATAGCAATGAGTTAATAAGGGAAACGGTGTGGCGTATATGGAATCTCTGTACTCTTTTTACTACTCTTTTGTAAGTTTAAAACTGAAATAAAAAGTTTATTAAAATGAATGAATTGAAATGTGTATACACAAATATCCACGTAATGGTAATATGCCTCATGCATAGTCATGCCTATATCTATCACTCAAGATTCTAAAGTAACCTACAACAGTGCTATTATATCATTTAATAACATTAATCTAACAGTAATTAAAATTCTAGACTTGTAAGGTGATCTTATTTTAAGAAACATTTGTTCTTTAATTAGACTATAACCACCATATTCTACCAGGAAATTTTTTTGATGTGTTTTCTGCCCAAATTAAATGATAAGTAGAACAACCCATTCAATGTAGATTTTCTGTACAGCTTGATTAAATTATTGTAAACTACTCATCTGTGTATTATTATATAAGATTACAAGCTTTTGAATAAACCCCAAATAGTTGATGAAGTTGGAATATATCTAATTATGTCCTCAGTTTACACAATGATCTTGTATTTCAGTTAAAGTTTATTGAATGGATAGTGTATTTCAAATTAATATCTTATCATATGGTAAATACTGAAGATTAATTGAAATGACTATTTTGTTAAAGCAGTAGACATATTTGAACTATGTTAAAGAAAAAACTTATTCTGACACTTGTCAAAGTGATAAGACTTTATACAAGACTATTGTGATAGGTATCAAGACTATGACAAGAAGGGAGAGAGACAGAGCTCAAGGCTGAATATAGCAAGGAAAAGTGAGGATTTATAACCAAGGAGAATAGTGTGAGGTTAGTAGATGGAAAATTACTAAGAGAAGACATAAAGGGTAGGGAAATTTCTGCTAAACCGACTTAAAATTCTTGCTGAGGCAGGCCAAGATGATCAGATATCAAGGGTGGGGAATAAGAAATTTGATCAGATATGGAGGGGGATCAGGTATTCAGGGTAAAGGATTCTTGTTGCAACTGAACTAGGCAAACCAAAGACAAGGCCCAAAGAAAAGGCTTAGATGAAAAGAGGGCTCAAGAGTCTGTCTTAAGTTTGGACAGCTGAGACAACCAATTTACGTACTCATATTAAGTCAATTAAGACAACATGTAAGCCATACTTGTTATTTTTGAGGTGACTTCAAAGACAATTTCATATTTTCAATCCAGGTAGCTGTACCCAATATGAGTCTATTTTTAGACACAAATAAAAAATAAGTTTCTGTCATTAGGTTTACAGTACATAAAAAATATGTTCCATTTAGAAATATAACTTCTTGGACCATATTAGAAAACTGGGTGATCATTTATTTTAATCACAAAAACGTTCCATGAAGAGCCAGCTACCTAACATTTGTCCTGCCCATCAGCCTGCCCAAGGCACACACAGAAGAAAAGCAGAGGGAGGGTTTTCCAGCTCTCAGTTCTGTCGTACCTGCAGCAGTGATCTGACTTCCTTTAAATGCCTGCTGCCAGCCTCAGTTGATCTGCACCCCAGAGGAATGATCTAGCCTTGCCTGGAGACTGTGGAACAGCACTGACTTGAACTACCCAGTAATCTTCTCTGCCACCCAGTGGGCTGCCACTGTAGCTTCTTTAATAAGGTTTGAAATCCTCTTCTAAATTCATCATTTCTTGGGTCCTCTCCTTCATCCCTAGAGCATCTTTCAGAGTTCTCTTTCCATCTTAATTATCACTCTCCTTATCACAGCTTAATAATCCTCTATAGTAACTTTTCTCTATTTAAAGTACTGTGTGCTTTATCTTTCCTGGTTAGACCAAGATTGATATGTCCTGTAAAACCTTCTCCCTCAGAATTTACACAAATAGAAGATGGATCAATGAATGAATGGACAGATGGATGGATGGATGAAAGGATGGAAGATGACAAATAGATAGATAGATATTTACATATATATTGTGTTACTTTGTATTGTGCAAATGAAATGCAATATTTATTAACAAATTGAATCAAATACACTGAAATCCATTTTGACTTCCCACTTAATTCCCTTAGCACCTGCATAAATAATCCATACAATTCAGCACTATAAATTAGATATGGAGAGGACTTAGTTAGAAAATTTAAGATATCTGCATAAAAAACAAACAAATAAAAAAAGCAGGACTTGAAAATATCCAGTATATTACTTATTAGAAAAAAAAAAAAAAACGCCCTTCATTGACTCCTTTGGAATGAGTTTTTATTTTCAGAGATTCAAAATAACAAGTGGTACATATTTATAGACAGGTCTGTAAAAAATGTAAAAAAGGCAGTAAGGTGGACCTTCCCTTAACTTCCTTGAGACCCAAGAAATGATGGCGCCCCTAGACTGTTTGTTCTATAAGTATGTAAATACAGATCTGTTCTTAGTCCCAATTTATGAAATATATATATATATATCTTAATTACCTAAGTATTAAAAATACATTTCATTTAAATATATTCAGAGATGATTAGTAAATTCACTTAATTATGAAATTTATTCATCTTGAAGGAAGTTTAAAATAAAGACTACACTCTAAGAAGAAAATACTCCATTAGAGGATTTATTTGGAAAGCAAGTAAAATGAATCCATGTGATTAAAAGCTAACTGTAAGTATACCAAAAACTCCATTACAACTATCCACCCATATTAGCATAATCAATTTTTTTTAAGTAAAATCTATTTTCTTTTTAAATTTTATTTTCACCACACGCCTGGAATTTAATTCAAGCAAAACCAAATCTCAATTAGTAACTGGAAAGTATATAAAAATTTCCTGGAAGTGCCTTATGTTTTCTAAAATATGAATTAATTAAAACATTACAGAATATTAACTATTAAATGTATTTCTAAATTAGAAAGAAAAGATTAGATTATTTTTGTATGAAGATATAAAGCATACCTCCAGTTAGGAAAACTTTTCAATATTATTTAGAACAAAGAATTCTAAATATCCTACATTCTCTAAGGTGTGTATTGCTATGTCAGATACCCCTTATGAAGAGGATTTGTTTTAATCTCTCTGAAAACAAATATCATGAAAATATTATTGACAAAATTAATGTGGTTAATGTTCATAACAGGACAATTTTTAAATCATGATATGTGTCTGTAGACATTTTCATAATTAAAGTTTACACAAATAAGACTTTTCCAAAGACTATTAATGAATGTATTTATCAATGTGATAAACCAAGTGTGTGTATAAATTTTGGGGAATTCAAATATAGACAAAAATTGCAAATAGCATCCATTGACTCTTGGTCAATAATAAGGCAGAATCTATGGCTAAAAGTATAAACTTCAGCAATGAAAGGTCAAGAAAACAAAATTCATGAACTAGCCAATTTTTTTTTCTGTTACTATCAGCTATAATTAGGTACATATACTGCAATAAAACTTTACAAACCATGCTTAATGAACATTGTATTATGTTGATGTAATGTGAACTATTTTGGGGGAAAAGGTTAAAAAACATGGCTTAAGGTTCCTTTAAATTTTATTACACTAAGATATATTTAGTGAAGGATAGCATTTAGTTGAGTTAAATTTAAATTTAATAAAAGAAGAATCAAGCTTCTGAAGAGAACAATGACAGATACCCCACTCCTGAGAATAAGAAAAAGAGATTAATGAAGTTAGATTGTGAGAGATAATGCCCTGTGCATTTTCCTACTCTGTAAAAGTTCTGAACTGGGGATAAACTGTAACTGAAAGGTCTATGTGATTTTCTGAGGCTGCTTCTCAAGAATGGTGAAGTTGAGGATAGTGTATTTGGATCTTCCCTCACTTGGTTACAATAGGATCCATCGCTTTATGTTATAGCCAAGGAAACTGAAAGAGACGCATTTCTAATTTAAAAACTTTAAAGCTACTATAGAGTGATTATTAGCAAAAGAGTCATGTAAAATATCTACGTAAGATATTAAAAGATAGTTAACACTTACTCAATGCATACGATGTGCCCACAAACTATCAATGCATATTTACCACAACATACTTATGAGACATTCAGACCTAATATTTTGTTAAGCCCATTTTACTGATGAGGAAACTAAAATATAGAAAATATTATATTAAAATTCCTAGTAAATAACAGGCAGACTTTATTTGATTTCAAAGGCAATTCCCTAAGGAATTAGTTTTTATTTCTATTTAAAGTTTACTGAAGTATAATTACATACAATAACATGTAGTATTTTTAAAGTATGAGTTTTAATTTCATTTTCCCTTTGTTCATGACAGTATATAGAAATACAGTTAAATTTTTCTATTGATCATTGTATTCCTTCATCTTACTAGTTCTAGGAGATTTTTACAGCTGCTTTCTCATCATCCTCCTCTCCCTCCCTCTCTTATTTTTATGATCCCATTTATATAGATTAAGTACAAAACAAGTAAAAATAATTTATGCTTTTGGGATGTTCCAGTTGGTGTTACCCTTGGGGTGGGAAGTGACTGGAAGGGACATGTGACTACTGGTAATGTTCTGTTTCATTGTCCAGAAGCTGATACACAGGTGTGTTCAATTTGTCATGACATCCATTGAGCATTATACTTATTTTTGTTTCTCTATAGGTACACTGCATTTCAGTAAATAATTTTAAAAATAAAAAAAACCCAAAAATAGTGATACTGTTACTGCCCTATTTATATATTTTTTATCCAAAACCCTACCAATAATCACTAGGCTTAAAGCTTCATAAACACTGAGCTAGCATTAACAGTCTAACTTTTGAAAGCTGCAAGCAGACTTCAAATACTAAAGAAAAAAATATATAGTAAGGTAAACTTTAAGACAGTTTATTGAAAATGATGACATTATTCATTTCAAGAAGATAATAATATCATAGTCTAATAGACATTAAATTTACTCTATCTTTTCTCAAAGTTCTCAAGTAGTCAACATTTTCCTGGTCAACCAAACTAACACTGGATATGATTTCATGCAAATTGGCATTAGACTTTTAATTTGTATATCATGTGACATGTAAAGGTCAGAGCACTTTCATCATGTGGATTAATTTTCAGTATAATACAATAATCAATAATTAATATCCAATGGAGTTGGGACTTGGAAATGGATAATAAAATGTTTAATGTGTGACAAAAATGAATACAAAGGGCATGATTTAAAAGAAAAGGAAATATTAAAAAAAAATAAAAAACTATAACTTAAAATAGGTCACGGCTAAAAAAAAGAATGGAGTCTCCCCAACTAATTTTGTGAGTTTTAACCTGTCAGTGCATCTTCAGCTCCAGTTGTTAGACTTTCACTCCTGCTTTCTTACCTAGAATTATTTAAACTTCCTTGTCTAATTTTGGATTCCACAGGAATATCCAAATTCTTGAGAAGACATATAATGATTTAGTCTGGTAGTTACCTCTGTCAGTATAATCTGATGTAATATTTAATACATGCCACGTTCAACCCAAATGTCACTTTGGACTTATCTACCATTCGAGAATTTAAGAAAAACTAATTTTAAACATCAATTTTGTCATCTGTGCAAATATGGTATCCTTCCCAGAAACTCTATAAATCCCAAACCCACTTCTTTTTTTTTTCCCTGTCTCTCCTCATCTATAGAGATATCTTGATTTTGCCCCAAGAAAGCCTATAAACATATATTGGCTCTTTTGCTGGTTTACAATAGAATAACTAGCCAAATAATCAGTTTGAAAACTTTACTGGAGACTTAAAGAATTTCATAAAGATATTAGGTCACAAAACAGAGAGCCTTCTACAATATCCTTGGTTTCTAGTTTACCTTCTAATGATTTGAGTTTGGGATCTGCTGTGTATAAGTTTTATTACAGGAAATTCTTGTGAGCAAAAATTAGGTAGAAGTGATCAGAAGTTTGTAGAGACATGAGAAGGCAATGTAGCTCTGACCATTGTGAAGGAGAGAAAGAAGGGAGAAAGACTAGATGAAAGAATCTCAGATCATAGTGCAGTCTAAAAAGTTAGGCAAGGCTGACCAGGAGTGATTGAACCAAAATTATCCATCAGAGAAATTCTGCTTCTCCCAGGAACAGGGCTGCCTTAGTTTCCCTGTTGCACTCATTCATTCACTTGCAGCAGCCCATGGGAAATATATAATCAGGAGAAATGCAGTGATGGATTGAGTAGAGTAGCTCAAGTCATCACACATTGTATTAAGAGATCTGAAGGCAAATTTTCCTGACTGGCAGAGCCCATCCCTTGCACCACACAGATAATCCACACAGGTATGGGAAGGATTGATCTCCCGGGTCTCACTTCCTAAGAGGCATGTCAGAAGAGGGAGGTTAGTGAGACTAACTGTATCCCCGATCACTGCAGTGTATTTCAGGACTACGACTGGTACTCATCCTCTCCCTACTCCACTGTCCATTGAATAGAAGTTCTCCTTGACCAGACTGTAGTTAGACTTCTCTAAACACTCTTCTTGACTAAGCCTCAACTTTGGAATTCATCCTTGCCAAGTCTAACTTAAGCAAGAATCTTTCTAAGTCATCCTTGATATCTGATAACCCTTGATATCTGATGAAGTTCCTCATCCCCCACCTTTGATGTATAAGTCATTGGCCAGCCTTCAGCAAGAATCCTGTTGTTGGTTTAGCAAGAATCTCCCTAACCTTGATATATCCTTTTAGTAATCTTCCATCCATTCACCCCCTCACTCTGCTCATTGGCTATAAATCTCCAAGTCTCCTTGCTGTATTTGGAGTTGAGAAAATAGGGGAAAGTCTCTTTCCCCTATTGCAGTAGTCTTAAATAAAGTTTTCCTTACCATTTAAACAAGTGTCAGAATATGTTTTTTCCTTTAACAGTATTCTGAACCCCTTTCCCCCCTCATCTATCACCTTCATAGGTCTCAGTGGCTTACTTAATAGTTAAACAAAACCTCCATCCCTACGGGTTCTGGACGTTTCATTATCATAAACTTCTCAGTTTGCAAATGTTGTATGTGCTCATTCATAGTTATATTAGGCCAAGGGAGTACCAGGAGAAACCTACAAAATCACTAGGTTGATAAAAGGGCCTGACCTCTCTTACTAGCCAGTGTCAATTGCCTTTGCCAGTACTGCAACACCTCTTCACACCTGCGAGTCTCTAGGCACAAAAATTCTAAAGGGCCCTGACAGCATTCAATGAAACCCTTGCAGATTTGCCTGGCTAAATGTTAAACCCTTTGTTAGGACCAGGACTTTCAACCCCAAAGAAGCCAGAGTTGTGATATACTGTGAGTGAGGTAATCAGCTCAAAAAATATTCCATGGTCTTTCTCAGAAAAAACTTCCAGTTTTTCAGGCATTCGGCAGTTAGTTGGGCCCATGTGACTAGTTATGACCAATGTAATGTTATGAATCTCTTCCAGGACAAACTAGTGAAAGACCCTCCAACTGCAGTGATGTTCCAAATGGTTAAGATACAAGGCACTGGAGTCATCTTCAGCAAGGTCCCTAAGGGACTGAGGATGTAATCCCCCACTCAGTTGCATTTCTTGAGTGAGGAAAAGAAAAACTTTCAATGATTTAAGTCACTGATATTTGAGGTTTAATTTGTTACATTAGCATGACAATCTTTTCTGAGTAAAACATACCTAAATATTTTTTAAAACAGAATTTATTGTCAATACTTTACAGAAGTTTACAATATACTTATATACATATATGAATATATATGCATTTTATATAACTAAATATAAAAAATGTTGGAATGTTATTTTTCCTCAGAAAAATCTGCCTTTCATATGAAGCTAACACATGGTTGTTCATATTATGTGTATATCAAATAGAAATAGGATGCCTTTTTTGTGTGTAGAGTGTAGATCTGAGTTCTCAAAACTATAATTTAAATATCCAGAATGAATGGGTGGATTATCTTCCCCATCTCTGGAAACAGAACTTCGAAAAAACAGCCAGCCATATGTCATTATATTTAAATAATATGTGAACACAATAATGGTGATCAACAAGAGAAACATTACCTAGAAAGAACACTTACACACATAAATGCACTTACATACATACTCGTATGTATCAACATGAAGACTATCTGCACACATTTACATTCACACAACTCATAGGCACAATAGTCTGTGAGATTGAAAATAGGGCAGTTGAAGATCAATACTTATCATATTTTCAAGACTCCCTTAGTGAATGAAGTCCTTAGTCACTAAAGAAGACTGTCATTGACAAGAGCCATCTTTCTTCAACAGCATTTGACAGATGTAATTGATTAAGAAATGTCCAGAACTGTTATTAAGCTCAAACTATACAGGTAAAAATCCAGCAAAGGTCTTCTCTAGATGGTAATCTAAAATAAACTTTCAATGTCAAGCTTGCTCTACTACCAATCATCCACTTCTGACTTTAATAAGTGCATTCTTCCCTGTGTATCTATTATTCTATTAATTATAAAATGCTATATCCATACATTTTCTTTGAACATAGCATTCTTTCAATGCAGACATGATTTATAATTAGAGAAGAAAGGCAGTTTATAATAATATTCTGTAGCCAGTAGCTTAAAAATCAGTTACAATTTGTGGGATGTAATGCTTCCAACCCACACTTCAGAACAATAAATAAGTGACTAAAGAAACTCAGGAATATGTCTATCAATCCATACACTTGAAAATAAAAGTCTTCATGCTATACAACACAAACCATATTTATTGTTAATGAAGAGCTTTTACTGAAACAATATCTTTCTTCTTAGGAAAATATTACCTTTCCAAAATGAACCCTTCCATTAAGCAGAAAGTAAGCTAAGTAGTTAACTCTGTATCCCTGTTTCCTGTGCCACAACTGGTTTTATTTAGTGTCTTTCTTAGATTATGACAAACTATAAGATAGTGAAGAAAGTTATGTTCTCCAGAAGACAAAAAATTAAAATCATTATTTACATTTATATTGAAAAACAATGTCTCCATTTTGGGACAAATTCCCCAAATCTTGAAACTTTTAGCATAGTTCTAGCATTAAGTTCATGCTTTCAGAGGAAAGGATCTAAGCACATTTTGAAGAACAATAGCAAATACACTGAATTGTAACTACGAATTACATTTATTTAGTCTTTCTATAAGTACTTATTGAGTGTCTTCTATATCTCTGATGCTATAGGGTTAGCTATGAAAACAAAATAAAATAATGATTTTGTTCTCAGGAGGCTTACATTGTCATGGGTGAAAGAAAAAATCAAGTAAATCAATTAATAAAATTATATTATTTTGCCAGAGTATAAAATTAAACTATCACTCTAGAGAATAATTTGTTAGTAATTAGATAAATTAAGTGCATAAGCATATTGCTAGCAGAAAGTGAGATAATTTAGGTATCCATAACTAGCATACTTCATCAGTAAAATATGGTGTGACTTACAGTGAAATACTGTCAGATGTAACAAACTAAAGGTACATATAGCATCACTGATAAATTTTGAAAGTCTGTTGACTCAAAAAATTAGAAAATCAATGAGAGCTATAACACAATACTTTTTACATAAATTTAAATATATACTTAACCAAAACTGCATTATACATGTTTTAATAAAATACCCATACTTCATTCATTTACCAAACATTAGAGTGGGATCCCTGAAGAATCAAACAAGGAAATGACAGCAGAGATCTAGGGAGAAAAATAAATAATAAAATAAAAATAATAAAAAATAAAACAAGAGAAGGGACTTGTACACAACATTAATGATAATTTCCCATGGATTGAGAAATATTTCCAATTAAATCCTCTATGTCAGAGACTTGCAAAAAATACAAAGAACAGAATAACATGATCAGACAATTTGTTATCAGGAAATACAATGCAAAGCAATGGTAGGCTACTGGCTTCCTTCTCTTAAACTGGCAATAATGACAAAGTGTGCTAATATCCAGTATTGATGAAAATGCAGGACAATATAAATTCTATAAAGTGTTGAGGGGGGTATAAAATGATGTAATATTCTTTCAGGACAAAAATGTTAATGGTACATGCTAAATGATCTAGCTATTTAACTTCAAGAGCTGTATTATAAAACTAAATGTTCCCCCATGATTTTATTTCCACTCTGGTATTGGCAGTTTTGCTCCCTTATAATAGACTTTTTTGATTATAACAGCTTAAATTTTATGGATAAAATTAGAAATTTTATTTTTTTATAAAAGGTAACTTCCTGAGAAATGTGTAGTATAAGCATAGAGAGGCGTATTGTTGAGGAAGTCAAAACTTGGACCAGTGATTGCCAAAGTGTATTTCCTGTATTTTTTTTAATGGATTTTCTCAGAGGTTGAGCCAAAGTCATGAAGCAGTATGGGAAATTAAAACTATGAAACCTGGAATTTTCCTTTTTGGCTGGGGGAAATAGGGAAAAACGTCTTGGAAACCTTGATGAGGCAGATAACCAGAGAAGAGGATTTCCTAATTCTGTGTATGAACGCCACATACATATGTGTGACAGATTCAAAGAAGCACTGAAAAGGCTTAAGGCACTGAACTAAAATTTTAAAAGGAATCACATACAGCAGGTAAGGTAGGGATTAAAGATCCCTATCCAAGGAAATTAGATAGATAGATGATAGACAGATAGATAGATATAGACATACACACGTAATATATAGAATATCATAATTAGATATAGACATGTATATATACACAGGCATCGTAAAAATATAGTAAATTATATTGTATATCATATGATTTCATCAAAAATATCTGTAAATATCTCTCTCCCTAAAAGTGTACATGAATTTCTTAAGGTTAAGGCTCTCCAAGAAATGGTCTCATCTCTCACTTTCTTTACATACAACTGCATGTCAGTCATTATTCTCTAATAGCCACTTCCATATTCAGAGACTCAAACAGTTCTTTCTCTGACTTATATTCAAAATTTCCAGCTACTTTTAGGCATTGCTGCTAAATATTGATCAATGCTTTCTTTCTGATCTCATCCCAGGTACCTTGCCACCATTCATTAGCAGTCTAATTTGTCAAATGAACAATACATATTTACTCTAACTGCTAAAGAATAGTTTATAAGTATTCAGATCATTGAAAGCAAGTGGAGTTTATACTAGCAAAACTCCAGTAAACAGGATTACAAACAATCAAGAGTACTAGGAGCTATCAGATCTGAAAGCAATTATCTCATAGAGTACTTTTACTTTGTCAAATTCAATGCAGCATATTATACCACCTAAATGATGCCAAACAACATGCAAACTCCACCTAGGACAGAGCACTATTGTGACATACAAATATGTTCCTAATTATAAAGCTAAATAAACATCAGATTTTGCCATGATAATCTTTTCAGGTTCAAATAACCACAGATAATAAATAAATTAGCCAATAAGTCCTCTAAATATGTTCATGTATATGGGATCATATTGTGTGTGTGTTTGTGTGTGTGTGTGTGTGTGTGTGTGTGTGTGTGTGTGTGTGTAGTTGCTGCTACTCTTTGCCCAAAATGTAGCATCAGCAATTTTGGCAGAAAAGAATACTGAGTAACTTTGAACAAATATCATTCGTCATAACATTCAATTTAGAAAGCACTGCAACAGTTTCAAGTAAGGGCACAAAATAAAGTCATTAAAACTCTGAAAACTCTACCACATGGTTCCAATCGTGGTGTTCCCTTTATTGCAGTCAAACAGAAAATAGTCTTTACTATTGAATATTCATCTACCACTAGCAATAATTACTTTTCTAATTAATGTTTTTAAGTTAACTATGTATTACAGGATAAAGAACACATCTATGTTACAGTAACTGACAGACTGCTGCCAGCCTTCGTGTTATTATGCAAATCATGTACTCGATGCTAGAAACATACTGAATGGTAATTTCAGAAGTAAAACTTAGCACACAGAAAGTTATCTTGACCATTTTAAATTCATCTCTCTTTAATTTTCTACAAAGATAATAACAATCTTGCAATTGGTTTAAAGCATGTAATCATAGGAATAGGACAGCCTTAAAGACCACTAATAAATACCCCTCCCCTAAGAGAGAACTACATGGAAATAATTTTAGGAGGTAAAATACCCCCTTTTACAAAGGAGCTTCTACAAACTCTAAAAACTCTGACTTCCAAACATTCCATCCTTCTTTGTCCTATCACTCGTTTCATATCATTGCTTAAGTCTATTTTCTTTTATTCACTTTCAACACAGAGAGGAGTACTTTCATTTTAAAGAACTATATTTTAACTTTTCCCAGCCAAATGATTCTAGTTCATCTGTAATTTTACATGAACAGGGTAATTCCTAAATTAACTTAATATGAGTTTTTTGATGACTATTAATTTTGACTAAGAACTACAGAAGACACAATCACTGCATATGACATAATACCTGACTTTGAGAAATTAATACTCTTGTTGCAGGCAATACATATACTTATAATGTTATCAAGAATTTTTTAAAGCAAATAGAAGACCCATAAAATTCGATATAAACAGATTCCAAATATATTTTAAAGAAAATAATTTATCTTCAGATTTAGAAATATGAGAAAAAAACATATTGTTTGTAATTATCAAGGCATGCTTCTCAGAACATTCAGAACTGGAAATAACCCTTCAGTAGCTGGTAGATTATTTTTAAGTGAAGAGGGGAAAAAAGAAAACATTTCATGTGACAAAAAAAGATATAACACTTGATGTTCTGCAGAGATAAGGGGTGACATAATTTAATTTGAAAATCATCATGTCTAGAGTGTTGCTGAATGGTAGAAAGTGCAGTAGGACAGCTTCAGAGCAGGGGTTTTAGTATGACTGGGATGAAGAGTTTGAGCTCATAAGAAATGAAAGATAACAGCAGGTTCTTAAATGAGAAAGTTACTCTTTTATAGAAATGCTTCTGGCATCACTTTATAGATTTCATTCCAAATAATTTCCATGTAATTAAAATTGAACCCTAGCTTTTATTAATTTCTGGTTATGAAAAATACCCCCAAAAGGAAAATTAATTTCTTCTTCAATGATCTATTTAGAGATTTCTATTTCAAGTACATGTGAATAAAAGGAAAGACATGAGATTCTCTGCCAATTAATCTAATACATAATCTTCTAAAGAAAGTTAAAAGTTAAAAAAATATATACTGAGATACAAGTTAACATTTTTTGTGAAACTGACAGAAAAATTTAAAGTGTATAGACAAGAGGAGTAGAAGCAAAGTAAACAAAATGTATCCTCAGGGGCTTTCTAAAGGAGAAAAGTTTCTTTTAGAAGAGCTATAAAAGCAATGTAGTAGATATACATTATTCTGAATTGCCTTTGGATGGTACTGCTTTTGTTTCTGGGACTAAGGCATTTTTATTGAGAAATTATTTTAATGGAATGATTATCCTTAAGTGCTATAGACTATTCTACAGCTTTATGGTTTTTTCTTTTACAAAATTATATTCACATATTTTCTGTCATTATTTTAATCAAGTAATTTATTATTCATTCCAGTCTTTTAAGTGACAGAAAGTCTATTAACAAAAATGTTTCTTATGCAGACATCAGAAATACATTTTTGACACATTTCTAAGGGGCTCAAAAAGAAGCATATTTCTAATGAATTGGCTCTCAAGATGATCCCAAGACTAGCAACATCAATCTCACCTGGCAACTGCTGGATAGAAAACTCAGGAAACAGAACCCGCCAATCTGATTTTACAAGCCTTCAGGGTGATTCTGATGTTTGAGAACAACTTAGATTAATGTTATATATTTATATATTTGTATATTTATATATTGTATATTTATATATTGTTTTAATAAGATATAATTTAATAAGATATAATTAATGAGATTGTATCCTTTTTTGAATTACTATAATGTAGTTATTACTCTTTTTTTGCATAGCAATGCATTTTATCTGCCACACAACTAACCCTTTTACGAGAAATTTGAATTGATATGGCGCAGAGTTGTTCTAAAAGTTTATGAGTGAGAATAACATACTAAAAGTAAGGGAAATGTGTACATTATAAATAATATAAATATCTTGATTAACATAATACTATATAAAGATGCATGATTCTATTTTATAGTAGAAGGTAAATTTTAGCTAAGACAACATGCCTAACCGACAGGTATGTATGTATATATGTATGTATGTATACATATATGAATACAGGTATGTATGTGTATATATGTGTATACATGTGACACATATACCTGACAGTATATATTTGCCAAAATTATTGAATTATACACTTAAAATTGGTGAATTTTATCCTATGCAAATTTCACCTCAATAAAAGTAATAAAAATTTAAAGTATCCCTTTACAATTCCACATAAATTCCTCTCTCCCATATTTGTACATCTCCACAGAAATTCCTTTTATCCTGAGCTAAATGTTATTTCTAAATTATTTCATAGATTTATCAACCTAGATGAGCCAAGCAAATACAGTCCTGGGAACATTTCAGATTTGATACATAATTTAGCTTTGAATGCGACAAAAGTAAAGTAAGCTGACCTAAAAGGTTGAGCCCTAGATATTTCAGAGGAAACAGGAAATTATTCTATCTCTTATTGATGCTAACACAATGAACTCATGAACAGAGAGATCAGCACTTTCCTTAATAAGGATAGAAAAGTTCCTGCAACACACACTATATAAGCATTGTCATCCACCTTGTGACATTAAAGATGTGCCTATAGAAGGTACAGGCTTTTAAGTCAGATAAACATGGCATGTAACACTAACTCTCCAAAGTGTAACAAATATGGTCAAAATAATAAACCTGAGCCTCAATATTCACATTTGTATATTAAGATTAAATGTGCTAACATCTGAATAATACCTAGCATAATAGTATGTACTCAGTAAGCAGACAGCAGTTATTCTTCTTTAGCTGGCACCTGTGGCTCTATAGTTCCCCCAACCTCATTATTTCTGATATAATCAGACTGGCAATTGCATTATATTCTTCTCCCAAATACTCAAATAGGGATGACCCCAAAGCTTCTTAGCTCTTATCTTCCAGTGAGGAAGACTGGTAGGCTTGAAGGCAGGGAGGGAAGGAAGCAAGAAGCAGGTAGGTGAGGGCAGGTCCTCTACCTTCAGTATTCTCTGTGCCTGACTTCCAGTAATGGGCCAATGAAATGAATGCCAACTCATGGGGTTATTTCTGGAATGGCTACTGTGCCCCTGGAAGTCCCTGCCAGTCATAGGAATCAGAACATACATACATAAGGAAATAAACAAAAGTGGAGAGATGCCTCCAGGTAGTGTCCGTCAATAGCCAGGACCTGAATGGATTTCACCTACACATCCAGACCCCTAGAAACTCCAGGGGCTAGCTGGACAGGCTCATTCAGTCCTTTCATTAACCCTGCAATAAACGCATCTTTACACGATGAAACTTTTTAAACTCTGCTTATTACATTATGATAGGGTTTTATTCTCTGTGATAATGTAATGATCATGCCTTTTATTTTCTATTTTTCTAATGCTTTGACATTCTGGGGCCTTGTTGACCCTGGAGAGACTGTCCATTCCTGTGCTAGCCAATTCCTAGAGACATTAAAGGACTCACCTTTGAACATGGCTTTCATATGCAAACTAATTAATACAGAGCCCATTCCACCATGACCTCCTTTATTGGGCTCTTATACTCCAGGCCACTATCCTCCTGCCCTAATAACCACAGGGCCAAGTACCAGACAAGTTAATGACAGCCTCTATACCCTCTATCCCATGGAGCCCACTGAAATTATTCAAACTAGTAAATCCTAACACTGCTTATCCTGCTTTGCCTTGCCTTTCCCAGGGAAACCACAGTAAAGGTTCTTGCCCACGTTTCCCTGTCACTCTCTGTGCTTCCTGACTGAACCTGCTGCTTCCCTGTGTGCTTCCCTGCACCGCATGGTGAGTCATGGCATGCCCTCTCCTCTTGGGAACTGTAACAAACTATCTTTTCAATGGCAACAGTCTCCTGATCTGTTGGCCTCACCATTCCTAAACAATAATAAAATCTACATTTTAAAACAGATAAAAAGTGTGACAAGATATTTAACCAGTACTTCTCAAACTTTAATGTATAAAACAATCACATGCACATCTTGTTAAAATGCAAATTCTAAATTAATAAATCTGGAGTGGGGTCCTACACTTCCAACAAGGTAATGCCAAAGCTTCTAAGTCTATAAACCACACTTTCCATAGCAAGATACTAAACTAGACACACCCAGTTTCAATATTCTGTTTTCTGTGAATTTTGCATAATTATTTTACCTCTTCACGAATGGTTTCTTTCTTTGTAAAATGGAAATTAAACACAGTGCCCACCTAATAAGCTATTCTAAGGATAAAATGAGGCAATATGGATAAAACAACAAACATTTATTAAACTCTGTTTATAAAACTATGAATAGTATAAACTTCCACATGAATTACTTCAGAACATAAATTACTTGTATTTCATTATTAAGTATTATAGAAATAGCAATTTACATTTGAAATGCTTGTTATAGATTTTCTGTATCTGTTTATTAAAGTAAGTCTCTGAAGATTACTTCCCTTTGACATTATTAACATTCTTATTTTTATGCAAAGTTGGAAGTCATAAAATTAAATCTCACTAAACATACAAATATCATTGACAGCTCTCAACTTCAGAAGGAACTTCTTCAAAATTTTAACTGTGTTTTTGAAGTTGTGTTTCCCAGAGCACGAAGTAACTCAAAGTGTAACTTGTCTAGCCTATTCACAAGTTAAGAAAGGCATTCCTCAAAAAAACAAAACTTATAACAATGTTCTTTAAGCCGGAGTAGTAATAACTGTATAACTTACTGTAAAAAAAAAAAATATAAAAACCCAAAAGAACCTTTGAGACTATTCAATGAAGAACTTAAATCAATCTTTGTAATAAAACTGAATTTTACCAACAACCAAGTAGGTACAATTCAGTTAAACAAATATAAATCAAGACTCTATTGTGTGTAAAACCCCACAGTAGCATGAGGAAGAGGAGTGGAGACTGAATAAGGTAAATGTCTTATGAGAAAAATAAATCCAGTAATGGTGATTTTCAGAAACCTTCTTGAGGATAAGATTAGTTTAAATAAAGAAATGTGAAATTTGAAATCCTTCATAAAAGAGTTTCAATTACAGATAAAAAAATGAAAGATAAAATGGGGTAAAATCAACAAAGACATGAATGTGGGAGCTATTGGACATGGTGAGGGGAAAATGGGTCAGGTTTTGCAGTTCGGTAATATAGCACCAATATAATAAAGTATCTATACAATAAGATATAAACTAGAAAAAAAAAGAGGCTGGATCTAATCGTAGAAGACTTTTTATCTCAGGTGAGTTCTCACAATAATACGAAGCCAGCCTATAAAAACAGTTTGACTTTGTTAGCAAACAATATGTAATGGTGAACATAAAATAATAAACTGGAGAATTGGGGCATTAAAAGAATCTATAAGAATCATTAGGAAAGAGAACAAATTAGGGCCAAGCAGAGATGCTTTACAGAATATTTCATATAACATGCTACTTTTGAAGGGTAAAATTTAATGTTGAAGAAATAGCATCAGCCTCTAAAAATTATGTTTAGGGAGATTAAGAATAGCTAAAAGTAATAAAATTTAGGACAATTTTCAGGAATCAAAATATAAATGACTAATAAAGTTGAAAAATGATCAACCTTTGAAAAGCATGAAGAAGTAAACAAATAATATTTTTGCTTATAAAATTATCAAATACTAAAGTATGACAAATCCAGAATTTTCAAGTATCCAATGCATGATGAGAATTATCATACTATGCTAAGCATGTAAATTCTGACAGGTTTTCTTGTAAAGAACTTTGGCATTCAAGAGGCTTAAATAGGTTCAAACCCACTGTCCTAGTCAGTTCCAATCAAAGAAAAGTCTATTGTAATGAAATAATCAGAAACTCGAAAAATATGTACAAAGACATTAATCATAATATTGTTTTTATTAATAAAGCAATAAAATAATTTTAGTGTTCAACCAAAGGAAAATAAGGTTTTAAAATATGAATAAACTCAACTCTTTACTCTTTATTCCATTTCCTACACCTCGGGAGTCGACTTTCACATTCCCATAAACTAATCATATTTAAAAATTATCATCTATACCATTCACATACTCGAATGAGGGGAGTATTCATTTAATTTCTATCAAACCCCATGGTCTGAAGCATACTCTCTTGTACAGCAGAGGTCCCAGAATAAATACATATATGAGAAATGCAGGAGATAATATGTCTAAAAGGGGAAAAAAAGCAGATATAAATACCAAAAGTATGGTTATTGGTAGATAACTTTGCTAATTATTTGAAAGAAACAAATGAACAGACCGTCCACAAACAAAATGAATCAGGTGATTTAGGCATTGTTCAGCCTGAAGGAAAGTGATGCGATTCAAAAGTAAACAATACTTCTTTACTCTCAGATAATTCACAATCTAGTAGAACTATTACAGTGCTTGGCAAGTTTACAGTAATATATATATATTAATTGCTGGTAAATACAGTCACCATCTACAGAAATGTTATCTCCTTTCTTTTCACTAAATAGTTTTCCCTGACTTACCTGAAACATGAAGTAAATTTTATAGTCCCTACAATTCATATATTTTGAGGGCATATGTGCTTTCACAAAATACAAGAAATGATAAGAATAATGAGATGCTTAATAATAGGGAATTAGCATTATTACCTATTGATCTGCTACTTAATATCAAGACATAGAGGGTAAAATGTCCATTTAATGATGCAGGCTAAAATTACATTCGCCTTTAATTCTGAGAGACATCATGATGTTTTGGAAATAGAGCTCTACTATAAAGGGAACCTCTTATTTCTCTGACCAGTTCTGGTTTTAAAATGTCACTTGATCTCTCCTGGCCTGAAGGGAGACTTTAGAATAAGATACTGACGTAAAGAACTTCCAACTCCCAGACCTATGATTGGAGTACAGCACTTTTAACCTAATAACTTATTAATTGGGTCAGGTCAATTTTTCCATGAAAATACAAGCTAGGTATAGAAAATAAATTAGAATGATGCATATTCTGAGAGTAAATCCAATAGGAAATGTTAGTTGATTTTTAAAAACAACCTTTTTACCATTTATAATATTACAAATGTTTCAATGTGTAAGTTCAGAAGCACAAGGAGACTCTGAAATATTTTGCTCACTATGGTACTGTTCCCTCTAAAATTTTGAAAGGCTACATGATTAAAACACTTTAATTTTTATCGTGCTCTAGGTAGCAAGTATATAAGCATTGTTATACCAACTATAATAACTAATTGTCCTGACTTGTTTTCTTATGAATTATAAAAGCAGCAGTAACATGCTGCTCTTTAAAACAATGGCAGCATATTTGTGACAGAAAAATTATCTAATTACTTTCCCTTTGCAAGATTAATTGCCAATCAGTTAATCCATCCTTGTGAAAACACATTTCTTTGGTAGCCAGTTAAATTATAGGTATATTGATAGGGATACTGGGTACTATAAATCTTGAAAAAATTCAGTGTCTTACCTGTTATTTTGAAAAGAAAAAAATAGTCTAATTTTCAAAAAATATTCAGGACCTATATTTAAGAGAAAATATTTCATAGAGTTTGGGGACACTTATTTTGACTGAATTGCACATTAAGTTTGTTTTTAATTAAAAGGCAAAAGACTTCCTCTATAGCATAGGACCATTACTCATCTAATATTCTTAAAATATTGCTGTTTGATTTTTTTCTTTTCAGATAAGAGCCCAAATAAGAATATAGTGAATTTGAACAGTAAAGTATTAAATATTAATGTTGTAACTCAAAGTAAGGATGAAAACTATTTTTAGATTTTCCTTTTCAGTTCTGCTTAGAGTGATAACTTATTTTCAATCATTAAGAACTTCTGCATGGTAAAAAGAACTTCTGCATAGTCACAAAGGTAAATCTACCTCTAAAACATATAAAACATAATTTCATAAATGTTAATAGCATTACCAAAGCTTTAAATGAGCTATTTTCCAATAACTCATTATGCATCAAGCCAGCTAAATCTGATGGTAATTAGGTTCCAACTATATAAAAAACTAAATAACAGATAACATTTATTTATTACGTTTTGTTCTGTAAAATGTTTGGAAAAAGCTCTTGAAATGATACAGTCAGAAAACAGATACCAAAGACAGATAAGGACACTAAAAGAAAAAACAACAGGCCAATATTCCTGATGAATACAGATGCAAAAATTCTCAAATATTAGCAAACTAAATTCATTAATACATTAAAATGATCATATACCATGATCATGTGGGATTTATCCCTGTGATGTAGGATGATTCAACATACCCAAATTAATAAATGTGATACACCACATTAATAGAATGAAAGATAAAAATCATATGATAATCTCAATAGAAGAAGGAAAAGCACTGGACAAAATTAAACAATTGTTCATGATAAAAACTGACAGCACAGTGGGTATAGAAAGAACATACCCCAATATAATAAAGGCCATATAAGTCCACAGCTAACATCATACTCAATGGTGAAATGTTGAAAATTTTCCCTCAAAGATCAGGAACAAGGTAAGTGTGCCCACTATCAATGTTCCTATCAAACATAGTACTGGAAGTCCTAGGCTAAGCAATTAGTCCAAAAAAAGTAGCAAAATTAGAAAAGAAGAAATAAAGCTGTCTCTATTTGCAGATGACATGGTGTTATACAGAGAAAATCCTAAAGACCCCACCAAAAACTCTTAGAACTAACCAACAAATTCAGTGTTTCAGGATACAAAATTGACATACAAAAATTATATGGAGCCAAGGCTTACAAAGTCCCCCAGGAAAGCTGGCCTGGTGATTGGCTTACAGGACCCTAGGGCTGTAAAAGGGCTGAGGAAAGTCATCTGCAAACAGAACAGGAGTTTTAGCATATATTGTAGGGCTCATAAGTAACACAATTCTCCCATATATATAAGTACTACACTTGAAATCTTGTGAAGAGTTTCCTTGAGTGAGTTTGCTAGTAAACTGACAGAAAAGATAAAAATAGAGGCTTTAAATATCCCATACAAGATTCCTTAAGAAAATTCTAGACAGAAGTTCATTCTGTAGCCTTAGAAGTTGATTGTTTTCTGTTTGTTTGTTTATGGTTCTACCTTTGCAAAACAAACTTAAGAAGAGCTATATGGATAATTAAGAATAGTACTGTGCCCATGAAATAATCAGGACAAACCTAATGAGACTATACTTTTTTAATCAAAAATAATCATTGGAAATAATTTATGTTGACAAGGAAAAACACTGGCAAGAAAATTTATCAACGATTTTGAAATGAACAAAAGAGATTACTAGGTGTCCTTTCAGTGTAGTTCTGGTACTCCAAAGAATGTTTTAGGTACTATCAGACTGTGTAAAAATGTGCACCCTGATTGCTCCTCTGTTGACTATGCTAATTTACATCTCTGCAATTTTTTTTTAATTCAAATTCCAATTGTTCACTGCTGGCATATAAGAAAATATTTCAATTTTGTATATTGACCCACTATCCTGCAACCAAGCTATACTGACTTATTACTTCAGAGAGGTCCCTATAGATTATATGGCATTTTCTAATAGACAATTATGTCATCTGTAAATAAAGACAGTTTCATTTTCTCTTTCCAATGTGTACACTTTTTAAATTTCCTCATTTTTTATAGATTCCTTGTTAATTTAATTGTGGTCTGAGAGGATACTTTGTATGATTTCTATTATTTCTATTCTATTATTTGTTAAGCTGTGTTTTATGGCTCAGGATGTGTTCTACATTGGTGAATATTTATGTGAGCTTGAAGAGATTGTGCATTCTGCCAATGCTGAATGAAGTACTAGCCAATTAGATCAAGTTGACAGTGATGTTCGGGGCGACTATAGCCTTACTGATTTTTCTACCTGTTGGATCTGTGGGATCTGTCAATTACTGGTAGAGGGATGTTGATGTCTCCTATCATAGTGATTCAACTATTTTTCCTTTCAATTCTATCAATTTTTTTCACATGTACTTTGATTCTCTGTTGTTAGTTGCATACACATCAAGGATTGCTATGTCTTCTTGGAGAACTGACCCCTTTACCATTACATAATGCTTTTCTTTATCCTAATAATCTTATTTACTTTGAAATCTGCTTTGAGATTCACATAGCTGCTCTGGCTTATTTTTATTAGTGTTACCATAACATACATTTCTCCATCTCTTTACTTTTAACTTTTTTGAGTCTTCATATTTAAAGTGGATTTCTTGTAGATAATACATGGTTGTCTCTAGTTATTTAATCAACTCTAAATAAACTGGTGTAGCCACACCATTCACATTTAAAATAATTATTCATATACTTAAATATCTAACACATTTGTAATAGTTTATTTGTTGCATTTTATCTTTTTCTTCCAGTTTTATTTATGTATAATTGACAAATGAATATTGTATATATTCAAGGTGTGAAACATGTTTTGATATACATATATATTGCGAAATGATTACCACAATCAAGCCAGTTAACATATCCATCACCTCACATAGTTAACATGTTTTTGTGTCAGGCGGACACTTGAGATCTAACCTTGGCAAATTTCAATGACAAAATACATTATTTTAAACTATAGCCACCATGCTGTACATTAGTTCTGCAAAATTTACCTATCTTAGAACACAAAGTTTGTACACTTTGACCAACATCACCCCACTTCTCCCAGCCCCCATCCTTAGTAAGCACCATTAAACTCTTTGTTACTATGAGTTCAACTTTTTATATTTCAACATAAAAGTGAGATCATGCAATATTTGTCTTCATGTATCTGGCTTATTTCACTTAACATAATGTCCTCTAGATTTATCTGTGTTGTCACAAATGGCAGAAATTCCTTTTTTAAAGCTGAATAATATTACATTATATACAGGGTATATATATATTATATATATATATAATATATATATATACATACACATTTTTTGTCTTTATCCATTGATTGTCCATTGACAAGCACTTAGGTTGTTTCCATATATTGCCTATTGTGAGTAATGGTGCAATAAAAATGAGAGGGCATATGTCTCTTCAAGAAACTGATTTCATTTTCTTTGGATATATACCCAAAAGTGAGATTGCTTTTCTAGCTTGATGCAATTCCACTTGTTTATTTTGACTTTTGTTGCCACAGCTTTTGGTGTCAAATCCCCCAAAATCATTGCCAAGACCACTGTCAAAGAGCTTTTTTCCTTATGGTTCCTTCTAGGAGTTTTATGGTTTTCAGGTGCTACATTTAATTTTTTAGTCCATTTTGAGTTGGTTTTTGTGCAGTGTGTAAGATAAGGGTCCAATTTCATTCTTTTGCATGAGGATATCCAGGTTTCCCAACACCATTTATTAAAGAGAATGTCCTTTTCCCTTTGTGTATTCTTGGCACCTTTTTCAAAAACTAGTTAACCCTATATGCAAAGATTTATTTCTACATTATCTATTCTGTTCCACTGGTCTATGCATATCTTTTTAGGTTAGTACCATACTACTTTGATTAGTATAGTCTTAAAATGTATTTGAAATCAAAAAGTCTGCTGCCTGCAACTTTGTTCTTGCTCAACACTGCTTTTGTTATTCAGGGTATCTGGTTCAGTTCAATTTTAGGATTGTTTTTTCTGTTTCTGAGAAAAATGCCATTGGAATTTTGATAGAGGTTGTGTTGAATCTGTACATCACTTTGAGTAGTATGGATATTTTAACAATATTCATTCTTCCAATCCATGAAATGAGATATTTTATGTCTTTTTAACATTTCTTTAATCAACATTTTACAGTTTTCAGCATGTGTCTTTCACTTCCTTGGTTAAATTTATTCCAAAGGATTTTACTCTTTTTGATGCTATTGTAAATGGAAGTATTTCTTAATTTCTTTTGTTATTAATGTACAGAAATGCAACTGATTTTTGTATGCTGATTTTCTATCCTCAAACAAAAAAAATTCTTTTTAATTTGGCTAAGTTTTTTTTTTAATTTTAAATTAAAAAAATAAAACATCCACTTACAGAAGAGATTCAACTTATCTGCTTTGAGGAAATATATATTAAAGAAAATGGAAGGTTAAAAAATTTCAAACGTCCAATAATGATGAAAAATAAATGTATCCTCTGTAAAAATCTGGACTAAATTTTAAGTCATTCATATTCATTCAGTATTCAGAGCAGGAGGTGAAATACCAGAGTATTGAAAAAAAAACTTCAAGACTTTACCATTTTACTTTACTGAATAAACTTCAGTGTCATTAGTTCTAACAGGGTTTTTTATTGTTTTGTTTTGTTTTTGTTTTTGCTAGAGTTTTCTATATATGGAAATATAGTTTTCTATGTATCTTGTTAAGGTTTCCTATGTTTCTTATGATCATGTCATCTGCAAAGAGAGATAATTTTACTTCTTCCTTTCTAACTTGGATGCTTTTAATTTATTTTTCTTGCATAATTGCTCTGGCTAGGACTTCCAATACTATGCTGAATAGAAGTGGTGAGATTGGGCATCTTTGTCTTGTTCCTGAGCTTACAGGAAAAGCTTTCAGCTTTGCACCATTACAATGTCATATGTGGGCTTGTCAATATGGCCTTTGTTATACTGAGGTACATTACTTCTACACCTAGTTTACTGAGTCTTTTTTTCTTCATGAAATGGTGAATTTTGCCAAATGTTTTTCCTGCATGTGAGATGATCATATGATCTTTATCCTTCATTCTGTTCATGTGTTGTATTACATTTATTGACTTGCAGATGTTAAACCATTCTTGCATCCCAGGGATAAATCTGACTTGACCATTGCGAGTGATCCTATTAATGGTGAATTTGGCTTGTTTACATTTTGCTGAAGATATTTCATCTAAGTTCATTAGGACTATTGGTATGCAATATTCCTTTATTCTAATATCCATGTTTAGCTTTGGTATCAGGGTAATGCTGGACTGGTAAAATAAGTTTGGAACTGTTCCTTTTTCTTCAATTTTCTAGAAAAGATTGAGAAGGAATGGTATTACTTTTTCTTAAATATTTAGTGGAATTCACCTGTGAAGCCAACTGCTGCTGAACTTTTGTTTGGTGGGAGATTTTTGATTAATGATTCAATCTCCTCACTCATTATCAGTCTGTTCAGATTTTCTATTTCTTCATGATTCAGTCTTCGTAGTATGTTTCTAGGATTTATCCATTTCTTCTAGGCTACCCAATTTGTAGGGTGCAACTGTTCATAGTGACCTCTTACAATGTTTTGTATTTCTGTGTTGTCAGTAGTAATGCCACCTTCCTAATTTCTGATTTTATTTATGTGAGTCTTCTCTCTTTATTCTTAGTTACTCTAGTTTAAGATTTGTCAATTTTGTGTATTTTTTCAAAAAATCAACTCAGTTTCACTGATCTTTTCTCTTGTTCTTCTAGTCTCTAATTCATTTATCTCTGCTCTGATCTTTGTTATTTGCTTGCTTCTGCTAACTTTTGACTTAGTTTGTTCCTATTTTTCTGATTCTTGAGGCATACAGTTAGGTTGTTTGCAATCTTTCTTTTTTTCTTAATGTAGGTATTTATTGCTAAAATATTTACCCCTTAAAACTGCATTTTGCTACATCCCATAAGTTTTGGTATGTTGCATTTCATTTGCCTCAATATATGTCCTTATTTTCCTTTTGATTTCTTCTTTGATCCATTGGCTGTTTAACAATGTGTTGTTTAATAACTTCATATTTGAGAAATTTCTAATTTTTCTCCTGTTATTGATTTCTACTTTCATACCACTGTGGTAAGAAAAAATAATTGAGAGGAGATGTTCAAGATGGTGGAGAAGTGAGACGTGGAGATCTCCTTCCTCCACACAAATACATCAGAAATACATCTACATGTGGAAAAACTCCTACAGAACACCTACTGAATGCTGGCAGAAGACCTCAGCCTTCCCAAAAGGCAAGAAACTCCCCACATACCTGGGTAGGGCAAAAGAAAAAAGAAAAAACAGAGACAAAAGAATAGGGATGGGACCTGCACCTCTGGGAGGGAGCTGTGAGGGAAGAAAAGTTTCCACACACTAGGAAGTCCCTTCACAGGTAGAGATGGGAGGTGGTGGTGGGGAAGCTTCGGAGCCACAGAGGACAGCCCAGCAACAGGGGTGCAGAGGGCAAAGTGGAGAGATTCCCGCACAGAGGATAAGTGCTGACCAGCAATCACCAGCCCAAGAGGCGTGTCTGCTCACCCACCGGGACAGGTCGGGGCTGGGAGCTGAGGCTCGGCTCGGGCTTCGGAGGTCAGATCCCAGGGAGAGGACAGGGGTGGGCTGCGTGAACACAGCCTGAAGGGGGCTAGTGGGCCACAGCTAGCCGGGAGGGAGTCCAGGAAAAAGTCTGGACCTGCCTACGAGGCCAGAGACCATTGTTTCGGGGTGCACGAGGAGAGGGGATTCAGAGCACCACCTAAACGAGCTCCAGAGACGGGCGCAAGCCATGACTATCAGTGCAGACACGAGAGACAGGCATGAAATGCTAAGGTGCTGCTGCAGCAACCAAAAGTCTGTGCACAATCACAGGTCACTAACCACACCTCCCCTCCAAGGAGCCTGTGCAGCCCACCACTGCCAGGGTGCCGTGATCCAGGGACAACTTCCCCCAGAGAACACACGGTGCGCCTCAGGCTGTTGCAACATGACGCTGGACTCTGCCACCACAGGCTCGCCCCGCATTCCATACGCCTCCTTCCCCCCCGACTTGAGTAAGCCAGAGCTCCCTAATCAGGTGCCACTTTAACCCCATCCTGTCTGAATGAAGAACAGATACCCTGAGGTGACCTACATGCAGAGGCGGGGCCAAATCCAAAGCTGAACCCCAGGAGCTGTGTGAACAAAGAAGAGAAAGGGAAATCTCTCCCAGCAGCCTCAAAAGCAGCAAATTAAATCTCCTCAATGAACTTGATGTACCCTGCAACTATGGAATACCTGAATAGACAACAAATCATACCAAAACTGAGGTGGTGGACTATGGGAGCAACGATATACATATTTTTTACTTTTTTTGTGTGTGTGAGTGTGTATGTGTATGCTTCGTTGTGTGATTTTTGTCTGCATAGCTTTGCTTTTACTATTTCTCCTAGGGTTCTGTCTGTTCATTTTTTTGGTTTGTTTTCTGGGTTTTTTTTAATTAGTATATTTTAAGCGCATGTTATCATTGGTGGATTTGTTTTATGGTTTGGTGGCTCTCTTCTTCTTTCATTTTATTCTGTTATTACTTTTCAATATTTTTTATTTTTACTAATTATTTTTTATTTTAATAACTTTATTTTTTTCATAGTTTCTTTCATTTTTCCTCCCTTTTCTTCTGAGCCGTGTGGCTGAGAGGGTCCTTGTGTACAGGCCGGGTGTCAGGCCTGTGCCTCTGAGGTGGGAGAGGCAAGTTCAGGACATTGGTCCACCAGAGACCTCCTGGCTCCACATAATATCAAACAGCAAAAGCTCTCCCAGAGATCTCCATCTCAACGCTAACACCCAGCTCCATTCAATGACCAGCAAGCTCCGAGGCTGGACACCCTATGCCAAACAAGTAGCAAGACAGAAACAAAATCCCACCCAGTAGAAGACAGGCTGCCTAAAATCATAAAACGGTCACAGACACCCCAAAACACACCACCAGACGCGGTCCTGACCACCAGAAAGACAAGATCCAGCCTCATCCCGCAGAACGCAGGCACGAGCCCCCTCCACAAGGAAGCCTACACAACCCACGTAAACAACCATAGCCACTGGGGGCAGACACCAAAAACAACAGGAACTACAAACCTGCAGCCTGAGAAAAAGAGACACCAAATACAGTAAGTTAAGCAAATTGAGAAGACAGAGAAACACACAGCACATAAAGGAGCAAGGTAAAAATCCACCAGACCAAACAAATGAAGAGGAAATAGGCAGTCTCCCTGAAGAAGAATTCAGAGTAATGATAATAAAGATAATCCAAAATCTTGGAAATAGAATTGAGAAAATACAAGAAACGTTTAACAAGGACCTAGAAGAAATAAACAGCAAACAAACAATGATGAGCAATACAATAAATGAAATTAAAAATTCCCTAGAAAGAATCAATAGCAGAATAACTGAGGCAGAAGAACAGATAAGTGACCTGGAAGGTAAGAGTGGAAATAACTATTGCAGAGCAGAATAAAGAATGGAAAGAACTGAGGACAGTCTCAGAGGCCTCTGGGACAACATTAAATGCACCAACATTCGAACTATAGGGGTCCCAGAAGAAGAAGAGAAAAAGAAAAGGACTGAGAAAATATTTGAAGAGATTATAGTTGAAAACTTCCTTAATATGGGAAAGGAAATAGTCAATCAAGACCAGGAAGCACAGAGAGTCCCAAAGAGGAAAAATCCAAGGAGAAACACGCCAAGACACATATTAATCAAACTAACAAAAATTAAGTACAAAGAAAAAATATTAAAAGCAGCAAGGGAAAATCAACAAATAACATACGAGGGAATCCCCATAAGGTTAACAGCTGATCTTTCAGCAGAAACTGTGCAAGCCAGAAGGGAGTGGCAGGACATATTTAGAGTGAGGAACAGGAAAAACTTACAAGCAATATTACTCTACCCAGCAAGGATCTCATTCAGATTAGACGGAGAAATTGAAACCTTTACGGACATGCAAAAGCTAACAGAATTCAGCACTACCAAACCAGCTTTACAACAAATGCTAAAGGAACTTCTCTAGGCAGGAATCACAAGACAAGGAAAAGACATACAATGACAAACCCAAAACAATTACGAAAATGGTAACAGGAACATACATATCGATAGTTACCTTAAAAGTAAATGGATTAAATGCTCCAACCAAAAGACATAGACTAGCTGAATGAATACAAAAACAAGACCCTATATATTCTGTCTACAAGAGAACCACTTCAGACAGGGACACATAGAAACTGAAAGTAAGGGGATAGAAAAAGATATTCCATGCAAATGGAAATCAAGAGAAAGCTGGAGTAGCAATACTCATAGCAGACAAAATAGACTTTAAAATAAAGACTATTACAAGAGACAAAGAAGGACACTACATGATGATCAAGGGATCAAACCAAGAAGAAGATATAACAATTGTAAATATTTATGCACCCAACATAGGAGCACCTCAATACATAGGTAAATGCTAACAGCAATAAAAGGGGAAATTAACACCCCACTTTCACCAATGGACAGATAATCCAAAATGAAAATAAGGAAACACAAGCTTTAAATGATACATTAAGATGAACTTAATTGATATTTATAGGACATTCCATCCAAAAAAAAATGGAATACACTTTATTCTCAACTGCCCATGGAACATTCTCCAGGATAGATCATATCCTGAGTCACAAATCAAGCCTTGGTAAATTTAAGAAAATTGAAATCATATCAAGTATCTCTTCTGACCACAATGCTATGAGACTAGATATCAATTACAAGAAAAAAATCTGTAAAATATACATGGAGGCTAAAAAAATGCACTACCTAATAACCAAGAGATCATTGAAGAAATCAAAGAGGAAATCAAAAAAGAGCTACAAACAAATGACAATGAAAACACAATGACACAAAACCTATGGGATGCAGCAAAAGCAGTTCTAAGAAGGAAGTTTATGGCAATATAATCACACCTCAGGAAACAAGGAACATCTCAAATAAACAACCTAACGTTACACCTAATGCAATTAGAGAATGAAGAACAAAAAAAACCCCGAAGTTAGCAGAAGGAAAGAAATCATAAAGATCAGACCAGAAATAAATGAAAAAGAAATGAAGGAAACATTAGCAAAGATCAGTAACATTAAAAGCTGGTTCTTTGAGAAGATAAATAAAATTGATAAACCATTAGCCAGACTCATGAAGAAAAAAAGGGAGAAGACTCAAATCAACAGAATTAGAAATGAAAAAGGAAAAGTAACAACTGGCACTGAAGAAATACAAAGGATCATGAGAGATTACTACAAGCAACTATGTGCCAATAAAATGGACAACCTGGAAGAAATGGACAAATTCTTAGAAAAGCACAATGCTCTGAGACTGAATGAGGAAGAAATAGAAAATATAAACCGACCAATCACAAGCACTGAAATTGAGACTGTGATTAAAAATCTTCCAACAAACAAAAGCCCAGGACCAGATGGCTTCACAGGCGAATTCTATCAAACATTTACAGAAGAGCTAACACCTATCCTTCTCAAACTCTTCCAAAATATAGCAGAGGGAGGAACACTCCCAAACTCATTCCATGTGGCCACCATCACCCTGATACGAAAACGAGACAAAGATGTCACAAAGAAAACTACAGGTCAATACCATTGATAAACATGGATGCAAAAATCCTCAACAAAATACTAGCAAACAGAATCCAACAGTACATTAAATGGATCATACATCATGACCAAGTGGGGTTTACTCCAGGAATGCAAGGATTCAACACTATACTCACATCAGTCAATGTGATACACCATATTAACAAGTTGAAAGATAAAATCTATATGATAATCTCAATAGCTTCATAAAAAGCTTTTGACATAATTCAACACCCATTTATGATAAAAGCTCTCCAGAATGTAGGCATAGAGGGAACTTACCTCAACATAACAAAGGCTATATATGACAAACCCACAGCCAACATCGTTCTCAATGGTGAAAAACTGAAACCATTTCCACTAAGATCAGGAACAAGACAAGCTTGCCCACTCTCACCATTATTATTCAACATAGTTTTGTATGTTTTAGCCACAGCAGTCAGAAAAGAAAAAGAAGTAAAAGGAATGAAAATCAGAAAAGAAGAAGTAATACTGTCACTGTTTACAGATGACATGATACTATAGACAGAGAATCCTAAAGATGTTACCAGAAAACTACTAGAGCTAATCAATGAATTTGATAAAGTAGCAGGATACAAAATTAATGCACAGAAATCTCTTGCATTCCGAAACACTAATGATGAAAAACCTGAAAGAGAAATTAAGGAAACACTCCCATCTACCTTTGTAACAAAAAGAATAAAATACCTAGGAATAAACCTACCTAAGGAGACAAAAGATCTGTAGGAAGAAAACTATAAGACACGGATGAAAGAAATCAAAGACAGTACAAACACATGGGGAGATATACCATGTTCCTGGATTGGAAGAATCAACACTGTGAAAGTGACTATACTACTGAAAGCAATCTACAGATTCAATGCAATCCCTATCAAACTACCAAAAGCATTTTTCACAGAACTAGAACAAAAAAATTTCACAGTTTGTATGGAAACACAAAAGACCCAGAACAGCCAAAGCAATCTTGAGAAAGAAAAACGGAGCTGGAGGAATCAGTCTCCCAGACTTCAGACAATACTGCAAAGCTATAGTCATCAAGACAGTATTGTACTGGCACAGAAACAGAAATATAGATCAATGGAACAGGATAGAAAGCCCACAGATAAACCCATGCACGTATGCTCACCTTATTTTTGATAAAGAAGGCAAGAATGTACAATGGAGAAAAGACAGCCTCTTCAATAAGTGGTGCTGGGAAAGCTGGACAGCTACATGTAAAAGAATGAAATTAGAACACTCCCTAAGACCATACACAAAAATAAACTCAAAATGGATTAAAGACCTAAATGTAAGGCCAGACACTATCAAACTCTTAGAGGAAAACATAGGCAGAACACTCTATGACATAAATCACTGCAAGACCCTTTTTGACCCACCTCCTAGAGAAACGGAAGTTAAAACAAAAGTAAACAAATGGGACCTAAAGAAACTTAAAAGCTTTTGCACAGCAAAGGAAACCATAAACAAGATGAAAAGACAACCCTCAGAATGGGAGAAAATATTTGCAAGTGAAGCAACTGACAAAGGATTAATCTCCAAAATATACAAGCAGTTCATGCAGCTCAATATAAAAAAAAAAACAACCCAATCCAAAAATGGGCAGAAGGCCTAAATAGACATTTCTCTAAAGAAGACATACAGATGGCCAAGAAGCACATGAAAAGCTGCTCAACATCACTAATCATTAGAGAAATGTAAATCAAAACTACAATGAGGCATCACCTCACAGCAGTCAGAATGGCCATCATCAAAAATCTACAAACAATAAATGCTGGAGAGGGTGTGGAGAAAAGGGAACCCTCTTGCACTGTTGGTGGGAATGTAAATTGATACAGCCACTGTATCAATGTATGGAGAATAGTATGGAGATTCCTTAAAAACTACAAATAGAACTATCATATGACCCAGCAATCCCAGTACTGGGCATATACCCTGAGAAAACCATAATTCAAAAAGAGTCATGTACCAAAATGTTCATTGCAGCTCTATTTACAATAGCCAGGACATGGAAGCAACTTAAGTGTCCATCAACAGATGAATGGATAAAGAAGATGTGGCACATATATACAATGGAATATTACTCAGCCATAAAAGGAAACGAAACTGAGTTATTTGTAGTGAGGTGGATGGACCTAGAGACTGTCATACAGAGTGAAGTACGTCAGAAAGAGGAAAACAAATACCATATGCTAACACATATATATGGAATCTAAAGAAAAAGAAATGGTTATGAAGAAGCTAGGGGCAGGACAGGAATAAAGACGCAGATGTAGAGAATGGACTTGAGGACATGGGGAGGGGGAAGGTTAAGCTGGGACGAAGTGAGAGAGTGGCATGGACTTATATACACTGCCAAATGTAAAATCGCTAGCTAGTGGGAAGCAGCCACATAGCACAGGGAGATCAGCTCGGTGCTTTGTGACCACTTAGAGCGGTGGGATAGGGAGGGTGGAAGGGAGACGCAAGAGGGAGGAGATATGGGGATATATGTATATGTATAGCTGATTCACTTTATTATAAAGTAGAAACTAACACACCATTGTAAAGCAATTATACTCCAATAAAGATGTGGAAATAAATGTTGGAGTTAAGATGTTGGTAAAGCAACATGTTGGAGTACAGATGTTGGTAAAGCAATTATACTCCAATAAAGATGTTATAAAAAAAAAATAAAAGATACTTGATATGATTTCCATCTCTAAATTTATTAAAACTTTTGTGACCTAACATATGATCTATTCTGGAGAATGCTCTGTGTGTACCTGAGAAGAATGCATGTTGAAGAGAATGTTCTGTATGTTTGTTAGGTCCATTTGGTGTAAAATATAGTTCAAGTCTAATATTTCCTGAATCGTTTTCTCTCTGTGTGAGTTAGCCATTGTTGATACTGGGGTACTGAGGTCCCCTATTATTATTGTATTGCTGTCTATTTCTCCCTTCGGGTCTTTTAACATTTGCTTTATATAGTTTTGTGCTCTGATATTGGGTGTATATGTATTTGCAATTGTTTTATCTTCTTGATGAATTGACCCCTTTGTCATTAAATGACCTTCTCTGTTTTTACGAGATTTTAGGACTTAAAGTCTATTTTGTCTGCTATAAGTATAGCCACTCCAGATGTCTTTTGGTTTCCATTTGCATGGAATATCTTTTTCTAATCTTCCACTTCCAGCCTATGTCTGTCCTTAAAGCTGAACTGAGTCTCTTGTAGGCAGCTTAAAGATGGATCTTGTTTTTTTTGTTTCACATTTTTTTTTAAATCCATCCAGCCACTCTGTAATTTTCAATCGGAGAATTTAATTCATTTATGTTTAAAGTTAAATTATTAATACATAAGGACTTAATATTGTCATTTTTGTTGACTTTTGTCTGTTTTGTAGTTCCTTTTTTTCCTTTTTTCTTCTTTTTCTGTATTCCTTTGAGATTTGATGATTTTCTGTAGTGATATGTTTATATCCCTTCTCTTTATCTTTTATGTATCAACTTTACATTTTTGCTTTGTTGTTACTATGAGGTTTACATAAAACACCTTATAGTTATAACAGTGTATTTTAAGGTGATAAAATTTTAACTTCCTTCATATACAAACCCCCAACACTTTTACTTCTGTCTCCCACATTTTATGAGTTTGCTGCCACAATTTACATATCTTTGTAAATATATCCATTAATAAATTATTATGGCTATAGTTATTTTTAATACTTTTGTTTTTTCACCTTTATACTAGTTAAAAGTGGTTTAAAAACACCATTACAGTATTAAAGTGTTCTGAATTTGACAATATGCTTACCTTTACCAGTGAGTTTTATACTTTCATGTGCTCTGTTACTAATTAACATCATTCTGTATCAGCTTGATTAACTTCCTTTAGTATTTCTTGTACAGTAGGTCTAGTGGTGATGAGCTAGGTCTTTTTTTTATCTGGGGAAGTCTATCTCTCCTTCACTTCTGAAGGACAACTTTGCTGGGTAATACTTTTTCTTTCTCTCAGCACACTGAATATATCAATCTATACTCTCTTGGCCTGCAATGCATCTGCTATGAAATCTACTGACAGACTTATGTGGGCTCCCTTTTAAGCCTTTTTTACTCTTGTTGCTTTAGAAAGTCTATCTTTGATTTTTGACAGCTTGATTATACTGTGCCCTGGTGAAGTCTTCTTTGAGTTCAACCAGTTTGGGTATTTTTGATAGTCATGTATCTGAATTTCTATATCCTCCCAGATATGGTAAGTGTTCAGCCATTATTCCTTTAAATAAGTTTTCTGCTCCTTTCTCTCACTCTTCTCCTTTGGGGTCTCCCATAATGCAAATGTTAGCTGTCTTTATGGTGTTCCATCAATCCCATAGGCTTTCTTCATTTCGTTTTGTTCATTTTTTATCTTCTCTGACTGAACAATTTCAAATGACCTGTCTTCAAGTTCACAGATTTTTTCTTCTACTTGATCAACTCAGTGATTGAGGCTCTTTATTGCATTTTAAATCATATTTATTGTATTCTTGAGCTCCAAAATTCCTGTTTGGTTCTGTTTTATGATTTCTATCTCTCTGTTAAACTTTTTTTTTTCATGTATTATTTAGCTGATTTTATTGCGCTGTCTTATCTGTTTTCTCTGGTAGCTTTCTGAGCTTTCCTAAAACAATTATTTTCAATTCTTTGTCAGATCTTCATTTCTTTGGAACTGGGTATTGGAAAAATATTGTCTTCCTTTGCTCACCTCATGTTTTCTTGATTTTTCATTTAAGTCTTGTGTTGCTGTCTTCACATTTAAATAAGGAGTGAGTCTCCTTCTCCAGGCTTTACTGACTGGCTTCAGGAGAGAAATATCTTCACCAGTCAGCCCAAATTTGGTTTCTGAAGCTCTCTGAGACCTTTTCAATCTATGTTTCTTGCTCCCACTTGGGGGAAGGGGAATTAAGTATGCATGCCTTCTCTCAATCCTGCAAATCCAGACAGTGTCCTAAGAGCCTCCATTTTGTTGCACTAGGGTGGTGCCCTGAAACACTCAAATTTCTGTACCTTCTCCCAACGCCACAGAGTTGATTTTATTTTTGCACATGCTTATGAGCCATATCTAAGGGCTCACAGTCACTATCCATGAGCTTGCATGCAGGGTACCAGCCACAGGGGTGCAGTTGAGGTGTTCAGAGAGTTGGGTGTTACTGTGGGCCACTTGGGGGTCCAAAGGTATGGCATTCCAAGCAGCCCTTGGTCAGACTTGCTGATGGAGTCCAAGAAGCAATATATAGGATCCTTGGCCCTTTGTTGAATTCTGATTTCTGAGAGCTGCAATTTCCCATTTCCCTTCTCTGTTCCCAGTATCTCCCTATCTCTCAGCTGTGCCAATAATTTCCATATTCTGGGTGGAATGAGGAAGAAGTAGGCCTCATGGGTAGCAACCCATAGCTGGGGAAGTCAGGTACTCAGTACACTCTCACTTACTCCAGTGGGAGAAATTATGGGTTGAAATATTACTCAGCCATAAAAAAGAATGAAATAATGCCATCTGCAGTGCCATGGATGGACCTAGAGATTGTCATACTGAGTGAAATCAGAGAAAGACAAATATCATATGGTATTGCTTATATGTGGAATCTAAAAAAAATAGTACAAATGAACTTATTTATGAAACGGAGAGTCACAGATGTACAAAAAAAACTTATGGTTACCAAGGGGGCAGGGGGGAGGGATAAATTGGGACATTGGGCTTGACATATACACACTATATATATAAAATAGATAATGAATAAGAACCTATTTTAATGCACAGGGGATTCTGCTCAATACTCTGTAATGACCTATATGGAAAAGAATCTAAAAAAGAATGAATATATGCATATGTATAATATAACTGATTCACTTTGCTGTACAGCAGAAACTAACACAACATTGTAAATCAACTGTACTTGAATAAAAATTAATAAAAAGAAAAAAGAAAAGGAATTATGTCTCTTGGCACTAAACTGTACTGCCTTGAGGGAAGAATGACAATGGGTAAAATGAAACTGTTCTTCATACCTTCCTCGATACATGTATTCTCAGATTTTTTGCTCTAACAGCATGCTGGAACTTCTCTGCAGGACTCCCAGACACCCAGAACAGTATTCCTGTCTATGAATGGTTGTCAAAATCAATGTTCTGTAGAGGGATAACAGAGAAAACTCCTGTTCTGCCATCTTGCTGAGGTCACTCCCTTGTTGTCCTTTATTTTCTCTTCCCCTTTTCAGACTTCTCTGATTTTAATGGACTATTTTGTGTGTTAAATTAATGCATCTCCTTTCTTAGACCATAAATAATTCTTCTTAATTTTTAGTGGATGCCGTAGATCTTATAATAACTAATCTTTCAAGTATCAATAGTATTATACTGCTGCAAATACTGCTGTGTACCTTTTATGCAGATACCTTTCAACAGAATATTTCAAATTCCTTTTTCATGTTATTACTGTTTTTCATTTCAAATATCCATATGCAAGCATCATTTAGTACACTGTTAATTTATTGCTTAAACAAATAATTCTGTTTTAGATCAGTTAAGAATATGGAAAAAATTAAGTATTTTCTTTAACCTTCATTTATTTCTTCTCTAATGCTTTTCCTTTCTTTATTAGACTGAAGTTTCTGACCTATATGATTTTCACGATGCTTGCAGAACTTCTTTTAACACTGTAGGTGAAGTCTGCTAGCAATAAATTCTCTTTGCATTGCATTCCAGTTTGGAATGTTTCATTAACCTGTGTTGTTCAAATTCACTAATTATTTTCTTAGCCATGTCAGGCTTACTAATGAGTACACCTAAGACATTATTTTCTGCTACAGAGTTTTGCTTTCTAATGTTTTTTTATTCTTCATACGAATATCCATATTTCTTCTTACACTGTCCATCTACTTTTACATGTTCTCTACTTTTTTCATTAGAACCCTAAACATGTTAACCATAGCTTTTTAAATTCCCTGACTGATAATTCCAGCATTTGTGTCATGGTTCTCATATCTGGTTGTCATGACATCAGAGTGGTTTTTTGTTTATGTCTTTGCCATCTGGCATGACTTTTTAAATTAACTTTTATTGGAGTATAGTTGATTTACAATGCTGTGTTAGTTTCTGCTATACAGCAAACTGAATCAGTTATACATATACATATATCCACACTTTTCTAGATTTTTTTCCCATATAGGTCATTACAGAGTATTGGTAGAGTGCCCTGTGTTATGACTTTTTAATTGAAAGCTGGACCTGCTATATAGGTATTAATAATAGGGAGAGAGATAAATAAATATTTTTCTAAAATAGTTTAAAGGTGTACAGTGTGATGATTTAACATATACATACAATGTGGAATGGTTACCACAATCAAGTTAATTAACACATCACCACGTCACACAGTTACCATTTTCTTTTTTTATTTTTTAACATCTTTATTGGAGTATAATTGCTATACAATGGTGTGTTTCTCCTTTATAATAAAGTGAATCAATTATACATATACACATATCCCCATATCTCTTCCCTCTTGCGTCTCCATCCCTCCCACCCTCCCTATCCCACCCTTCTAGGTGGTCACAAAGCACTGAGCTGATCTCCCTGTGCTATGCGGCTGCTTCCCACTAGCTATTTTACATTTGGTAGTATATTATGTCCATGCCACTCTCTCATTTTGTCCCAGCTTACCTTTG
The DNA here is from genome assembly GCF_005190385.1 of Monodon monoceros. Taxonomy (NCBI): domain Eukaryota; kingdom Metazoa; phylum Chordata; class Mammalia; order Artiodactyla; family Monodontidae; genus Monodon; species Monodon monoceros. The sequence goes on along the minus strand of NW_021703776.1, from coordinate 74,267,455 downwards.
CCCCTCCCCATATCCTCAAGAGTCCATTCTCTAGTAGGTCTGCGTCTTTATTCCCATCTTGCCCCTAGGTTCTTCATGACCATTTTTTGTTTTTTTTAGATTCCACATATATGTGTTAGCATATGGTATTTGTTTTCCGCTTTCTGACTTACTTCACTCTGTATGACAGACTCTAGGTCCATCCACCTCACTACAAATAACTCAATTTTGTTTCTTTTTATGGCTGAGTAATATTCCATTGTATATATGTGCCACATCTTCTTTAGCCATTCATCTCTTGGTGGACACTTAGGTTGCTTCCATGTCCTGGCAATTGTAAATAGAGCTGCAATGAACATTTTGGTACATGACTCTTTTTGAATTATGGTTTTCTCAGGGTATATGCCCAGTACTGGGATTGCTGGGTCGTATGGTAGTTCTATTTTTAGTTTTTTAAGGAATGTCCATACTGTCCTCCATAGTGGCTTTATCAATTTACATTCCCACCAACAGTGCAAGAGGGTTCCCTTTTCTCCACACGCTCTCCAGCATTTATTGTTTGTAGATTTTTGATGATGGCCATTCTGACTGCTGTGAGGTGATACCTCATTGTAGTTTTGATTTGCATTTCTCTAATGATTAGTGATGTTGAGCAGCTTTTCATGTGCTTCTTGGCCATCTGTATGTCTTCTTTAGAGAAATGTCTATTTAGGCCTTCTGCCTATTTTTGGATTGGGTTGTTTGTTTTTCTGATATTGAGCTGCATGAGCTGCTTGTAAATTTTGGAGATTAATCCTCTGTCAGTTGCTTCATTTGCAAATATTTTCTCCCATTCTAAGGGTTGTCTTTTCGTCTTGTTTATGGTTTCCTTTGCTGTGCAAAAGCTTTTAAGTTTCTTTAGGTCCCATTTGTTTACTTTTGTTTTTATTTCCATTTCTCTAGGAGGTGGGTCAAAAAGGATCTTGCTGTGATTTATGTCATAAGGTGTTCTGTCTATGTTTTCCTCTAAGGGTCTTATAGTGTCTGGCCTTACATTTAGGTCTTTAATCCATTTTGAGTTTATTTTTGTGTAAGTTACCATTTTCTTAATGTGAGAATTTACATTAATCCAGCAGGAGGTTGTACTATGTTTAATGTTTATTTTAGCTATAGGTTCTAGAGCTTCAAATTCCAGTAGTGTCCTTCTTCTTGTCTCCACTCTTGACACAGGTCTTCCCTATGTACTCTCCTTAGAGTCTTCATCATGCAGCATTTTTAGCTTCAATCCCCTATTGTTATGCTGGAGCTCCGTTGTGGGGGAAGAAAAGCATTCAGGTGTTGCCTGATTAAATCTCAGTCTTTATTGGGCCTGTCTCTTGAGGTTGTAACCTTCACAAGTTTGTACAAAGGTACTGCTTTTATTTTGCCCAGACTCAGCTCCCTTCTATGGCACCAGCATTCATGATATGTATTCTTGAAGACCAGACCCCTCCTACCAAATATATTTTTGTTTCTCTCCTTTACATGAGATAGGAAGACTCTAGGGGGCCAGACTGCAAAGAAATCTCCTTTACAAATTGTGAGTAATGGTCAGAATTGAGCTCTGGCAGAGTCTTATTTTCTGGAGAGTAGGACTTTTCTTTTTCCAATAAATTTATTCACTTATTTATTGGCTGTGTTTGGTCTTCCTTGCTGCATGAGGGCTTTCTCTAGTTGCAGCAAGTGGGGGCTATTCTTCATTGTGGTGCGTGGGCTTCTCATTGAGGTGGCCTCTCTTTTTGCAGAGCACGGGCTCTAGGCATGCAGGCTTCAGTAGTTGTGGCACGTGGCCTCAGTAGTTGTGGCTCACGGGCTCTAGAGCACAGGCTCAGTAGTTGTGGTGCACAGGCTTAGTTGCTCCACGCATGTGGGATTTTCCCGAACCAGGGCTCAAACGTGTGTCCCATGCACTGGCAGGTGGATTCTTAACCACTGCGCCACCAGGGAAGTGCCTGTGTGCCATCTTTTAAAGTTTAGATTTTATTCTGGAGTTCACAAGGATCCAATATATTTTTGGTTGTTTGTTTTACGAGGTTTTGTTTTAAGCAGGGATGTGACATGATCAGTTCAATTGAATGGATTTGAATTGTTCAAAGTAATGTGGATCATACGTTTTTTGGCCAAGCTATCCACTACCAGCTGAGAAAAAATATGACTTCTCCTATATTTTAGGGTCATGGGATATGATGAGCATTCATATGTTCCCTGCATTGGCAGGCAGGTTCTTAACTACTGCGCCACCAGGGAAGCCCTATTTTTTTATGAAGGTTCTTGATGTATGTTACGGTGGTTATTCTTCCTGACTGCCATAATTTCTTTTATAGAGACCCATAAAGGTTTCTGTAGATACATTTCAACTTCTTAAAAAGCACAAGCCCTTCACCTTTTCAATCATTAGCATCACAAAAAATAAACAGATTAATATAAGTTCACACACCTGCCTCATATAAGACTTTGAAATCCTCAAGGTCAAAGATTTTTAACATCATACCACCAGCACCTAGAACTTACACTTATTGAACACTTCTCTGAACTCTACTAATAAGTGTTTGATCTCCTTGATGATACTTTGACAAGCAAATACCTATATATGGTCACATGAGAACACAGTAGAATAAGAAAAAAAAGCTAAAATAGCAAAAAAAAGTTGTACTTTTTTTTTTGTATAGTACTTTGTAAGTACTGAATCATTGAAAGGGTTCATTTCAAATGTTACTGATGTGAAAGCTCAAAATTTCTTCATAGGGAAACATGTATCTATGTACTAAAACAATCAAAATTATACAATAGTGGATGGAATTTCAGGTACTCTCAACATTATCCCAAATCTAAATCATGTTGAATTTGATCTTCACTGGCATTGTTGCAGTTTATTATTAGTTATTAAACATTGTAACCTATGACATTTGGATTCATAAATATTTTTATAGACTCCTTTATAAGGTTAGATTACTCCCTAAATTTAATTGTAAAGTAAACCAGGTAATTCATTAAAATTATATATTATAATTTTGAAGTAGGACACTTCATACTTTTAATAAAGACCTAGAGAAATAACTAACAAACTCAATGTGCAAGACAAATAATTGAGCATAATACAGTGGACCAAACAGAATTTTTAATTCACTCAATATTATATAATGCATAGCTAAAATAACCTTTAGCTTATAGATCTGTTATCTGGACTATAAAACAAAGTGCTATAGTGCCATCTCCTGGAAAGTATAATGATCTAGAAGAGTAGGTGTAATTTAATATGAGCTTTGTTTAATAAGTATTTCATATTAATCAAATCAATAAGGGAGGGGAAAAGAGAGATAAGACTATAGATTTATATTCTGAGAGTAAAAATGAGTATTTTTAATATTGAGTAAGTGTGAGACTAAATATTTCACCCTTGTAACATTATTTCTTTATCCTTTAGAAACTTACATCAACATACACCATTAAATCCTTTAATATTAAGGGCATGTGCTGAACTTACAAAGATATAAGGTTAATCATTTTAGGGCATGAGCTTAAGTTCCTGTCTAAAATCAGTTAGGACTCTCACTTTGTAGGAGCCCACCCCCCCTTTATAATCCTACAGCAATTATAAAAATTATTAGAATAAGATTGGCCATAAAAGTCATTAGAGTCAGATACTGAGAGTCTGCCAGTTTATTGAGAATAGTTATCTGTACCTCCAGATCATTCACAAACCTAAACTTTCTCTTAAAAGCACAGTTACAATTTTTTCTAATAAAAAGCCTTTAATTGTTTCTTCAGAAATTTATTTTTGTGTATCCTATTAAAAGAGTTATTTTTGAGCTATTGAGTCCTCTGTGCTCAATATTTAACCCATTTCTTCTTAATTTTCTATCAATGGAGTTACTATTGAGGAATGCACTTTATTTTTACTTTCTTGTAATGTCTTATGTGATCTTGATATTTTGTGTTGAATTTTTAACCTGTTACATTATTTTTAAAATATTATATTGAACTGTATACACAATGAAATTTTGTTGTACAAGTTACTATTTAGGTTTCACTCTCATTTTTTGCATGGTACATATATAATTCACTTTGTTCTTACGACATTATTTAATGTTATATAGGAAATGTTACAGAAAATTGGTATCTTAAACTTATGAACAAAATGATATTAACAATAATATTTATTGACCCCTAATTATGATTTAATAGTTGACACAGGGAAAGCTACAAATATACAATATGTAATATAACAGAAACTAGATAATACAGAAATTATCCCTGTTTTCAATATAAATTATCTACCAAACAACCATGAAATATCAAAAGTACATTAGTTAGTTAGATATTTATTTGTTTCTGTACTGAGAAGCTATAGCAATGATTGTTGAATAGGAATAAATAGGATTTAATCTTTTTTTACATTCAAAATCTTTTTTAAGCATTTATCAAGTTTATTGTGGAATAGTGTATATACAATGTACTGTATCTATTTAAAGTAGACAATTCATTGAGTTTTGGCAGCTGTGTTCACTGTAGGAGCTACAAGCTAAACTGAAATAAAGAACATCTCCCTCATCCCCATTCTATTCTATCGTTTTATCTACCGCCTGCCCTAGAAAACAACCATTTACATTTTGGTTAGCATATTACTTTGTAAGTTTATATAAAGTAATCAAGTATTATATCAATATAATACTTTGTTTCTAAATTCAACACTCAACATAATTATTTTGACATTCATGTATGTGTTCATGTTCACCAGTAGTTTGTTCCTTTAATTGTACTTATTTACTTTATTAGTTCACTCAGTACCTTCTTTCCTATGAGTAGAAGGTTTATTTTATTTTATTTTTTTTGAAGTAAAATTCCTTTACAATGTTGTGTTAGTTTCTGCTGCACAAAGAAGTGGGTCAGCTATATGAATACATATATCCCCTCCCTCTTGGACCTCCCTCCCCCCTACATCCCACTCATCTAGGTCATCACAGAGCACAGAGCTGAGCTTCCTGTGCTATACAGCAGGTTCCCACTAGCTATCTATTTTACACATTGTAGTGTATTTATGTCAAACCTAATCTCTCAATTCATCCCACCCTCCCCTTACCCTCCATGTCCACACAACCATTCTCTATATCTGCATGTCTATTCCTACCCTGCAAATAGGTTCATCTGTACCATTTTTCTAGATTCCACATATAAGCGTAAATATACAATATTTGTTTTTCTCTTTCTGATTTACTTCACTCTGTATGACAGACTCTAGGTCCATCCATATCTCTATCCATTCATCTGTTGATGGACATTTAGGTTGTTTCCATGTCCTGGCTATTGTAAATAGTGCTACAATGAACATTGGGGTACATGTGTCCTTTTGAATTATGGTTTTCTCTGGGTATATGCCCAGTAGTGGGATTGCTGGGTCATATGGTAGTTCTATCTTTAGTTTTTTAAGGAAACTCCATACTGTTCTCCATAGTGGCTGTCTCAATTTACACTCCCACCAACAGTGCAAGAGGGTTCCCTTTTTTCCACACTCTCTCCAGCATTTATTTTTTGTAGATTTTTTTGATGATGACCATTTCTGACCAGTGTGAGGTGATAGATCATTGTAATTTTGATTTGCATTTCTCTAATAATTAGTGATGTTGAGCATTATTTTGCTTTATTTTATTTTTGATTGTGGTAAGAACACTTAACTTGAGATCTACACTCTTAACAAAATTTTAAATGCACAACACAGTATTGCTAGGTATAAGCACAATGCTGTACAGCAGATTTCTAGAACTTATTCATCTTATATAATGAAATATGGTTAGGATTTGACACACTCATTCTCTGTTAATGGAAATCTGTATGGATTTCAGATTTGGATGATATAATTACAACTGTTGAAAATAGTAGTGTATATGGTTTTGTGGGAACATAAGTTTTCATTTTCTCTTGGATACTTATCTAGGAGTGGAAAGGCTGGAGTCACAATGTGGATGTATGTCTAATGTAACTGCAAAGTCTTTCTTAAATAAATCAGCAAAAGAGCCTTCTTTTCCCCCTGAATTCTTATGGATGGTTATGTGTATCTAAGTTTCAGAAATGCTCAAATCCAGTCTTATATATTAGTTATGTGTTTCTATTCTATAGAAACTCTACTAAAACCACATGCAAATATGGACCTTTTCTCATTTTTCTATTTTACATCAAATACAATGCCCTGTCTCTCATGTGTGCTTTAATAAACATGTTTCATAAGCAAATAATTTAAATTTTAATACAGAAGTATTTTCATATATCTCGGTTTGGCCCCTCTCCCATCCTAGTGACATGAGGTTCCTACCATTCTACCTCCTACTATTTTTAATACACTTTAGTGTTATCTTAAAGGAAGATTCAGTATTGCTTTTAAAGGACATGTGAATGCTGAAGAGTGGATTCAAGTTGTTTTCCAGTGAAGAGAAATGAGGTCATAGTATGTCACCATATTTATGGAGTACTAAAAGCCAACAGACACAGGTGGAAAAACAAATAAACCTGAACTTAAAAAAATATTTTAAACACCTGTTTTGAAACAACTGGTATGTAGTAGATTTTATTCTAAGTAACACAGAAATGAAATTAAGAGAAAAGTTCTAACCTGATGTTAGAATTGAAACTTCAAAATTGGTTGTCCTTACTGCCTGCTTTGAAGGTCAAGACTGCATGCTGAACAACAAGAGACAGAGGCCAAAAGACAAGAACACATCCACCAAGAATGAGCTTAAGTGTGATTTCATGATTATAAAACACCTTCAGAAAAGGCAATATACTAATTAAAAGTGCTTTTGGACATGAACAAGCCAGATATTTCAGCAATATTTATAGATGCGATCCTTGGTTTAGACAAGCCAAGTAATACATCGAATATACTAAGAATCTTTCTTTTCTCATCAGACATGATGAATAGGAATTACCCATCCCCTGTAGAATATATATTCCTCATGGTCAACAGAAAGAAATTTTCAGTCTACAAGAGGGTTTTAAAGTCTTTTGCAGGCAAAAATACTGCTGTAAAACACTATGCTTTGAACCATGGTACTACAGGGACAAAATAATTGCAATTCTTTTAATAATGAAACTAATTTCTAAAATAGATTTATTTCTACTGTTTCAAATAGCTCTCTGTTTAAATCATTTTACTGGGATGATTGAAAATTAGTTGAAAATCACTGAAGGTTTACATCAACAAGTATTTAAATCCAGAAGCCAGTTGAATAATTAAATTTGGATTATTGAATACAAACTACAGAGATGTTATCAAAAAAGAAATCGACAGTTAATGTTAGGACATTATTCCTGTGAAAGAGATGGGAGAGAGAGAATTCTATAAATCCAACATTTCAGAGCACTGACTTAGATTACCAAAGTAAATAATTTTAAAAGGCAAATTTCTTTTGAAATATTTTAATCAATCTTAATTTAATCTAACAGTCATTTACACCTTATTGTAAATTAGTTCAACCACAAATCACCTCACCTTTATATACTATTTTTATTATACATTTATTATCTATTTTTCGTCTTATTTATCCCATCAAAACTTATACGTTTTCAAGGAAAATGACTTTAGATAGTTGTCAGAGCATTTATATGTCTTGGTGTAATGGTTAATTTTGTGTCAACTTGAATGGCCACCAGTAGGTATATCCTACTGGTTCTATTTCTCTGGAGAATCCTGACTAAAACACCTGGCCTGAAATGAACTGGTACCTAAAAAAAATTGTAAAGTCTTCAAATTTATCTACTGCCAGGGGGCCTCTCTCTTCAGAAACATCAACATCACATTGATCAACATAATCTGCATTCAAGCTTAAAAGCAAAATAAACAGCCTGATAGACATCAGTTCAAAGCCTGATTTGAACACTTGCTAGCTATATGGTCTTGGATGAATTACTTAACCATTGAGCCACAGTTTCAATATCAGTAAATGAAAACAGTAACTATTGCTTTGCAGGGTTTTTTTTGAAATTATACATTATTTATTTAAAATCCTGAAATCCAGTAGTGGTCCAATAAATAATATTTTTATTTATTATTTTAATCATAGAATCATTACATTGCCAAAAACCCAAAGTCTTTCTGTTCTGTTTCAACCCATAGAGAGTAAATATTTATGGGCAAATTTTTACAAAATCATAGCCAGAATGTATGTTCTCAGTAATTCTTTTAATAAAGAATTATTGACAATGATTGAAGATTGTGTGCATCAGATATTTGTATTCACTAGATCATATGCCTCTGAAGTAAAAAGAAACTATGTTACTTATGTAAATAACCATATAAAATTTACTTTAAAAAATACAGTAGTAAATCTGCTGACCTAAAGAAAAATAAAATACTTCCATTTAAATATGTGATAATATTCCATAGAAAATATTGCAGTTGTTATAATTAAGCTCTTCTTCTATAGTGTTAACTGAGAACCTCTAATGTTTTTAAAACTACTGAATGTTCACTTCTTACATAAGAAGAATTCCCATGACTTATCCATTGTGCTAAATACCCAGTCAAACTTCTTCCTAAATTTATGTGGTAACAATTTGAGGCTTAAAAGCATAGTTAGAGATACACCTATGTGAACAGCTTTACTAAAAGTGTGGTGAAGCAACACTGCATATTTATATACACTTTGGAAAGTCTCATCCAGGTAGCACTGCAAATTAAATTCTGTGGCATCCCCTCAGAAAGAGTATGCAGAGGTATTCTTGGAAATCATTCTGGTTTGTCTAGATTTTCACATATCTAAATCATGCATGATTTCCTAAAATTTTTTATCATGGTTTGCTTCCATCTAACTAATGCATAATTTGGTGCTATATCTTCATCTATCTTTTCTCCTTGATTTACTTCAAAATAAAACTTGAACCGTCTCTCCATTACTTCCATATGGTTTAGGCAATAAAATATGGACTCAGATAGTTAATGTTGACCTCTTAGGATTAGAGTATATTAGGGTTAGAAGTCCAGGGACTTCTAAACAAAAGATATAAATAAATATTTGTATATATATGCAGATACCTGTATATTAAATGAGACATGACTTGTGAACATCAAAACTGGCATACTCAATTGATTAATAAGAACAATTTGATGTCTCTTAATGTTTACATGTAGCCATTAATAGACAATTAGATTTATTCATCCATTATATAAATTTTGCTAATAGGTACAAGACACCATTATAGGCACTTGATATATATGAAGTTTAATAAAATTTTTCAACTTCTAGAAGCCCATAATGTGAGGGAGTGAATAATCAAAAGTCAATAAAAAGCAAAAATTAGAATAGCATCATAAATCAGAATGCATAAGTTCTCATATGATTTCATAAGTGTTTCAGAGACTAACAATGTGCAATAAAATGAAGCCAGAAATCTAGAAGGAAATCACAGGTGAGGACCACATTTTCTGAGAACCTTGATTATCCAGTTAAATTAGGTACTAGACAATGAGAAAATTTCAAAGGTTTGTGAAAACAACAAGGACATCATCAAAGCTATATTTTGATGCATAAATCTTGCAAAAGAATGGAATTATCTTGAGTTCAGAGAGAAGACAATAGGTGAGACCAACAACAAGGAGGTTATTAGAGGCTCTCTTAATTGTCCAAATGAGAAGCAGTAAGGGAACTCTCTATAACAGAGCAATGCAAATCAAGAGAAAAAGTGATTTGAGAGATGATATGGAGGTGGAAATAAGAGGTTTTGGCAATTGGTAATGGTGGCTATCAGCTAAACCCTAATTTTTAATATAATTAAAATTAAATATAATTATGGAAATACACTAAATAGTGAAGTTCTCCATTAAAATGCTCATCTTGTTTGGAGATACATGTTATAGCCAAGTGTATTCAGGAGGAAGGAAATTATAAAAATTATTTTAGGATTTCATCCACTTTCATGAGCTTTACCTACATTTTTTAAGCAGATGATTCTCAAATACTTCTACTTAAAAGAAGATGTGGTACATACATACAATGGAATATTAGTCATAAAAAAGGAACAAAATTGTGTCATTTGTAGTGATGTGGATGAACCTAGAGTCTGTCATACAGAGTGAAGTAAGTCAAAAAGAAAAACAAATATATTAATGCCTATATATGGAATCTAGAAAAATTGTGCTGATGAACCTATTTGCAGGGCAGGAAAAGAGATGCAGACATAGAGAACAGACTTGTGGACATGGGGGTGGGGGTGGGTGGAAGGGGAGGGTGGGACAAACTGAGATAGTAGCATTGACATATATACACTACCATGTGTAAAACAGATAGCTGGTGGGAAGCTGCTGTATAGCATAGGGAGCTTGGCTCGGTGGTCTGTGATCACCTAGAGGGGTGGGATGGTGGGGAGAGGGGAGTCCAAGAGGGAGGGGATATATGTATTCATATAGCTGATTCACTTTGCTCTACAGCAGAAAGTAATACAGCATTGTAAAGCAATTATTCTCCAATAAAAAAAAATTAATAAAAATAGTATTTAAGGTATTCCACACTTCTGTTCTATTTAAAGTATCCTAATCATTTTTCCAACATTTACAGTTGGGCACGTTTCTGGTATTTCAAACCCAAGAAACCCAAAATTTAGCTTTTCATCTCCCTACAATCTGCTCCAATCCTTGTGGTCTTTAGCATCACTAAAGAAGCTTCTTTAGTGAAGCTTCTTCTGGCTTCACTGAAAGTCTGCTTCCCACATATAAACAAAACAAAATAACAAAAACTTCTAGTCATCAGTGATGAAAACCAGTATTCTCTTGGATTTGGTCCTCTACCTTTTCAAGAACTTTGAAGAATCTGAGATTTTACTCTTCTTTTAAGGTAACAGAAGACATATTTCATGCTAACTTTCATGACAACAGAAGACATGAGACTCGCCATTATTCACATCACAGCAAGTAGCATGAGTTTTATGCTCACATTCGTTACCCTTGTCCTCCAAATAGCAGAGGTGACATGGAGTGACCCAGCTGGAAGCTGCACACACAGTAAATTTTTGTCACAGCTGAGGAACTCCAAACTTCGAAAATCCCAGTGTTTCAACGGAGTTGCTAGAAAACCTTCCTGATCTTTGCCTCTGAGGAAGATATTACCTTTACTATCATGGTCAGGGATCGAATCTGCCCTCTGCCCTGGAGGGAGAGAGGATCTCTATTTTCCAAGGTTGCTTGCTGTACAAACATCTTTGAAAAGAGTTCAGAACAAAAGCTAATTCAAGACATGAAGAAATGTCATGAAGAATCATTCTCTGTCCTGTCTGGTTCCCAGTCCTGTCAATTAGACTTTGAAATATCATTTCCTAATAAGGATGAAAGGCTTAAGGGAAAGATGGAAACAGAGAAAGTTTGTAAGGAATATCAACAACCTGCTTTTGAATCTTACTTGAGCCTTAAGAATATGTCTAAATATTATCTTATATATGCCAACTTGATAATGAAATATTTTTTGCTTGCACAACCTGTTGGCTTGGTGTATTAAATAATACCCAGGTTGCTTATGGTCTACTCAGAATGCAGGTTCCCTGGTATCCTATATCCAGGCATTTAATCTCTACCAGGTCTAAATATGAACTATTCGCCAAAAACAGCTTTGCCCAGATGTAAATACTGGTCACAACTTGGCAGGAACATACTACTGCAGTACAGCACCATTAAACACTGAACCTCAAGACTACTATCCTCATTCTTATTCCATTCATTCTAAGGGCCATTCGATGTAGCATGCCCACTGCTAGTGAATGCACTGGTTTAAGCAACACAAATATCAAATTCACTTTTACATTTCTTATTATATACAAGCAAACTGAAATCCTGATTTAGTTTTTCTGATTATGTTTTTCTAAGATTTGATAGTAAGCTGGCCTCCTTGAATACAATTAGCTCTAAGCATACTGATGTAATGGAATATCTGAATCTTGATACCCATATGCACATAATGAAGGCTTTAAAAGGTCAATGCAACCTTATAGATTGAGGGGATGGATAAATAGGTTTCTCTAGGAGACACACCCCTTGGCCTCATTACAGGTGTTCTTCCTCTCAATGTATGTTCTTTTCAGCCTGTAACAACTTTCACTCTGCTGCCAATAAGGCTCAGCTTAAGGATAAATTGATTAAACCATTCCTTCTATCCAAAGTCAGAATTAATAGCATGACTCTGTACAGCTTTGGCCCTTTATGTTTACATCCATCTCTTTGTTTAGATTGTAGTTCATTTTAGCTAAGAACTATAACACATTCATATGCATGATCCAGACAGCATCTTGAAGTGTGCCTTGCAGATATAAGTAAGTTCCAAAATATATGTTGAATCAATTAGAAAAGCTTCCTCCTCTATTGCACCTTGACTCACATAAAATTGTTGAGTAACTCAAGATCTGGTGTGTTATCTTCAAGATATATTGCTCTCACCAATAAAAAATACAGAATGTATAAATCACAAATAGGCAATTAATATATTCACAAAAATATATATACGAAAATATATAAACCTCAATTTAAATTTCATTAAAACAATAAGATGCCTGTTTCTTACCTAAGCATTGGCAAACATGAAAAAAGACTCTTAATACATTGATTGGGGAAAACAGACATGCATATGAGATGATATATACAGTGCTGATAAGACTGTAAATCAGCATAACCTTTCTGGAAAGAGATTGGGCAATATGTATGAAAAGCATTAAAATGTGTATTCATAGTAATTATACTTCTATGAGTTCACCTAAAGGAAATGTGTGCAAAAATATGTTTATAGATATTTAACACAGCACGCTATACCCTTCTTATTTCACATAACATGAACATTCTGCATCTCATTAAGATAATCTTCATAAATATATTTATTAAAGGATTCATAATATATTTCACATTCATATACCAACTTTTTTTAGTCATCACTAAAGTGTCAAATATCCAAGTTATTTCTGCAATTCCATCATTATAAATAATGTTGCAATGGATATCTTCCTCTGCACATATCTTTAGGCTAGAATCTTAGAAGAGAATCACTGGATAAAAAGGGAAGGTGCACTTAAAATATTAATGCATATTTCTAAATTCCTTTTAAATTATCATCGAGTGTTCTAATTTAAACTTCCATTAGCAGTATATATGAAACTCTCTCACCACTTCATTAGTATTATTATATTTTTAAAATATTTTTAAGTAAATACATTAAAAATTCTTACTGCTGCTCTTTTTATTTTCTGTTGTTCATTTTAATCTTTTACTACACTTGTTAAATTTTCATACATTTACTGGTAACACGTATTTCCATTTTTGTAATTTTTCTATTCATTGTCTTTACTGTTTCTCTTAGTCCTTAGAGGATTTTGTCCTATTGATTTTGATGAGGTTCATATATGAAAATATCAACTTTTGAAGCACACTACTTTACAATTTTATGTAACTACAACTATATATCTTTCCCCCCATGAGATAGAAACAAATTTTTATGTATTTTAAAAATACTATCCACAGACTAAATAAATATTCATCTACATTGTTATTTGTTGCTTTACATTTATGCTTTAATAAACTTGGAATTTACTTGGAATATACCATTTTGTGGGAGGGAGATAAGATCCTAAATATTTTTCTAATTTTTCCAATGTCATTTATTTGAAAAACCCTCCTGTTTCGAATCTCAATTAATATACAACTCTTACTCCATTTCATATCAATTACCTATATGTGGCTCTATCACAAATTAACTTCCCATACATACCAGGGTCCACTTCAGGACACTTTCATTCTATTGTCAACCTAGCCTATACAAGTACAATAAAATGTTCAATTATTTTTTCTTTTTAATAATTTAAGTATCTAGTAGGACAAATATTCCTTTATTGCACCTTATTTCAGATTATGTATAGCATTCATGTCACTTAATTCTTTATATAATCCCTTTGGTGACAGCCCACATTATCTCTTGTAAAGGAATATTAACCTAAAACACCATGGTATTCCCAGGTGCTGTGTTTTTAGGCATGAAAATATAATTCTTCCCCCAGAGACCAGTCTCTAAATCAATAAGCTGTCTGTGTCTGATATGGAAGGTCTGCTTAGAGATGGTATAATGAATAATGTCGGAGGCTATAGCAGGATATATGGAGTCATTTAAAAAAACTTCTTACAGGCTGGAACTAATACCCACTAAAGCCCCACTTACAAGATGAAAGAAAAAGTTTCTAATATAGCAAAATGCTGAGGACCAAGAAAGAGTGTACATACGGTAAGAATTTTTAATAATGGCAAGGTTTGACAGTCTTCAGTGGCATCCTTGAAGAACTGATTCTTCAGGAAGTTTGGAAAGACTAAAATCTTCACAACTGACAGATATCAAGGGTTTGAGCTTAGACTACCAACCTTAGGCATTCACTAAGCAAGATTCTGCTTCCTGAGATGAGACTAACCTCCTTGAAGGTGGAGGAAAGAGCTATAAACTCTGAGGACTCACACAAGTACAAAGATGGCTCACCTCAAGGTTAAAGGCATTCTAGCCTCAAACTCAGCAGTTGACAACTCCATTGAACGTCAATCACATTTTATTTTTGTTTTTTAGAAAAATTCTGCCAAGATGAACTATAAAAATAAACACAAATGGGATTTATGGTAGCTTTTAGCAGATGCCTTAGGCCAACTTTCAGGGTCAATGAATTTGTTTCTGACTTTAAGGCTTAGAATAACTCATTTATTGGAGTAAATAGTTTGTCTAATGTTATCCTTTTAGAACATACAATAAGTGGAATTTTCTTCATCAAGTGAAAGTGTTTATTATTAGAATCAAGTTAGAGTTATTGATTCTTCTCCACAAAGTTGTTATAAACCCTAAGGTAATCCTGAATTGTGTAGGTCACAGAGGACTCCTTTATAGAAATATCATATATCTATTTCTCCATTGAAGCCTAATTTCTAGAAATAATCCTTTAGGTGTCAGGAAGCAATAACAGAGGCTACACAATCAAGCAAAGTGATAGTACATGGCAGTGTTTTAGAAGCACTCAAAAGAGAACAAAAAGCAAATGCAACAACCCATTTTCATTTGATAAAAGATCCCTAAAATCACCTTATATTAAATAAAAAGAGCATACTTAGAGAAAAATACTTTTAAGGTGATTGAATTAAAATTAACATTCATTTATCTACATAACCACTAGCACACATATAACTCATACATACCCATCGGTGTAAAAACCAAATATATTGTTCTAAATATCACTTATGTGCACATTTGGTGGGTAGTGAACCTGGTATTGTTTATATAATACTGAATCACTACCAAGAAGAATTCAATGATGTATTTATATGTTTATTCACTTATTTAGAGGAAATTACTAATATAATACCTCATAATAAAAAAACTGGGAAATCCCAGAATTCCACTGCAAATGAAATGCATTTATTTATTCACTCTTTCATTTAAGAAGCATGCACTGTTTACCCACTATTTTCCCAGGCACTGTGCTGGTCCTGTGCATGAAAAGATGCGTAAGAAGCTGTTTTTTAAAAATTCATACATATCCCAGGCTAGTCAAGTGATGAAGCCTATACTACTGAGAGCTAAGATTCTCTTTTCAAATGCATTGGGGAAACTTACTTTCTTACAAAAGTAAAGTAATTCTTGATAAACCTAAAATCATGGTATTGAAAACTAGGAGTAACACAAAGATTCACTTACAGAGGAAGAAACTGAGTGCTTATCTGATATGCTGGAAGTCATGAAACTAGAATGTAGCTCAGCTGGGTCTATAATGATGTCCTTTCATATACTCTTTCTGGTGGTTCCTAAGGCCCAGTCAGTAGAGCATACCCAGCTGTTTCCAAACACTATGTTGAGTCTCACCCATGAAAATGGACTTTTCAGAGGTAGAGTGCTAAACTTTTATCAACACTTAAGATTTAATTTAACTAATATTAAAGATATATACTGCCACAGTACAGTAAAAGTAATAATAACAAGCAAATCATTACTTAGTGTAGAAGAGCAGGTTAATGCAGAAGAGGATATGACTTTCTATAAATAGAAAAATTAAATGGCAGGTGGAGGGAAATAGTTTTCATTCTCTTGTTAGCACACTTTACCCTGTAAACTAAGTAATATTTTATACCATCACAGTATTTCTGCAAAGAACAAAAGCTAAGGTTAGAAGGCACATATTATATAAAGAGAATGACAAAAAGATGCAAGACAGGGCTTCCCTGGTGGCGCAGTGGTTGAGAGTCTGCCTGCCGATGCAAGGGACACGGGTTCGTGCCCCGGTCTGGGAAGATCCCACATGCCATGGAGCGGCTGGGCCCATGAGCCATGGACGCTGAGCCTGCGCATCTGGAGCCTGTGCTCCGCAACAGGAGAGGCTACAACAGTGAGAGGCCCGCGTGCCACAAAAAAATAAAAAATAAATAAAAAAAATTTAAAAAGATGCCAGATATTCCCACTAAGATTTTGAAAAGGTGAGGAAAACAGTTCTGGAAACATCTTGCATCACCCACCTTCAACCCACATAAACAGAAAAATTGATTTAAAATTTACAAAGTGTAAAGGAGGCAATTCATAGCAAGATATCAACCCAATAAAAGAATATGGTAGTATTTGCCTTCTCCCACATGAAGAGGATTATTCCGCTACCAGGCAAAAGTAGGGAGACTCCAAGAAAATCACACTTAAAGAATAAGGTCCCTAGAAGTAGTAACGCTTTGCATATGTTTCCTAGGGCATAAGTTAAAACAGAAATCTGGTGCTTCATCTCACCTGGAGATGTATGAAAGCAAGTGGCAGAGCAAAACATTCTACTATGGAAAAAAGAGGCATCATTATCGTAGTCTACGTTTTTACCATTTGCTTGACAAGGATACATTAATTTCCTGTGGGCAAGTGAACAATGTAGAAGATAGCAATACCAGATTACCTAGAAGGAAACCAGTTCAAAACTGTTCTACTAGATTAAAAGAACGCCAGTGGTAAGAGATTCAAAAGAATAAAGCTGGAAGCAGAAACTGCAAGTCTGTCTGTCCCTAAAATACAAACGAAGTGTACACTGCCTGTGTTGACACTGTGCAGTGCAGAGTTCCCCACATGAGAAGTCACATATGTTCCACAGAAGGATACAAGTTTAGACATCTATCAAACAGGTGGTTTTAGTAAATACCAGTTTAGCAATGAGACCCTCACCCTTTACTGCTAATATCCCTTGCCCAAAGCTAGAGGGGAAATGGGGAGATACCTTGGACTGGACATGAGATTGATGTTTTACAATACATTAGACTGGAAAGTTTAACATCTAAAAGTATGTCATAATTATCAAAATAAATTATTCTTATAACCCAATGTCACCAAAACTTAGGGAATCTGTCTGGTATCTTGCCAAAAGAAAAGAGTATCTGAAAAACAAACAAGTCTTTCTCTTACGATACTCAACCAAAATCAAACTGTTCAACTAACTAGATATACTTAATAATATATTTATGCAGCAATTAAGTTTTTTCCTGACATTTTAAACATAAAATTGAAAGGATTTTTCTATTATTTGTAGCATATAAAACCTATGCAAATTTTCAAGACTATATAGGCTCTCTGACAATAGAAATCAAATAGTTTTCATTTTCAAAATAAGCAGCTAACAAAGTAAATGAATGGCTAGAGCCCAATCTATATAGAACTAAAATACAACTACCTAGTAGCAGCCCTAGCTTTACCAAAATGTCTTCTCTAGGCTGCTAAAATCCTCATTTAATCCCTATTTACTTCACCGTTATTTGTTTAAGTTTTCCTTTCTGAAGATAAACACTCTTGAAAATGTATAACAAATAATGTATTTGGCAAAGTGTTATGATACAAAAACATGATTGTATTTCTAGATACTAGAAAAATTAAAATTAAAAAATTATTTACAATAGCATCAAGTCATAATATACTTACAAAATATATGCAAGACCTCTACATTGGTGAAATAGATTTTAATTTCCTAAATAAATCTGATTACTATAAGCCCCTCTTACAATGTGATTTTGACACTCCTTCCACCAGGAGACAGGATCTGTGTCTCCTTCCTACAGGCAGTGGTTTGTAACTACTCTCACTAACAGAATATAAAAGTCATGTTATGTGACTTTCAAAGCTAGGTCATAAAAAGGATTAAACTTTGACCTAGCTCCCTCTTGAGACCCAGGCACAAGTTAATGAGGAATCCCATAACACACAGACAGGACACATGCCAGTGTTCTGGCTAACAGCCAGAGATGACATCTTAGCTGATTGCCAGTACCAACTGCAAGGTATATAGTAATGGCCTTCAAATGATTTCATCCTCCAGCCTTTGAGATACTACAACTCACACTGAGTAGAATACAGATAAGCTCTCTCTGAGCCTTGCTCAAGTTGCACATCCATGAACTAAATAAGTGTTGCTTTAAAACTCAAGACACTGATGTAGTTTGTTATACAGCATTAGAGCAATTGAACAACCTGCACAAATGAAAACTATAAAACACCAATAAGACAAATTAAAGGGGATCTAAATAATTGGAAAGACACATAATATATCAGTTCTTCCCAAAATTCATTTATTGGTTTAATGCAATCCCAATAAAATTTTCAGCAAAATTTTAAAAGAAACTGACAGACTCTTACTAAAATTTATATGCAAATAAAAATTACCTAGAAAGCCACAATAATATTGCAAAACAAGGACAAAGGCGGACTTACAATATCTGATTTCAACACTTAATTTAAAATATAGTAGATAAGACAATGTAATATCAGGGTAAGGATAGACATCTACATGAAGGGAAAGTTACAGTCCAAAAACAGATGAATACATAAACATTTATTCATTTTGGACAAAGATGTCAAGAGTTCTATGGGGAAACGAGATGCCTTTCAAAAAGTGCTTAAACAACTGTATATCCATATGAAAATACCAAACAGAAAAATTATGTTTAAATAGACCACAGACCTAAATATAAAAGCTAAAACTCCTAAATGTCTAGAAGAAATTATAGGAGACTACTTTTACAACCTTAGGTTAGACAAAATGCACTAACAATAAAAGAAAGGAAAATGGATAAATTGGATATTCTCAAATTTAAAATTTTCTGCTTTTCAAAAGATGTCACTACAAAAATGAAAAAGAAAGCCATATGCTAGGAGAAAATATTCTCTATATCGTTTGTGTGGAGGTTATAACCACTCTGGGGATTTATTTCTTAAAATTTAATCATATACTTACTACATAACCCAGAAGTTCCATTCCTACATGTTTATCCAAGAGAGAGTAAAGTATATGTATATACGAAGACTTATAAGTAAATATACCTATAGTAGCTTTATTAATAACCCCAGACTGGAAACAACCCAAATTCAAAATATGAATGGATAAACTAATTGTAGTCTATTTATACAAAGAGATACTATAAAAAGAACAACAGAAGAATGGAATATTAATGCACACAATTAGATGGATGAATCTCCAAAACACTGTTGAGTAAAAGAGCTTAGACACTGTATGATTCCATTTACATGAAATTCTAGAACAGGTAAAACTAATAGTGACAGAAAGCAGATCAGTGGTTTCTTGGACTGGAGGTGAAGGAGGGCAACACAAAAAGGTATGCAATGTAACTTTTGAGGTGATGGAAATGTTTAATATATTTATTGCATGGACTACATAGTTATATACATTTGTCAAAACTTATTCAGCTATACATATAAAATCCATACATTTTTACTCTAGATAAATTGTACCTTAGTAAAGTGTGATGGGGAAAAATACACTTGGAGGTAACATTAAACTATTAACAACTTGGAGTAAAAGAGTGTATGAAATGCCTGAGAAGTTCCATGAGCCATTCTAAATAGAGTTCACTATTTATTCCTAACAAACAGTGATGACATTATCTCCTTTTCCTATAATATCCTACTATCCTGGGGCCTAGTTTTAGCTCTTTGGATATGATTACATTAGCTTCATTACAATAAAAGAGGTTTTAAGTGGGCAAACTGCCACAAACCAATTGCTGGTTTCTAAATGAGGTTTAACTGCTTGTCTACATAATGTTTACATGAGATAGAAACTGTATAAGATAGTCTCTATTTTTTGTGTGTGCATGTGTCTACATGTCACACAACCTTATATGTGAACTAAGAAACTAAATTTTTTGGAGGTTTTTACCTAATCACATTGAAATTGCAGTATGTTTGATCTGCTTTGTGTCAATCAATGTTTCGAAAAATATACAATACCACCTCACAATACCTCAAAACTATTGACAATTCATTATATAAACAATAATATTGTACAATAATATCAATAAAATATAAATAATATAAATATATAAATAAAATTAAAATAATAAGAAACATTACTTTGGTGGCTTGCTATACGTCAGGTACAATTTTAAGATCTTAACATCTATTCACTCATTTGATCATCATAGTAATCCTATGTGGAAATTATTATTATTATTTACCAATTGTGTGAATGAGAAAACACATGCTGATGATGTTAAATAACTTTATTCAAAATACTTTTAGAGCTTAGGAAAAAATTCAGTAAAGTTATTGCATTTCAGTTTCTTAAATGTGAAATATGTATTTTTTAGAATAATCCTGTGAGATAAGAAACTGATGGCTGTTAATTCTGTAAGCTAAAAAACATATATTATGTCATATTTACCTTGCTTACCAAACCAAGCGGCTTATCAGATTTAAAAGTGGAGTCCACAACATGGCACTTTTATGATCTGTCTCCTAAAATTCCACCCCAGGCTGCTTATGTCCCTTATGAATGCAGTTGATTAGTTCTTTCCTCTGGTTACATGGGAAACAACACTCACCTGGGCAGCTTTCCCAACAGGGCAAAAGAGCTCTAGCTAATGCTTTCACTTCTACAATTAGCTCAGAGGGACTGCTTCCACAGTTTTAGTGTAACCCATGCACCGGGAATAAGAAAATTAGACTAACATATGCCAAACAAAATATGTAAATGACTTAGATTGAAAAAATGTCCACAGACTGCAATGTGGCATTTAAAGTGTTGTCACATTTACTATGATATGAATAAAATCAATGTAATATTGAGAAACTAACTTTGAAAAGATTTGGCAACATTTACTTTAGGATTATGTTGAAAGAAAAAACATCACAGGTGTTAAAATTTTTAGGAGACTAAGAATGCTACATGAAATTATGCTGTGGATGTATTTTTTGCTTATGTTTCCTTTGTAATTATTTCCTAATAGTATAATCATCAATCACCTGTATCAACATTTTGTAATATAACATAGGTTCAATCAATCTAAAAGTGATATTATATAAAATTTGCTATTTTCAAATCAGGAAAAGCTGGTGAGCAAAAACTATGAGCCAAATATATTTTTAAGTGATTTCTTGAAATATTTGTCATCTAGTGGGGTTTTTTTTTCCTTTTAAGTATTCAAACACCCAGTTTATGGTCTATTCCCCAAAAGGTACCATAGCCCACAAGCCTGCTCTAAAATAATGACTAAAGGAAGCTTTTAAGACAAAAGGTAAATGACACAAAGAAACTTGAAACATCAGGAATTTAAAAAGTGTAATATAACTGGTAAAACTATTGATAAATATAATAAAATATTTTTCTCTTCTTGGTTTCTTTAAAATACTTGAATGGTTGAAGGTAAAAATGATCAAATTGTACTGTGTGACTTTTAATGTATGTATGTGTAATATATAAGAAAAAACAGCACAAGATTTGAAGGGGACTTTTATAGTGGTAAGATTTCTCTACTCAGATTGAGGTGGTAAAATACAATATTTATCCTAAATAGATTGTGTAAAGTAAAATTTTGTCATTTCTAGAGAAAACACTAAAAATTGCAAGAGAAATATAGTCAAAATCATTGTAGATAAATTAAAATAATGTAATAAAACATGCTCAAATAATCCAAAAGAAGGAAGAAAAGGTAGAGAAATGAAAAATAGA
Organism: Monodon monoceros; assembly: GCF_005190385.1. Lineage (NCBI taxonomy): Eukaryota > Metazoa > Chordata > Mammalia > Artiodactyla > Monodontidae > Monodon > Monodon monoceros. The sequence continues at coordinate 74,245,498 of NW_021703776.1, read as the reverse complement.
GGGAACAAATAGAAACCAAATAATAAAACATTTGACCCACATTCAAACATATCAATAATTATAATAAATGTAAGTGGTCTAAACACATGAATTAAAAGACAGAGATTTTAATAAATGGATTAAAAATATGACCCAACTATCTGCTATCTACAAGAAACTCACTTCAAGTAAAATGATATGGATAAGATGAAAGAATTTTAAAATTGGAAAAAAAAGATATGCTACAGAAATCAAAAGAAAGCAGTAGTAGTACCTATAGTTAATAATACTGTATTATGTATTAAATACTGTATTATGTATTAATACTGTATACATAATACATAATAATGTATTATGTATTAATACTGTATTAAATTTTTATTAAGAGAATAGATCTCATATTAAGTGTTCTTACCACATAACAAAAGAGACATAAAGAAACTTTTGGAGGTGATGGATATGTCTGTTACCTTGATTGTGTTGATGATTTCATGGGTGTTTGAATATATCCAAACTCATCAAATTGTATACATAAAATTTGTGCAGTTTTTTAAATATATACTGAAAAACTTTTTTTAATAAATCATCAGTGGCTATATAAATATATGAGAGTTACAAAATAGGAAATTGCAATAAAATACCACTTAAAATAATTATGACATAAAATAAATTATTAGGTATAAATCTAATAAAACATGTGCGGGGTATGTATACTAAAAACTATGAAAGTGTGATGAAAAATATTTTTAAGATATAAATAAATTAAGATTCATACCATGTTCATTGATTAGAACATCAAAATAGGAATCATGAATTAGCCATTGATTGATCCACAGCTTTCCTGTAATACCAATCAAAATCTTAGCATTACATTTTATATATAGACAATTTGATTATAAAATCTACTTGGGTAAAGAAATTTCCAAGGCAAGGGTAATTGAGACAGAAGAATAATATGATTAAAGTAGCTAATGCATTTTGACAAAGAATTCATTTAAAGGAGTCATATTACCCAATGTTAAGAAATATTTAAAGATACTGTGAACTAGTAAAAAGATATGCATATAGATCAATAAAACAGAATACAAAATCCAGAAATTGGCACATATAAATATGGCCATTTGATTTTTGACCAACACACAAAATATATTCAAAGGATAAAAGCTTATCTTCTCAACAAATGGTGTCGGGCTAATTGGTCACCTTTATGCAAAAAATCCCTCAAAAAACAAAATAACAAATCTCAAACTAAACCTCTCACATTATATTAAAATTAACTCACAATGAATTACAGCTCTACACATAACACAGGGAACTGTAAAACTTTTAGAGAAAGTGATAAAAGAAAATCTTCATGATTCAGGATTAGGTGAAGAGTTCTTAGACATGACACAATAAAAGTAAGTGATAATAATAGTAATAAATAAATTTCATCAAACTTAAAACTTTTGCACTTTGAAATACCCTGGTAAGAGGAAATATAAACATCAGACTGGGAGAACATATTTGACAAAGAACCCCTATCCAGTGTATATAATAAATGCTCAAAATGCAATGATAAGAAAATAAGCAACCCAACTAAAAACTGAAAAGAACATGGAGAAAAATTTCATGAAAGAAGATATAAGAAGGGCAAACAAGCTGATAAAACAATGTTTAACATAATTGGCCACTAGGGTTATGCAAAGTAAAACCACAATGTGATACCACTAAACAGCTATTAAAACGTGATGCAAAATGACAAAAAATTACTAACTGGTGAGGATGCAAAGCAAATGGAATCTCATAAACTGCTGGTGGGGATGCAAATGTTACAGGCACTTTGGAAAATAGTTTGTCTTTTTCTCATAAAGTTAGACATAACCTTACTATATGACCCAGCAATCCATCTTTTGGATATTTACCCTAGAGAAATAAAAACTTATTATATTAGTTTGCTATGACTGTCACAACAAAATACAAAGACTGGGGGGAGAATTAAACAGAAATTTATTTTATCACAGTTTTGGACATTGGAAGTCCAAGATCAATGTACAAGCAGGGTTAGTTTCTGGTGAGACTTCTCTCCTTGGTTTGCACACAACTTCCTTCTTGCTGTGTCTTCAAATAGCATTTTCTCTGTGTATGTGCATGGAGAGACAGAGAGAGAGAAAGAGAGTGTTCTGGTGTCTCTTCCTCTTCTCATAGGGATATTAGTCCTATTGAATTAGGGTAAAACTTTTGTGACCTCATTTAATCTTGATTACCTTCTAAAAGTTCCTATCTCCAAATACAATCACACTGAGGTTTAAGAGTTCAACATACAAATTTGGGGGGGACACCATTCAGTCCATAACATTCCATCTTCTGATCCTCAAAATGCATGTCTTTCCTGCATTCAAAATACTTTTGCCCTATCTCAACAGCTCCAAAAGACAATCCATTCCAGCACGATTTCCAAGCCCAAAATGTCATCTAACTCAGATATGGGTAAAACTCAGGTATGATTCATCCTGAGACATATTTCTTCTCCAGTTGTGAACCTGTTAAACCAGATAGTTATGTGTTTACAAAATACAATGGTGGGACAGGATAGACATTCCCATTCCGAAAGGGAGAAATGGGAAAGAAGAGATGATGAGCACCCAGGAAGTCTAAAACCTAGCAAGGTAAATTCCACTAGGGCTTAAGGCTTTAGGATAATCCTCTTTAGCTCAATACTCTGCTCTCTAGTCCAACTGGAGTGGCAGCATTACTCCCACTGATGCAGGTAATGGCCTGTTCCCTTTGTTCTGCAAGGTGACCTTCCCTCTGAGGCATTTAATGGAAGCATCTTGCTCTGCTAAAACTAAGGAGGTAGCCCCATCTTCTGAAAGCAAGGAAGAAACAGCCCTGCTTCCTGGGTCTGTGGTTAGCGTGGCAGCCTTGATTATCTCTGAACTGCCTTCAGGGTCATTCTTCCCTTTCCTTGAAGACAAGGCATGATGGAATCCAAGCAGCTCCTTTGCCTCAATCCTGTAGAATCCGAGAAGCCCAACAACCTTCCTTCATTCCATACCATTTTCTATGTACCCTTTAGTTCCAACTGGCAGTGTTTCTGCTGGTATAATCCCATCTCTACCACTGCCTTCATCTGATATGGCTGATTAAATTCATGGATAATCTCTTTATGAGGTGATCATTCAGCCACATACTTGCTTTTCTTTCCATAATATAATTTCTCATTTTTTTGCAATATGGATAGGCTATTTTCCAAATCTTCAAATTCTGGTTCCTTTTTGCTAACAGTTTCTTCAATTTAACTCTCCTCTTGCATTTTATTATACACAGTAAGGAGAAACAAGGCTACACTTCAACACTTTGCTTAGAAATTTTCTTTGCTAAATATCCAAGATGGTAGCTCACGAATTCTATCTTCGACATTACAAAATACCATAGACTGGGGGGTTTAAACAACAAAAATTTATTTTCTGACAGTTCTGGAGGCTAGAAACCCAAGATTAAGGTGCCTGCACAGTTGGTTTCTGGTGAGACTTCTCTCCTTAGTTTGCAGATGACCACCCCCTCTCTGTGTCTTCACATGGCCTTTTCTATTTTCACATGTGCAGAGAGAAAGAGAGAGAGTTCTGGTATATCTTCCTAGTCTTATAAAGACATTAGCCCTATTGGATTAGGGCCCCATCCTAATGACCTCAATTTACCTTAATTACCTTCTTAAATGCCTTATCTCCAAATAGTCACAACGGGCATTAGGGCTTCAATAAATGAATTTGGGATGGACACAAATCAGTCCATAACACTAATATTCACACAAAAATGTCTAAACAAATATTCAAAGCAGTGAAAAACTGGAGAGAATTCAAATCCTTCAGTGGTTGAATGGATAAACATTGGCACATGCATACACTGTTATTTCGCAGAAATTAAAGAGAATGAACTGTTGACACATAAAATTATGATAAATTTCAAAGGCATTATGCTGAGTAATAACTGTTAACCTCAAAAGGTTACATACCATATGATTCCATTTATATAATATTCATGAAATGGCAAACTTCTAGTGATAGAGGCCGAATCCAACTTTGCCAGAGATTTGAATTGGTGGATGGTGGGAGAAAGAGTGAAACTATGAAGGGGTAAGACAAGGAAAGTTTCCTTGGGTTTATATAATAGTTCTGCATCCTGATTATGGGTAGTTACATGAATACATATGCTAAGATTCACAGTACTGGACCCCAAAAATAAACGTTATTTTTACTGTATGGTAATTTAAAAAATAAAATTAGAAGGAAAAAAAAAGAATGGAATGGATGAATAAAGATGACTCAGTAAATTAGAAGTCTTGCACAGGCTGGTTCTTGCTCAACAATGCAAGGAACTCAGCAATATCTATTTATCATGAGGCCTCGCACAAGAAATCAAGTTTGAATTGAAAAGAAGCATGACCAAGAGTAAGTTTGAAATGGTCTCCAGGTGTGATAATTAAAAGAAAAAAGTTGCCTAATTTTTCATTTCTATCAACTGAACAGAAATTATGTGAAAACATTGATTAAAACAACGTAATTACTGATTTTTTCTGAAGTACAGGCAAAAAAACCCCATAAAATTATTTTAAATTTAATATATCTTCATTGTATTACTTATAAATACTTACTATCTCATAAGCAGAAAATCCAGATATGCACAATAATTAAATGAAATCTATTTTTTAAATATTTTAACTTTCAGTTATGTAAGACAATAGGTATACACATATTTTTATGTCCTTATGAAGATATATTTGCCAAGTTGAGAGTACATGAATGACATTGTATTAGTCAACTTTTGCTGCAGTAGTGGTCTCTCACAAACGACTCCAAAATCTCAGTGCTATAGCAGGAAATATTTATTTTTACTCACATTACACATTATAGCTGCAAATTGGTTGTAGTGCTATAGCCCTGCTCGAGGCTATGGATGGACTTTGAGCTTGTCTCATTATCTTCTCACTGTCAAGAGACATACTGTATAGCACATGGAACTCTTCTCAATACTCTGTAATGACGTATATGTGTAAAGAATCTAAAACAGAGTGGATACATGTATATGTATAACTGATTCACTTTACTGTACAGCAGAAATCTACACAACATTTTAAATCAACTATACTCCAATAATTTTTTTTTTTTAAAAAGAAGAGTAGTTGTACTTCTGAAAACAAGTTTCTTTCTGATATAATGTGCTGAAATTTTATAATTTTTACAGTCGGTATCAGAAATCCTCTTAATGGAGGGTCATATATGTTTTGGAAATACCTTAAATATCTGTCTGACTTGAGTGATCAAAATGGAAAATCAAGGGGTCTAAGCACCTTGTCAATGTACCAGAAAAGAAAGCTAAACTGTTCTGATTTAAAACTGAAGGAAAATTTTGGGGATATGGGAGGGGGAATAAAGAAAGGAAAAGAAGGAAAAGGGTAGAGGATCCATTGAGATGATACAAGACTAAGTACCACTGGGAATGAAGGTAACTTTAAAAATATTACAGAATAGGAAGGAATTTTAACAGTGGTCAGATTGATGATATACTGCACACTATAAATTACTCTGCAGTCCTCAAATTTCCTCAGTAAAATCTGCTAAACTCAAATGCCTCTTGAGGAGAGTGTTTTGGTGAGGAAGGTAATGAGTTTCACTTTAGGGTCAACCTGGCTTGAAAGAGAAACAGCCACAGTATGGAAAACAACCTTCTCCCTGAACAAACTTTCAGGAACACAAGTTTGGAACCAGAAGTGACCATGGAAAATAGAAGCCCTCTGAGAATTCTCAAAAATTTAGGGGAGGGTTTTGGAATTCCACTGGCCAGGGAATGAGGAAGGTGATATATCAGGCAATCTTATCTAGGTCACAAACGGCAGGGAGGGAAACTCCAGGTCACTTAGAGAAATACCTGACCATATTTTCTGTCACATGAGAATTGCTGTTAAAATCATGGCTCATTTGCAGCCCACATGCGGCTCATTAGTAGCTCACATGTGGCTCATTAGTTTATATACTTTTATTTTATTCTTTTATTGGAGTATAGTTGCTTTACAATGTTGTGTTACTTTCTCCTGTACAGCAAAGTGAATCAGCCACATGTATACATATATCCCCTCTTCTTTGGATTTCCTTCCCATTAAGGTCACCACAGACCATTGAGTAGAGTTCCCTGTGCTACACAGTCTGTTCTCACTAGTTATCTATTTTATACATAGTAGTGTATATATGTCAACCCCAATCTCCCAATCCATCCCACACCCTCCCTTGGTATCCATATGTTTGTTCTCTACATCTGTTTCTCAATTTCTAATTTGCAAATAAGTTCATCTATACCATTTTTCTTGATTCCACATATATGCGTTAATATACGATATTTATTTTTCTCTTTCTGACTTACTTCACTCTGTATGACAGTCTCTAGGTCCATCCATGTCTCTATAAATGACCCAGTTTTGTTCCATTTTATGACTGAGTAATATTCCATTGTATATATGTACCACATCTTCTTTATCCATTCCTCTGTTGATGGAGAAAAGAGAACCCTCTTACGCTATCAATGTAAGTTGATACAGCCACTATCGAGAACACTATGGATGTTCCTTAAAAAACTAAAAATAGAACTACCATGTGACCCAACAATCCCACTCCTGAGCATATACCTGGAGAAAACCGTAATTCAAAATGATACATGCACCCCAATGTTCTTTGCAGCACTATTTACAATACCCAGGATATGGAAGTTTATATGTTTTAAATCTTATTCTTGGTTCTACTTTATATCTCCATCACAGATTTTCCTTCTGCTTATGTCTTATTCTTTACTTTTACTACTTTTATGTGCCTTTGAATTGTGCTAATCCACTCATAAATTGTGTTTGGAACATGCTTTGAAAGGAAGACAGCAAGAGAGGAAGGGAGAGAAGAAGAAAGAAAGGAAGAAAACAGCAAGTTTCAAAAAATTTTGGCCTAATGTCTCTTGGATTTTCAGTTATTTAACTTGTTCTCCATCAGTTTGCCAACAACAGCTCTTCACCCTCAACCATACCCCTTGTAACATACATACTCAAAACACAATTCTTATAGTAAATGCATCCACATTCATCCATTTATAAAGCTACTATAACTGATCTGCAATATAAGTAAGATGGATTTTACTGATCTCTCAACACTCCACAACCTTTCTTTCAAAAGACAGCACATATTGACGTGATGATTTTCTAGGATTTGGAGTTCACGTTTTAGTTAGGAAACCAAAAGTGCTGCTGCCCAGAATAGGAATAAAGTGAAGACTTTACAATCAGTAGGAACACGATGCAACCAAGGAAGCTCATTATTCTCACATTGTTCAGAGAAGTGCAAGGTAAAGGCTATTTTTACTGTTTCTGTCTTTTCCTTTTGAACATCTCTTCAAACTTTTGGTGGCCTGGTGATTGTTTATTTATAATTTTCTAGGGTTCTCCTCACCTCCAAATAACTAAGTGCCTAGTGACCTCATAAGTTTAGTCCTCCCCTGCCTTGATACTTCATTACAGACCTCATCTCCACTGGACTATCACTCCCTCCCCACTGACAACATGTGTTTATTCTTTACCTCACATTTTGAGGAGCTGATCTCAGACGGCAATAGGACTTTCTTAATACAGAGTAAAAACAAAGACTTGGATTAGCTTTACAGATTCCAGTGATGAAAAAAAGGGGAGTGGGTGTATGGGACACATCAGTAATGCTGTATGCCAGACTCAACTTCTTTCATGACACAAACCCTTGTTCCAGTGGAAACAAAGCAGAGACTATCAAATGACCTATGACTTCTGGCTTTACCAAAAAACAAAACAAAACAAAAAACATATTGAGAGAATCAGAATCATTCTCTTTGTACATGGGGAATTTCACCTGAGAAATACAAAGGAAGACCACAGTTGGTGGACGACCCTGGTGCTGAATAGTAATAATGTAAAATAAAGAAACTGTCTGAAGTAAAGCATCTCTTTCTTTGCAGCTACAAGAGCTTTGACTAGTGGATGGTAATAAAAAAAAAGAATTCCTGAGTACTATTAACATATACCCCATCTCTGCTCTCATAATACCCAGGTCTATCAAAGCATTTGCCACCTTATAATTATTATTTAGTTTACATTTATATTTACAGTTTATATTTAGTTTACAATTTACAGTTATATTTAGTTTACAATTATTCCCGACATCACCTACCAGACAATGGGACACTATGAGAGCGGGGAATGGTCCTGTTCATATTTGTATAATTAGTGCCTAGAGGCTAAAAATAATTGTTTAATAAATAAATGTAAAATGATTCCATTTAGAAACAGAGTCCATTTCCCCCTACTCTCTTAACCCCACCAACCTGAGGAAAAACAGCAGGAATCAACAACACAAAGACACTCACATAAATAAGAAAAGGAGATAAAATAGGGTTAGGGGAATAGTAAGGAGAAGGATAAAAAATTCTAGCAGTTATGGCTTAAGGGAAAGTTAAGAAAAAATGCAAGTGGGAAGGGAGGACACCAGTAGATATGGTTTAGTTTGTTATTCTACTTAGTAGCACTGATACTTTCCATTCTTAAACCAAATAATTTATTTTTTAATAAAACAAATCTGGGCATTAGGTATATACATAGATACATCTCTTTCTTCTCCACTTAGAACAGGCCTAAGTAGTTCCCAGATCTCAATTCCACTCTTCTCATTCAGAAACAAAGAGTAGAAGGAAGAGGATCTTCGCAGAGGGCAGGCCTTGGCATTACAGAAGCGTAAGTACCTCATTTCCTTCATAAAGGTAGAAATTATCTAGCATAACAGTCATTCAAGGATAAAACAGGATGAAATCCATATGCATTGACCCTCTCAGGACTCAGGACATGAAGCTTTGGCAGCTGGGTGTGGCTAATCCTCAGAGTTGTGAAGGGAAATATAATAGCATTTTATAATCTGAAGGCACATTGACTGCCATGACTTAAAATTCCCTTTACTCAGTAGAATTTACATCATCTTTAACAAAGATTTTCTGCTTTGATTTCTTTTTTCTCAGTAATATAACATCAGCATTACTCTCCCTTGACATCCTAAGAAGGTCTTCATAAATATGCATTTTCTATTGAATTTATGATACAACCACATTGAGTGTATTCTTAACATCATGTCACTTCCATACTTGTGCATTGACATTATAATGTTATTTACTATAGTCGTATTGACAGCATCTTGGGAACACTGTGACAGCATTTTAGTTGTCATGAAAGTGAACACTTAAAGCACATTTGGACAAAACTAACTTGGAGGAGAAAATACCAAATAGGACCTAGACATAACTATCACAGTTTTTTAAAACAATTTAACAACCTGAACACTCATTAGAAATTTGTTCTAGTTCAGAGGCAGATGAGAGACTAAACGTTGATCCCTTTTAAAAACACAGAAAGGAATTTTGCCTGAAACAGAAAAACAGGATAGAATCCAAAAGCTCTAGATACATTTTTAAATGCAAGATATTTTTTTCAGGGTCTTTATTTATTTATTTATTGTCAAGGTAGCATTATATAACATAATATTTAAAACTATATCACAAAGCTATAGTAATCAAAACAGCATGATATTGACAGATGGAACAGAATTGTGTGCTCAGAAATAAATCCACACATATATGGATGATTTACAACAAAAGAAAAAAGAACATACAATGGAGAAAGGACAGCCTCTTCAATAAATGGTGTTGGGAAAACATGCCACATGCAAAAGAATGAAACTAGACTACTATCTCATATCATACACGAAAATCAACTCAAAATGGATTAGAGACTTGATTGTAAGACCTGAAACCATAAAATTCCTAATTTTATGGCCATATGCTCTTTGACATCAATATTATCAATACCTTTCTAGATATGTCTCTTCTGGCAAGAGAAACAGAAGCAAAAATAAACAAATGGACTACATCAAATTAAAAGGCTTCAGCACAGCAAAGAAGACCATCAACAAAACGAAAAAACAACCTATTGAATGGGAGAAAATATTTGCAATCATATAACCAATAAGGGGTTAATATCCAAAATATATAAAGAACTCATATAACTCAACAACAATTAAATGCAAGATATTTTTATTATCTACCTCTACAGTTTTGTTGTCAAGTAACTGTATCAAGAAGATATTAATCTACATTAAGATAGGCATTTTTCAAGTGTACGTTTTAAATATATATTTCAGTTTTAGCAGTATAGACTATCTCTAAGGTTAAAGTCTATTTCTTCTCAACTTCTAGGGTAGGAATCTATTTAAACCCAATGATCCATTTTAGATATATTTTTCGTCCATTAGCTACCAGTACTATCTCTTACATGTATTTGTAATTGCCCTGACAGAATTTAATAGATGCCTCTAGGTTCTATTGGTAGAAGAGGAGAAGAAGAAAAAAATAACTAACATTTATATAGCTCCTACACTTTGCCAAATGCTGCTAACCAAACATTTTATGTACACAACCTCATTTAGTCATGACAAGACTCTTCTGGGGTATGTATACTTACCCTTAACACTCTAGCAATGAGAAATAGCTACCAAGAGATGAACCATTTTTCAGGGCATAGAGCTACCAAGTAATGGAGTTGGAATTTGAACATGTCTGACTTAGTGACTATGTTACAGTGCTTCTTGTAAGAAGAGAAAGAGAAAAAGGGGGCCGGAAGTCTGTATATGGTGGGACATACTTGAGCACATCCACAAATGTTTCCAATTCGTAAAGAAAGAGTTCTCCATTTGCCATACCTACAGGGAGGCTGGTGGAAGGCAAGTATCACTGACCCACACCAATGATTGATAAACCCAAGGCAGGATTTCTACATCATGTCTGGTGGGATCATGTCTGAAAGGAATTATTAAGGCTTATAACCTAGGGGTTGTGAATGGACTTCTCTAGAACCATATATAGCACCACCAAGTCCTTTGACTTTTATGCTGTTGCTACTAGGACTCTGGCAAATAATTCTATTTTATAAATTATTTAGGTTTAGGGTTCCACATAGTGGGATATCTAATTATAGTTTAGGCATTAGCTATCATGTATTCAGAGATATTAAAGTCATTTTCATAGTTCATTTTTACTTTAGCTGTAGCTATTTATGGCTTAGTTAAAATTCAACATCATATTTTGATTCTTTTAAACATACTTTTTGCTAAATGTTATTAATTTGCATTAATCATATTACCAAGGTAGTAGACAAAATTTACCAACTTTTAAATATAGTGATTCACAACAGATCATTAGAGCAAGGGAGCATGTAATACCTATCAAAAGCCTCATGGATGGTCCAAGAGCCAGAGAAATATGGACATCTGGGCAGAGATCCCTCTGGATAAACACCAGAAATGGCAGCAGCTGGGTTTCCCAGTCAGGTAATTTATGCAAATTCATTTAATGCTCAATAGAATTTAAATGTGTCTTATTTTAGTACCAAATTATTATTTTTTTTTTACCATTAGCCAATATATTTGTCAGGATCTTCTGACCACAATGAAATCTTATCAAATAGCCTCCATATTCAGTTTAGACATCAATGAATTTCTTCCCTTAAAATGTCAATGTGTAGATAACCAATAAGTGACATGGGAACACTTTTTTATGACCTCAAATTTTTCAAGTCAATAATTAATTTCTTTCTGACTCCCTTATTTGGCCTTATGATGTAAATTAACTCATTCAACCATTCAATCCATGGAATTAACTTGGTGATAACTTAAGACAGTTTACTGAGAGAATATTTCCATATATACATAATCCCACTCTCAGTTCTAATGAAAAATTGCCCCAAACGTTAATCATTAGACAGCCACTCCTGAAAAAAATCACCCAAATGAATTCTTTTTTCAATTAGACACTTAGAAGTTTCAATAAAATTTCCCAGGGACTTTTCAAAGAATGGATTTGCCTGGTTATGTTCAAACTATTCCTATCATGAGAGCTGGGTGATATTCAACATAACCAAATATAATGCTAGTTTGTTTTCTTCAGTTTAGAAAAATACCTTCTTAAATAGTTAGCTTGAAGGTGAGTGCTACCTGAATCTACTACTATTGTTAGAAATTATATCTAGTGATTTTGCTCTCCATTTCATTCATAATGTGGAAAGTAGATAACCTTGTTTGTTTTGCTTTGCCTTGATTATAGATTTATGCCTCTAAGAGTTTATTAACTATATTGGTAGACTTGACTAAAATGTAATAAATACACACACACACACACACACATGCACACCACGTTTCTATCAATGCATTATCCTCTTTAACTATCTGCTTCATTCATTTAAAAAAAAAAGTAATACATTACACAGGTGTTTATGAAAGAGTCAAATAACAGAAGTATTTGTAATGAAGAGTGATACATTCCTGCCTAAATATTCCTCTTTCTACCCTCAACCTAATCTGATTTCCTCCCCCCTTATAGTTAACTTTCAAAAATCTTTTCTTTCGAAGTTCATTTGCTGATTACCTCCACATCTTGAAATATTATTGTATCAATTACTATGGTTTGTCAACTTTACATATTTCATACTGACTTCCTTATATTCTAGGTAAGGATTCCCTCCCTTCCACCATTAATACTTCCTCCCTCTGATAATATTGTTTTTCTAGCTAATTTAATTGTTCAACCGTTGAAATTCAAAAACATATTAAAACTACATCTCCTGTACCACTGAAAAAAGTCAGTATATCTTGACCTACTATTTTGGTTATTCTTATAAGTGTGTAGTGGTATCTCACTGTTGTTTTAATTTTTATTTCCCTGATAACATATGATTTGGAGCATCTTTTCATATGCTTACTGTATTTCTTCTCTGATGAGATGTTTGTGAAGATCTTTGGCCAATTTTAAAATTGGGTTGTAGTTTCCTTATTGTTGAGCTTTAACAGTTCTTTGTATATTTTGGATGATAGTCTTTATCAGATATGTCTTTTACAAATATTTTCTTCCAGTGTGTAGCTTGTCTTTTCATTATTTTGACAATTTCTTTCACACAGGAGAATTTTTTTTATTTTAATGAAATTCAGCTCATTATTTCTTTCTTTCATGGATCATGCCTTTGTTGTATTTAAAAATCACAGCCAAACACAAGGTCATCCAGATTTCCTCCTGTTATGTTCTAAGAGTTGCATAATTTTGCATTTTAAATTTAGGTCTGTGACCCACTTAAAGTTGTGTGAATGATGTAAGGTCTGCGTCTAGATTTTTTTTTTTTTGCATATAAATGTTCAGCTGTTCGTCAATTATTGAAAAGACTATCTTTTCTCCACTGTATTGCCTCTGCTCCTTTGTCAAAGGTGAGTTGACCATATTTAAGTGGGTCCATTTCTGAGCTCTCTGTTCTGTTCCCATTGATGAATTTGTCTATTCTTTCACCAATATCACAGTCTTTATTATGGTAGCCTTATAAGTTGTGACTCAGGTAATGTCACTCCTTCAACTTGGTAATTCTCCTTCAATATTATGGTGGCTATTTTGGGTCTGCTGCCTCTATGTATAAACTTTAAAGTGAGTTTTTCAATGTCCAAAAAATACTTCCTGGGATTTTTTGAATCTACAGATCAAGTTGGGGAAAACCAACATCTTGACAATTTTTAGTCTTCTTGTCAAAGAACATGGAATATCTCTCCATCTATTTAGTTCTTCCTTATTTTACTGAGAAAGTTTCTAGACATTCACTAAGTATGATGTTTCCTGTAGATTTTTTGTAGATATGCTTTATCAAGTTGAGGAAATTCCCCTCTATTCCTCATTTACTGAGAGTTTTGATTGTGAATGAATGTTGTATTTTGTCAAATGCTTTTTCAGCATCTCAACATGGTCCTCTGATTTTTCTTCTTTAGCTTATTAATGTGATGGATGACATTATTGATTTTGAAATGTTGATTCAGCCTTGCATACCTGGGATAAATCCCACTTGGATATGGTGTATAATTATTTTTATACATTACCGGATTTCACTTGATAATAGTTTCTTAAGGATTGCTGCACCTATATTCATAAGAAATATATATATACATACTATATTAACCAGGATGACTTGCAGCTTCCAAAGAGAAAAGTAGAAACATTTTGTTAGATTCTATCTGTTTCTCAATAAAGTAATAAAGTGGGCAAACAATTGTCAACTCAGCTATGACTCAGAAAATAAAAATGTAGCAATTTCATGCATATTTACAAGGGTAAATCCATAAGTTTTCAGCAGTGTCCAATGTATCATTTTTATAAAAGTAGTTTGACAATAACATAATTTACTCTCTTGGGAAAATGCTTTTATCTTAGATTTTGAAATCAAGAGCTGTTCACTATAGATGAAGAATAGGCTCCACTAAGAAGAAATGTGGAAATAACATTGATTGAGCATGCTATATGACAAGTAATTTGTTATGATCTTTCACAACCTGTATAGCAATTTTTACAAGAACATTGTGGCTTTACTGTCTTGAGAAAAGGAATGGAGAATGGAGAAAAGGAATGCAGAATCTTATAAAATATTTTAGGCTTAGATATTTAGGCTTAGATATTAAGTAGTCTTTTTAAAGATGTACCACTTTGGCTAAATGAATTAGTTAGATATAATTTTAGTACAAATTTACTCACTAGTATGGTAAGAAATATCTACGACTCAAAAGTCTTAATTAGAAATCTTATTAAATTTAGTCTTCAGAAACAAGATTAAACAGCTGAGCCAGTAATAGTAGATTCTTGCTTCATTAAAAGAGTCTTGGGGGGAAAATAATCTAATAAAAGACATCACTTCTGACATAGTAAGTTTGAGAAAGAGTGCACTGTTTTTGATGGTAAGAGAAAGGAGGTAAGAATAGTATAACAGTCTGGCCAGGAATGAAGAATAATGCCCTTGGCATTTACTTTCTATTTACACAAAACTCTGAAACAACCCAAGCCAGTCAGTATTCTCAAAACAGGATCTTTGGCAGGGAGGAACTGAGTTTAGTATAGTCTTGACCTCAAGAGGAATCGATAATATACTAGGCTACACCCATCTAGAAGAAGACACTCAGGTCATGAAACTACCATGCTTTTGAGGAGGATGAGAGAACATGGGCAGATGGGTGGTTAGTCCCACTCCTTCTCTGTCCACAATACCCCATAAATATTTCCCTTCCTTTCCCTTCCCTTCCCTGTCCTGTCCTTCTCTTTTTCCTTTCCTTTCTTTTCCTGTCCTTTTTAAAAAAATATATAGGCACACATAAATAAGATGCCGTGGGTTAAAATAAGATCCTTCCTAGAAACCTTAAAATTTATATCTAATGTTTAAAGATTCTTTAGAGTTACAACTTCTGGAACATTACTCACAACCATCCCATGAAAATTAACAATTAATCAAGTCTGAACTAATTTGCCAAGGGGATACTCCAAGTAAAGAGCAAGACCAGGAGGTTATGGAACCCCTGGCAACCTCATTCTAAAGGTCCTGCCCTAACAGTCCCTGATGAACTTCAATAGCACAGAGAAATTATAATGAGATTATTTAGATAAGGAACAAATGCCTCACTTTCTTTTGTCATCCCTGAGTATCTGTCATCTCTGAGTGTCTCGTGGGATGCTCCTTTTCATTTTCACTTGATCTTATATCCTACCGTGTTGCATACATCTTCTTTTAAAATATGTAGCATTCACTCAAACTATTCACTCTGGTTAAATTATCCAAGGGAGCACTTCCTCTGTGCTCATGGCTCCCTTTGAACTCACTATTAAGTCATGAGCAGAAGAAAGGGCAGAGAGGAATTTACCTGTAGGACTGAATTGAAATGTCAAGACATATGCATGAGCAAAGATAGAAAAGGGCTAGAATAGGGATAACAAGATGATAAATATCTCTATTTTCTGATAAGTATCTTTTCTAATAACTTCAAAGCACTAAACCTTCTATACGTTAGACATTACACCAGAGAAGAATGGCAAATCCTTTAAAATTAGTCACTCATCACTTTATGAGAAATGAAATACTGTAAGTATGCATCATAAAGTTGTGCATTCCATTATTATATGCTGAATGTTCATTCCAAAGAAAATGAAAAACAAAGGAAATATTAAGCAGCATAAGAAAAGCCATAGCATTCTTTAAAAATCTAACAATATTTCATTCTCCCAGAGTCTGGGATAATGAAATTTTACAGTAAATCTTTATCCATAACTAGTATACTTAATGTAGGTTTTAAATTTAAACTCTGGATTTATGCCTATAGAACTGACAAGTCTCATTGCCATTCAACACCACTTTCATCTTGGCTACAAAAACGGTATTATTAAAGACAAGATGCAAGTCATATTCAAGAAAATTGATTTACTCTACTGAGCAATGTTGACTTTGGATAAATGAAAAATGCATAAACCTGGAGATCCTTGAATGTGAGTTTAAAAAAAGCACTTATTTTTGCCTTCTGTTTAGATTTAAATGTTCAGAAGTTGATCATAGGCACATAATTGACTGATAAAAGCAACATGTGCTACATCCCTCCAGGACCTGAGTGGCTGACAAGAAGCCCAAGACTACTCATCAGAGATTACCCCGGAAAGTAGAAGAACCTACCCTCCTGTCTTGCATAAGACAAGAAAAGTTCATTATTCTGTCATTCTACACTAAAAGGAACACAATATGTCAATTTAATAGCATATTAATATTATTTTCATATATTTTAAGCTGATAAATCTGGAAAACTTATAACATTTATTGACTTCCTATTATGAACCTGAACCAGTGCATTGTCTAAGGAATCAGAGATGAGCAAGAGAGAATCCCTGCCTTATAGGAGAAGGCAGTCTAGTAGAAGACAGATACAAAAAAGAGATAATGTCAAAGTAATTCGGGAAATACTGTAAAAATGGTAATAAAAACGATGTTAATATTTATTACATGCTTAAGATGTGCAAGGATACCATGCCAAAGTGCTTTTTAATTCACTGAATCTTCTATGCAATAAGTACTATTATTATTATAAATATCCCCAGTTTATAGATGAGGAATGGGAAGCTTATAGAGGTTAAGTTTACTCAGATAGTATAAGACAGCTTGTAAGATCAAACTAGACCTGTCTGAGGCCAAGACTATCAATCACCCTGTTGCCCAGCCAACCAGAGAAATGCTCAGAGTCCTGTAAAAGCCTAGATCAAGGGTACTTAGCCTTGGTAGAAGTCAAAACAGGTTTCCTGCAGAGGAGGCCTAAATTGAATTAAGTCAGGTGAAGGAGGAACAAATGTTCCAAGATGTTCCAAGAAGTGAGAACAGAAAGAGCAAGAAGATAGAAGTGTGACAAAATCTCAGTGTTGTCTCCTTACTACATCATGAATGCTGAGGTGGCTAGTAAGCTGAGGCAAGGGGGTAGGTCAGGAGGTAGTTTACATCTTTTGTTAAACAGCTTGACCTATGAGGTACAGCATTTAAAAGATTTCCAGTTTGAGATAACAGATTCAGTTACAGCTTAAGACAGACCAACTAGGTAGCTGTGTGGGTCATGAGGTGAGTAAAATTGAAAGGGCGAGGGATAATAAGGACAGAATTGGGGCAGCAATAGAAGATAGCGTTAACTTTCATGTTCACAGCCTCACACACGGTAAACACTAAGGGTATGTTAAACTGTTAACACTTCTCCCCTAAATAATTCAACGCTTGATAAATAGCTCATTAATTTAAATATAGAACATTTGCTACTTCAGAGCAGATATTTACCTAAATCAAATATAAGGACTTGATATTCTTTCAAATGGACAGAAAATACTAGCTTTTTCTTCCATTTATTTCCTAGATCGTGGAGAAAGAAAAAGTCTAGAAACCCAGTTCCCAGTCAGTTATCTCAGTGTTAGTTCCTGCGTCCTCTGTGAGAAAGCAAGCTCATAAATTTATAAGAATGAAGATTCTGGGTGAAGGACAAACCACACTGAAATGACTAAAAACTTAAAGTTCTAAATAAATGTTAATATTTCACTCAGTCTGTATAGTAAACATTTATATGTCCACCTCTTTTTTATATTCCAAGTTATATCTTAAAAGATTGGTGGAAAACTTGTTTAATCAGCATGGGAACCCTGTAAAAGGTGGCCTTCACATTATAACACAAAAATATAGCAGCCAGAAGGTATGATGTTATTGCTGAATTACTAAACCTGCTGAGACATTAAGACATATACAGTTTGTTAAGATTCTATTAAAGTTAAATTAAACTTGTAAAAGAAGCTAACCTTCTGTACTTATAAATTTTTTTCATTTATGACAGGAATATTTCAATTAGCAATCTAAGAATGCAAAATATCAACAGTGAATTCTTTCTAATTAGTTTCACTTTGAAATCAACAGCTTAGCTAACAAAGGATATCTCCATTATTGGACTTCTTTTTATGTTAATGAAAATAAAACTTATTATAAATTACTTAATTTAGGAAATATAATTGGCTCAAAATAGTATGAGCAAAGTATTGGCTACTTTACCTCGACTTAATTTGTTTTTAATATAAAAACAATTACGAAAATTAGGCAATTTTTTAAAGTACATCTTTATATACATCTTGAGTTACATCTATTTTCTATATGTACATCTGTCAGGAGTTCAGCTGGGCTGGGATAGAGAGAGCTGAGCTGTCAGGTATAGAAGGCCAATTAAAGCAACAAAACATAAATGAAAGAGTTAAGCCTTTAATTGCTTACTACAATGAGTAAGAGAGAGTCTAAAACCTGGAGAAACTCTGAGTCACCCTGTTCCATTTTTCCTCTTGGAACAGAAACGCTGGCCAAGGAACACTGTCTGGTGGATCAGCTCAGATGTGGGGGTCACCTCACTGTTGAGGGAGCCCCAAACAAAAAGCTCAGGCAATTTTAAGGGCTGGTGGGTGGTGGGAGAATGGCTAGGAGTGGGAAAGTACAAGTAAGAGTGGGGAAAGGTGTCTGTAAGGTTCTCCCCTCCACCCTTTAGGAGACCTTGGCAGGTGCATGAAGAGCACCTCTGTCCAAGGCTCAGACAAAGAGACCTATTTTATTCTTTTTTATGGCTGAGTAACAGTCCATCATATACATGTACCATATCTTCTTTATCCATTCCTCTGTCAATGGACATTTAGGTTGCTTCCATGTCTTGGCTGTTGTAACAATGCTGCTAAGAATACTGGGATGCATGTATCTTTTCAGATTATGGTTTTCTCTGGATACATGCCCAGAAGTGGGATTACTGGATCATATGGTAGTTCTATATTTAGATTTTTAAGGAGCCTCCATACTGTTCTCCATAGTGGCTGCACCAATTTACATTCCCATCAACAGTGCAAGAGGGTTCCCTTTTCTCCACACCCTCTCCAGCATTTATTGTTTGTAGATTTTTTGAGGATGGCCATTCTGACCAGTGTGAGGTGATAACTCACTGTAGTTTTGATTTGTATTTCTGTAATAATTAGCGATGCTGAGCATCTTTTCATGTGCTTTTTGGCCACCTGTATGTCTTCTTTGGAGAAATGTCTATTTAAATCTTCTGCACATTTTTTGATTGGGTTGTTTGTTTTTTTGATATAGAGCTGCATGAGCTCTTTGTATATTTTGGAGATAATCCCTTGTTGGTCGCCTCATTTGCAAATATTTTCTCCCATTCTGTGGGTTGTCTTTTCGAAAAAGAATTAAATAGTGCCATTTGCAGCAACATGGAGGGACCTAGAGATTATCATACTAAGTGAAGTAAGTCAGAGAAAGACAAATATATGTTATCACTTATATGTGGAATCTAAAAAGAAAATACATATGAACTTATTTACAAAACAGAAACAGACTCACAGACTTCAAAAACAAACTTATGTTTACCAAAGGGGAAAAGTGGGATAAATTAGGTGTTTGGGATTAACATACATACACACTACTATATATAAAATAGATAATCAACAAGGACCTGCTGTATAGCACAGGGAACTATACTCAATATTCTGTAATAACCCGTATGAGAAAAGAATCTGAAAAAGAATGGATATAGACATATGTATAACTGAATCACTTTGCTGTACACCTGAAACTAACACAGCATTGTAAATCAACTATACTCCAATAAAAAATTAAATTCAAGAAAATAAAAAATAAATAAAGAGGCCTAGAAATGAAGGCACCTGAGCTAGCAATGAAACTATGTGAAAGATCATGATCAGCCAGCAGGGCCCTGAGTCCTTGGCTGCAACTCCCTTCACAGAATGCAATGACTGTGTACCAAATCTGGTGTGCAGAAGGCAGTTTTCCCATGAGGGCTATCAAGTCAGCTTGAAAAACACACATATCTTTCTACTAAAATTTGGTGTGGAAAACAGCCACATCAAATAAAATATCCACTGGTTTAATACTTCTACATGATTAACAAAATAGGTCATTTCTACAACTTGACTTTAAAGCATCAACATATTGGTAATCCCATGCATAAAGGGCATAAAAGAAAAATGCCTATCTTTTAATTGACTGAGTTTTTACTCCCCAACCTGGATGTTATTTTCTTGTGTACATAAGTTACCTCTGTCATGCTCCATTTATAATATTCTCACTATCCAAACTCAGGTACAGAGTAAATAATCATCAAGAAAGAGACTTAGTGTGATACCAGTGAACATCACTTATTAGGATCAGATATCCTTTTCCTGACCTCTCACTGTGGATATACCAACAACAATTATAAATGTAATCATCAACTCCCAAAAGTAGCAATAGACAAAAGGCAAGAATCAAGAACCCGAAGAATCATGAAATCAAATCAACAATTTTTTTAAACAAATACCTCATAGAGAGTTCTGTACAAAGACTGCATGGAAGATGGTGAATGGAACCAAATTTCAAAGTCCAAAATTCACTAAATATAAATTTGAAATGAATCTAAATCAGAAAAAAAGAAAGCAAATAAACATCACTTGAAGCTACTGAAAGTCAGGAAAAAGCAATGGGCAATGGATGTGGACTGGTGAAAGAAGCTTCAGGGTGGGTGATTAAATATATGAGTAAAACAGGAATAACATTTTGCAGAGAAATTCAAGAAGAAAGGTCAGGGAGATAAGAAGAGGAAAAAAATTCAGACATACTAGAAAAGGAGATGCTTACTTGAAGTCATACACTTAGTCTACCTGGCAGTATTTTATACACTGCCTTCTAAGAGTCACAACGTTCCCAGGAAATGGAGGTTCAATTTTTCTGTTCCAACCATTTCAGTAATTCTTTCATATAAATGTCTTAAGTAAATATAAACCAAAATCTAAATGTCACCTATAACTGTGCCAAAAAGGATTAAAAAAAATACTAATTGAGCAGAGAGCTCCCATTGATTAGCACCACACACAGTACAGCCAATTAATTTAGAAAAACTGTTCATTAAAAAAGGCTCAAAAAACAGCCTGCAAATGTTATGAAATGTTTGTATAGACAATAATAATTTGTCCTTTTAATTTTTCACAATTCTAATATACAGCTTTATATAGTTAACTTTAAAACTGAATAAGCAATGGTAATGAAAACCTAATGTTTATTTCTCTTTACTAAATATCAAAAATTGTACAAGGTTTATTACTGTCATCTCATTTAAGAGTGCTTACATGAAAACTATGAGGGGACTACTTTTCTCACCCCACCGAAACTGAGCAATGATATTTACAACAGCTCATGATTCAAGAGAAACTTGAGTTCATAACTGCCATAGACAATTTTCTTTGGTGACAGATGATCATACTCATTATCCATTTCAATCACAGCTTATTCTCTTGCTGTGTTTAACTGCATTACTCCCCATGGTTTTGGCAAGATGATGCAAAACTAAGTAATTTAATTAATCTCAAGTCATGATCAGTTAGTTCAATCAAAACTAGTTTATTGTTTATATATTTCTGACTATTTTATATTTAGCTGCTAAGAAATGATAGTCTAAATGCATTCAAAATAAAAGTAGGGATTTAGTGAATAATCAACGTACAGTTTGCCAGGCTTGGGAGCATATGTAAACACAGAGATTTTTTTCAGCCATCAGTTACCTGATTCACATCACATAACCTGTTTGTTACATTAAAAGACACTTATCCTGGACTTCTCTGGTGGCACAGTGGTTAAGAATCCTCCTGCCAATGTGGGGGACACGGGTTCGAACCCTGGTCCGGGAAGATCCCACATGCTGCAGAGCAAATAAGCCTGTGCCACAACTACTGAGCCTACACTCTAGAGCCCACGAGCCACAACTACTGAGCCCACGTGCCACAACTACTGAAGCCTGCATGCCTAGAGCTCATGCTCTGCAACAGAGAAGCCACCGCAATGAGAAGCCCGTGCACCGCAATGAAGAGTAGCCCCCTCTCGCCGCAACTAGAGAAAGCCCATGCCCAGCAAAAAAAGACTCAACACAGCCAATTAATTAATTTTTAAAAAAGACACTTATCCTGAGCTATTTAAATTTAATTTTTCAGCTATGTATGTTTTTTTTTTTTTGCGGTACGTGGGCCTCTCACTGTTGTGGCCTCTTCCGTTGCGGAGCTCAGGCTCTGGACGCACAGGCTCCGTACGCGCAGGCTCAGCAGCCATGGCTCACGGGCCCAGCCGCTCTGCGGCATGTGGGATCTTCCCGGACCACGGCACGAACCCGTGTCCCCTGCATTGGCAGGCGGACTCTCAACCACTGCGCCACCAGGGAAGCCCGCTATGTATGTTTTAAATGTAGTTTGCAACCCAGATTCATTTCCCTTCACTCCCTTTCTTTACTGCGATAAAAATAGCTCCTTCATAATTTTATGTTTTCTTGTGGTGGTTTATCTTTTGGAAAGAATAAACTTTACCAAAGATGAGAAAAATGAATCAGAAACCAGAGTTCATTAATCTGAATTTCAATTTATATATTTAATTTCAAATTATATATATAATTCTAATTATATCTTATTTTGTTTTCATGATAGCTTTTTAAGAAGTAGAAGGTGGAAACTGTGGCTGAGAGAGAGACAGAGAGAGACAAGCAGGAATTGAGAAACGTAAAAATAAAATTAATGAACCATGTGAAATTGTTGATATTCTGGACTATTCATAAGATAGTATTATTAATACTTATGAACATATTATTTAGTTATATAAAGTCCTAAAATATTTTCATAACAATCTATTCTCCAAAAGATAAATTCTCCTTAGAGTAAATTAATGTTTTCTTTTAGATAAAAGTATATGAAGAATATATTGATAAAGGATAAAAATTCAATATATTGATGAAGACTATATTGGTAACAACTCACTATATCCAAAATTATGTTCCTCTGCCCTTTAATCTCCCTCTTTCTCAGTCCCTAGGTCTCCAGCTACTGCAAAATGGCTGGGAGTCAGGAGCACATTAAACATTACTTTAAAAGATTTTATGAAGACAAAAGGAGGTTTATGAAGACAAAACTTGTTAACTGAAACAATATATAATAAAAAGAAACAAGTGAACTGGTCATTAGGTGAATTGGCTTTCAGCTAATTGACCTAAAGCCCAGTTCTGCTTAAGCCTGGTTCTTCTAAAGAGATAATAGCCAAGGTTTCATTTGGACATGTCTGGAACCCAGCCATGCCCAGTCTATATGGAAAACAGTCTTTCCATCTGGTCTCCATTATACTGTGTCTCGAATATGATCTTCATTGGTGTCAGTTTAATTTTTCAATCTTCTCTTCTACCATTTCACCAACATATTATCCAACAGTGTTATCACCAATATTTCCAAAACTTCCAGAGAAACTGCGTAACTCTATATCAAGTAAACAGAGCCCACTTATTAGGAATACAGATCCTTATTTAAAGACTTAAAATTTGTTTTGTTTTTAACATAACAACTTTCCTCATAATTCATTTTATAGTTTGCTGAATATTTGCTTCTTAATGGCCCATTGAGTTATTTGGCAGAAGTTCTGCTGAATCTTCATTGCATATAATTATTATAGTCATCTGCACATTTATATATATCCATCTTTAGTCTCTCATCTCTGACATTCATGATAAATATGCTATACCCAATAACCTGAAAAGAAATTCTTATGGGACTCCATAAATATAGCTGCTTATGAACTTAAATAAACTATATTAATAAAAACATGTTATTTTGATTCTCCAACTAATTTTCACTGTGTAATTATATTATCCCCCAGGTTTTATAAAAATCAAAGTGCTTAAAGGTATAATAATAGCTTAATAGGCATAAAAAATTGTATTCCAAAATGTGGATCAGAGTTTTTCACATAACTAACATTTTCGCAGTAGTGAAAAAAATTAATAGTATCTGCATTTAAAAATAAATTCTGCAATTTCACCTAAAATACATTTCATTAATACATATATACATTAAATCGATAACTTTAAATATTTCTATTATTCTAATAAAGTGAAATTTCAAAGCACAACTTGATAGGTAGCAGTTTTAACATTACATACCATGAAGTAGTTGAAATGCCTATGTATTGCCAAAGCAATATAAATAACTTCTTCATAAAACCATAGTAATTAAAGCAACTGTTTACATTAAAACATTACTGAACTTCTTTCTCAGAATTATTATCAAACTGGACTGGCATTCTTGTGCTTCATTTTAACAGACTTAGGAGGCAGTGCTTTAAAAAATATTCTACATTGATAATTTATGTTCAAGTTATTTAAATAAAATGTTTTATCCATAAATATTTTATAGTTTCTATATTAAAATAAGGCATTAAATGTCCTTTGAGTGCTTCCCTGGTGGCGCAGTGGTTAAGAGTCCGCCTGCCGAGGCAGGGGACATGGGTTCGTGCCCCGGTCCGGGAAGATCCCACATGCCGCGGGGCGGCTAGGCCCGTGAGCCATGGCCGCTGAGCCTGCGCGTCTGGAGCCTGTGCTCCGCAACGGGAGAGGCCACAACAGTGAGAGGCCCACATACCGCAAAAAAAAAAAAAAAAAAATGTCCTTTGAACTGTTCTTTTAAGTGCACAATTTTCATCTCCTTCCCAATGTGATAAATTGCCAGCTCATTTTAGAAACAACATAAGTGGAGGAAAGAGAAACCAGGAGGCAAGCAGTAGACAGTTTTACATAACTTTATAATGAACTCTTCCTGGAATTATTGTAAAAGAGACCTCTTTCCATCTGGGGAACTGCTGTTGGGTCACCAATTCATCATGGGGTGGTATAAGTCTCTGCTCACAGTAACAGAGAGAACCAAGGACAGGAATCAGGACAAGACACGGTCCAAGTGAGGCATTTACTGAAGGTAGGTCTGGACCTACAGATGGGAGATTCTGGGCAGGCTTTCCTCCAAACCAATATTCTTTAAACATTTTGTTCAATCTTTGTTAATGTGAGCAAGTAGAAAACTGTCTACTTATTTAAAATGTATTATTTCTTTCTTTATATTCAAGCTAATAGATATGTCATAAATAGTAAGTATAATACTGTAATTTAACTCACTTTATATTTGGAATTATGTCTATATTATTGTTTTTCCATCATTCATGAAATGAATGTAGTAGTCATTCAGTTTGGATTAGAGACATTTACTTGTTTTCCATCCTCTAGGGTTGTCAGATTTATTAAAAAGAAAAAAAAACAAACAGGATAGTCACTTAAATTTGAATTTCTGGTAAACAGCAAATAATTTTTAGTAGCAACATATCCTAAATACTGCATATCCTACATTTTAGTATACTCCAATTTTTGAGACATATTTACACAAAATGTATTCATTGTTTGTCTGAATTTCAGGTTTAATTGGATGTCCTGTATTTTATCTAGTAATCCTACCACCCTCATTTAGAAACTGTGGAACTCAATTCGAGTTAAAATATAATAGCCAGAAATGTTCTTTGCCCAGAACTCTTCATGGGACATACATTTTTTAAAGGATGAATTGCAGGCTAAGTATCCTGGGCAAGGAAGCTTCTGGTAGAAGATAAAGCTGGAGAGTTTAGGCTGTTTGCTATTCCACACAGGAGTTGAAGGAGATTTGTACTAGGAAGATAGTGGAAGAGCTAAAGAGAAGACAGAATTAATTATAGGATATGAAAGTGGTAAAATCAACAGGGAAGGCTATTTGTCTGAACTAATGGAAGCTAAAGCTGTAGAGTGCTAATGTAACAAGGATGTTTTCTGGTCAAACTAGGCAACCTTTAACTAGTCCACCTGCATCACTCTAGCCCCCCTGCAATTAGTCTTCACACAATAGCCAGAGCAATCTTTTCTAAAAGCAAATATGATTTTGTCACTTCCATGAATAAGATCATTCATGACTTCCTTTTGCTATTAGAACAAAGATCATTCTTCATCTGGCCCTTGCTTCACTTTTCAGCTACATCTGCTACCCTGCTCCCTCTGGCCATCCCCAAGCTCTACAACCACACTGGCTCTTTTATCTCTCAGACCTGGAATTGCTCCCTGTGCAATAGAGCTTTGAATCTTTTGTTCTTGATTTTCTATGTCCTGTGACTCCCATTCATTCTTCTGGTCTAAAATGTCATTTCCTGTCAGAAGCCATTCTATACTTCCCTGTCTGTATCAAATCCCTCTATTATATGCCGTCATCAAACTGGGTTCCTCTCCTCTCTACCACTGGTTATCTCTCCTCTCTACCACTGGTTAAGAGTTGAATTTTTTCATGTCTACCACTCTTTATGATAGCAAATATTAGAGAGATATACAAGTAGAGAGAATAAAATAATGCAGCCTCATGTTTCCACTGCCCAGATCCAGCAAAGAGCCATTCATGGCAGTCTCATTTCACTATGTCCTCGCCCAGAACTCAATCATATTATTTTGGGACAATGCCCACTTCCTTCCAAATAATTCAGTATGTATCATTAAAGGATAGGTACTCTTTTAGAAAAGTTACTGCAACTTAAAGTATGAAGTATGTTTGCATGATTATTTGATTCACGTCTGTCAACCCCTTTGGACTATAAACTTCAAGAGGATAGAAACTGTATCTGTTTTTTAATTATCATTGTATTACAACATCTAATACATTTGAGCACAAGGCAGTTTCTCTGGCCTATAAATAGATGTTGATTGAATTGTTTCATGTATTCTTTTCATTTTACCTTACCCCTTTTAATTTACATTTTTCATCTATCTTATTTCTAGTTTTATTATATTTTGTAACTAGAATAGGAAGTACTACCATAGGGCAACATCCGTTGATGCCTCAGAGGGTAGATTAGCATGTCAAACATATTTATTACTCCTGATTCAATTGTAGCCTAAGGATTTCCCTTCAGGGAAGGTTGATGGATGAATGCCTAACACAACATCAACTGAAATGCAGTGGAGTACGTCAGAAAGTTTCCTCAAATGCTTACACAGCATACAAAATTTATGGAGTGAATATTTTTTAAAAAATAAAATCTAACAAGGTGAAATTTAATAAGAAAAAAAATGTAAAGTCCTAGACATGGTCAAAAAACACCTCACAATTCCCAAGTAAAGACCATGGTTTAACATGAGCTCTTATGAAAGAGAAAAATGGTAGTTTATAAAATGGATAAGCTCACTGTTCATGGCTTATTTGCCTACAAAAAAACCCTTGTACTCAGTAGACACCCATTAAATATTTCATGAAAGCAAAAGTGAATGAATGAGTGAACTGTAAGTTCTAGCTGCTACAAAATGTCATTTAAAACTTGGGCTGCATTAATTGAAGAGCAGGCAATGGAACAAGGGAGGACACATGCCTGTTCTGCTCTCAAAAGCCAGATCACAACTGTAGCAGGGATGTGTCCAGTTCTGAACAACATACTAAAAGTGGATGTGTAAAGCCAGATTATTCAAAGGGAGGTTGCCAAAATGATGACACTGAAAATCCAGTAGGAATAGCATAAGATATGACTGGAAGTGAGGCAGTAGGGTCATTGTGTTTAATTATACAAAGAATAATTTATCTGGAAAGGGGGTGAGATTTACTCTAGGTGGCACCAATGAATAGAATGAGACTAAGTGACTAGAGGAAAAAAATTCAACTCAAAATAAAAGAAAGATATGCTAAAAATAAGACCTATCCAAAAATATCAGAGAGAAGTGTTAGAAACTAGTTTTTATTTGCTTTTCCTTTTTGAGTGTTTGTGTTTCACCTTTTGAGATGTTCAAGCATAAGGCAGGCAAGCTCTGGTCACAGGTACTACAAAGGGATTAAGAACCCTGGATAAATTATCAGACTAGAAATCTGTAAGACACTTCCAACAATTAATCTTTTAAAAATTTCCTTTAAGATAAGCAAAGGTAAAAATGTTCTTAAATACCTCATTAAAAGTGGCAAAGCAAAAAAATATATAACAAAGTCTTTTATTCATAATACAAAAAATATTTTAAGGATATGGAACCTCACAGGTCCAAGGCTTATCTGGGGGAATGTGATGAACTAGAACACTACGATGATGAAAATGTATTAGATTTTCACCTGTACTTTTCTAGAAATAAACTCAGATACTTATGAATAATTAGCTAAAATTATTAATATAATTTTATTATAAAAATACAAATTTTAAAATATGAATGTATAAAGGGACTTTATCATTTAAGAGGTAACCTAGTCTAATCCTTATAAAAGTCCCTCAAAGTGTCTCTCTAGCCACTCACTGAACACATACAGGTCTAAGGAATCCACTCTCTCAAGAAGTAGCTTTTGAAATGTGCTGGAAATTATTTTATGTTAAGTTAAAATTTCCCTCCCCATAATATCCACTTTTCATCCTAGTCCTATTCTCCAGAACTTCCCAAAATCTATCCAAAACTTCCTACATATGTGAGTTCTTAAAACAATCAAAAAGAGCACTCATTCCTAATTCTTTCCTTCTTCAATGAAACATTCTCAGTAATTTCAGGAAATCATGTCATGATTTCCAGATAGTGACCCAGAAATGTGCTCACTGCTTGCCCTTGAACATTCTTTGATTTGACTAAAGGACCTCCAAAAGTGAGCTTTCCTGGAGAGAAAACAGTACTCTAGGTGAAGTCTGGCCAGTAGCACAAAGTAAATACGCCTCATCCCTCCCTCATTTCTGTTAATGCAACGTCACAAAATACCATTGACTTATATTGAGCTTATTAGCAATTAAGTTAAAGTTCTTCTTATCACTCGATATAAATTGACATGCTAACTAGCAGTGGTATTTATTAGCATCTAAGTTAAAGTTCTTCTTATCACTCGATATAAATTGACATGCTAACTAGCAGTGGTATTTATTAACAAATAAACGAAGTTTCTTTGTAAATACTATAAAGTTCTCACTTATTTTTTTAAGAAATGGGTTTTACTCAATTAGTGAAATAATGGGTGAAAGTGTTATTATTATTCCCATTTTAAAATGAAAAAATTAAAACACAGATTAAATGTCATGTTGAAGCCCATAACCAAAGATTAACAAAAATTATTCTAGAATTATCCAAGGCCTATGCACTGCACATTTCATTACACCATGATACCCTCTCATAAGTGTTTTCCATGACCTTTATTGATAGCGCTGCTTATCACAAAATTCTTCATGTAGCAATATGCAATGACTAAATAGAAACATATACTCTTCACTGTTTTTTATCTTCCTGTGTACATTTTAAAAGTATGTGAACAAGAGGTTTGTGGTTTGTTTAGTACTTTTGAACGAGAGGCTTTTCTTAAATTTTTTTTTTAAACTACCTTTAATTCAAGCTGACAGGCTATTTTTCTTAAGAGTCTAGAATGATGAAAGTAGCATTTTATGCTCAGACTCTTGAGACAGTAAACCAAATAAGAATCATGTGCTTAAACCAAAGCTTATGAACTATGGATTCAAAATTTATTAGCATGGAACTAAAAGCCATTTTAAAAATTGAAAATGATACAGTTTTCATCAGCTTTTCAGTTTCTTTCCAGCAGTGAACTGAACAAATCCATTAGAGCTACAAACATATTTCAGCAGGACAAGTTCAAGGAGGATCCTGCTGAAGAGACTGTGGTTGATGCCCAGGAAGCAACAGCAAGGTCCTTGAACTGGGATATCTGAAGAAACTTGATATATGTAATTTATACATCACTCAGTAGCTTTGGAAAATCCTTACTTTCTTATATTTTCATAGACATGTATGTAGCTACGTCTGCAATAAATTATTTCTGTAAGTTGCTGCGATAAATTATAGATAATATCCTATCTGATTGAGAACCACATTTTCTCTGAATTCACTGGGTGCTCTGCATACCATTCTGGAGCATCTAGGGGAAAACAATATCCAAGTCTTTCATCTGCAACTACTAATCATCTCCCATGAGTGGGGAAACCCTGGTCTGGCTATGTCAGGGCAATGATCATGGATTTGCAAATGATGCTCATTTTGTAATACAGCCAGCCATGACAACTCAACCTCTCACCCTTCCTGATGATGACACTCTCCCACCCTCCATGGTCATATGAAGGTTTGCCATTTTATCTTGTCATATTTTACTGCATTCTCTTGCTCTCAGAAATCTCATTTGGCCCTGTTTGGCTTGATTCACCCTCTGCAACCCGTAAAGTTTTCTTCGATAAAATATTTGTTAGATCACAGAACAATTTTTTTCCTTATTGTTTTATTCTCTCAAGGACAATCAAGAGAAAAGCTCTCTTCTCTCCCTGGGAAATTTAAACACTTACCCTCCTCTAAAGACATGGAGCTTGCAGCAATTGCAATAGTTAATTTTTTCAACGTATTGTGGATTATTACAAAATCATAGCAAGAGCACTGGTCTTAAAGATTTGCCAATAAATCCAGACAATGTCATGTATTATGGTAATAAAACTGTCTCTCTGAGTTTGCATTTCTTCACAGGAGTTAACACAATATCTATGTCTGAAAGGTACTGTGATGATAAAATTAGGCAAAATATGTGAAAACGCCTGGCCCAAATACTAGCACTTAGTTCTCCTAAATATTTGTTAAATCATAAGCAAATAATTCAATTAGTATGAAACTTTGTCTTTTCTTAGCTGGATACATAATTCTTTTGACAAAAACTGGTTGTTTTCAAAGCCCCAACCATATTGTAGGGTGAACAAATAAAAATAGTTAACCAGGGGCATAAGATATATTATGGTAACAAAAGATGGTATAATCTCTACAGAGTAAATGAAATGTGTACTACTAATTATACTTCACATATTGACAGCATCATTAAAAATTAACCCAGGAGTATAATTAGTGCACAGATTTTATTTTAAAAACAGTCCAGAGCTTATTTCCAAAGTGATGTGCTTTACATTCTTTGTTTTCCAATTTCATATCAGAAATAAAGACTGAAAATCTGTAGCAAACAAAAGGACTTAAGAGTTATGCCTGTAGGTCACAGAAATCTGAAATTTGATTTGAAAAAATAAACTTTCTTATTAGCACTTGCTCCCTCATCTACACCCCATCATTTCCTCACTGATATCCCTTGCCATAATTTGTTCTTGATAGAAATAAGGAAGCATAATCAGATTCAATTTTTGATGATACATTAGCTATATATTTCAGATACAGAAATATAATGTTCTTGAAGACAAGAAATGTCTGCTTTAACTTTCTTCAAGTGATAGGCTCCCCTGCATTTGTGCCACTAAAGAGAACTGGTGGAAAAAGTTTAATATAATGCTCATTTGTTCACCTGAATTAATAAAATTTGTATTACAACAGAACAGTGACTACTTACAAGGAATGTTACCATAAAGTTTATATTATTAGATATTATAGGTATATTATAGGTATATTTTAAAATTTCAATAACAGAGCAAAAAGTAATTTCCAGAAGCTGATAGCAAGTATATTTTTCATGAAAGAATATGGATGGAGGTGATTCCTGGGCTCAGTTCTATCAGTTTTCAGAGAAGTCTGAAAAACATACCTCTTGATAGTGAACCATTTAATGTAAGAATAATATATAAAAAATAAATATAAGTAATAATATAACTAATAAATATAAGATCATTTAATGTCAGAACAACACATATTCTCCCTGTGTGCACTTAAATAACAGAAGAGTAGCTTGGGGGACTTTTTAGGGTACTAGGCATATTTATAAAATAAATACATAGTCAATACTGGGGGGCTATTTTTCATTATTTCTATAAACTGTCGTCAGGGTAAATAACCATCTTTCTAAAGAAATGGGAAATAAAACAACAGAAAGTATTCAGACCTCCCCAAGGACACACATCAGATTGAATACCTGCTAGGATTTAAATTTTAGAAGTCCAGACTGAAGTTCACAAACTCTCACAACTTTTGATATTGCTAAAGGTGACCAAGAGGCTGAAAGGCTGAAGAAACCTAAAAAGGGATTAGCTCTGAGATACTCTTCCAAAACAGACCTTGTTATATCATTATCAGGGTCTTTCCAGCCCCTAGGCTAGAAATCCAAATTATTACAACTAATCAATCTGAACTTTAGCTTTCACTCAAATTTGACACAATGTTTATTTTTCTCCCTAAAGTGTCATTACTTCTTTTACTATATGCTATCTGTAGAGACATAACACTTACCATCAAGCAGCACAAAGAAGACTCTATAAGCTGTTGACTTGACATGACTCTGACAACTATTCACAATGTATGGTAAGATTACTTTGGTAGTGACTCACCATGAATAATTATATTCCTTCTTTCTATTATTATTAACATATTTCATTTTATAATGTGGTCTACTTTCCTCTCATTCATTGTAACTCATATTATGTATCTCATCTGTATATGTAACTTGATTCAGTTATTTGTTGTCTGTAGTTTTCTCACTTGTGTTATGCCTTTTTCTTAAATTTTAGTGCATATTTTCTTTTTTTTCTATTGAACACTGGCAAAACATCCATAGGGGAGAATAAAATCACAGTTCTCTTATATTCAAGGGAAATGAGTTGATGGATACAATTTACTGAAACTTAGGATGGGTTTGGATACCATTTTTATTACTTTTTCTCACATAATACTTTTAGCATTTTATTTTATTCACTATTATAAGCTTTATCATGAGAACTAATTTGGAACAATTTTCTGTTGCAATGAAAGGATTTGATAGTAAAATTGATAAACTGTGTTTGATATCTGTTCAAATGTTTCAAAGAGGAATAGGACTCATTTAAAATCCCTGTCTAGAATGGCCATCGTCAAAAAATCTACAAACAATAAATGCTGGAGAAGGTGCGGAGAAAAGGGAACCCTCTTGCACTGTTGGTGGGAATGTAAATTGATACAGCCACTATGGAGAACAGTATGGAGGTTCTTTAAAAAACTAAAAATAGAACTACCATGCTACCCAGCAATCCCACTACTGGGCATATACCCTGAGAAAACCATAATTCAAAAAGAGTCATGTACCAAAATGTTCATTGCAGTTCTATTTACAATAGCCAGGATGTGGAAGTCAAGAGTATACACTCAAGGCTGCCTCACCCTGCCATGGCATTAACTCTCAAGAAGCCAGGTCTCCTGGCCTGATTCTCATTCTGCTACCCTAATGGGAACCTCAACTACAATTCCCAGTAGCTCCTCTCTGAAACACTCTCTGAGCAAGAGTAAGTAAATTGTGGTCATGAAGTGTCCTAAGATTTGGAGTTGTACAACACTGATCCAAATTCTGGCTGTGTGTCACCCTGGCAATGTGGCCTTAAGTTAAAGGACAAGATGTTCCATTTCCTCCCTAGTAAAGTGGGAACACTAAAATCATTGCTATGTAGATGAACTGAAATGAGATAATATTTGAGAAAGTGACTTCCCAGAGACTAGAGCACTATGTTGGCTCAGACCCTGCCAGATCCCTTCTCATCCCTCTGGGCAGCTGCCCAGCAGCAGCAGCAGCAAGTGCTGACATCTTGTAAAAGCCAGTGTTGCACAGCCCAGGCTATTCCTCTCTCTCAGGAGCTGGCCAGCTCAGCATTACTCTTTTTCAGAATTCTTTCCACTGAACTCATCATCCACATTTATCAAGGCACAATTATTTGTTAAGGCACCTAGTCCAAAGGCTAGGGTATGAAACTAAAGAAATCTATCTAAGAAAAGGTGTTCTAGAAGCCTCACACTCAACTACCCTGGGACTACCTCTTCCCCAAGCTAACCCCAGGAACACTTCATTTGATTATGTAAACTTAATAAGATAATGTCAAAATTGTACTCAATATTTCATGTAAAGAGCCAATCATCCATGTCATGGATGGTCATCAAATGTTACAGGGAAGCATGGTCATCAAATGTTGCAGGGAAGGGCACACACTGTGCAGATTAATGCAATAGCTCCTAGATCTAAAATAGACATAATTATTTTGAAATGTCATTTCCCTTATTCTTATAAAATAGTTAGTTTAAATCACTGATTATTAGTTCCCAAGTCTACAAAGAAAACTTTCATGCTGAAATTCCTGGAAGCTAGTCTACATTGGTGTTAATAATCTGTTAATGATTTTTTAAAATTTCAGGTACTTCCTTCAGAGTCATTATCCAAGACACAATGTGCTGACAGGTCTCTCCAGTTTTAAGTTACCCTTGTGTACAAAATTTCTCATCATGCCTCTTTATTCTACTACTACATAATCAATTAACCAACATTTCATTTATAGAGCCCTCAGCATTACGCTTGGCTTTGCAATTGAATCTCCTATGGGGATCTTTCAATATTATATACATGCCAGGGCCCTATGCCAGATACGGGTCAGAGTATAACTTTGTCTTAGGCATTTTTTAAACATTTGCAGGTGATTCTGTTGTGCATCTAGAATTGAGAACTTCTGGCCTCAGCCTTGCAGTGATACAGAAGGGCAAATGAAAGAGGTTAATTGGGAATAACCTCATAAGTTTTAATTTTTGTGATAAATTATTAATTTATATTGTAATTTAATACTCATTACTATTCTATCAAGGATTTCATTTTTCTCCTCATATCAAAAATGATACTCTGGGCTTCCCTGGTGGCGCAGTGGTTGAGAGTCCACCTCCCGATGCAGGGGACACGGGTTCGTGCCCCGGTCCAAGAAGATCCCACATGCCGCGGAGCGGCTGGGCCCGTGAGCCATGGCCGCTGAGCCTGTGCGTCTGGAGCCTGTGCTCCACAACGGGAGAGGCCACAACAGTGAGAGGCGCGCGTACCGCAAAAAAAAAAAAAAAAAGATACTCTGAAAATGAAATAGGTTTCAACATGAAGTCAGACCTCCCATCCTAAAGCCCATGACATTTCCATTGGATAGCAATGTCCATAGTCTAAGTGAGTCAATGAAGCAGTCAGCAACTACCAGGATCCCTGTGTCCTTACCCTGTCCATATCTTGGAGGGGTCTAGTGTCCTAGTGGCTACAGTGGCTCCACTCAGCTGCAAGTGCTTAAGGCCAAGAATTTGCAGATTCAAGTCTACACAGGGCTTAAGCTGATTCTACCTGAATAAACCTCATGGGACTTAAGAAAGTCTCATTCCCTAAATGAAGTCTGAAATGTATTTTCCTCTCCAAACTTGATATGTCTGAGGAAGTCTCAGAACAACTCTGATCATGATTAAATAATACCCTATAAAATGGCCAGCAAAGGACTTGATGTGACATAAGCACCCTAACATACATAGGCTTCATCCTAATTACTCTCTCCTGAATGGGGAAAACTAAAAACAAAAACAAAAAACCTGAGCCCTGCTAAATGCCAGCCCATTGGCTGGAACATTGATGTCTTATTTATTTGCACAGGCTGGCGTCCTTTATGTATGTATAACCATTACCATCACCTCTACCTTGAAACTCCTACTACTGCATCACAAGCTAGGATCAGTTCCCCGTGTGACTATTAACAGCTATGATTGAGCCTACTTAACCACTCACCATTTGATAGATACAATGATTAAAATTTCTATCTACTTATTTGCAAAGCTATCCTGTAGAATTAGAGGTTTTCCCTCAGTGCTAATCACACCTTTTTCTTATTTACTCTTCCTCGTTGCCAAGTTACAACACACTCAAATTTAGGGGAATTTATGAATTATGAAGCTATGAGAAGGAGGGGAAAAATCCTGATTTGTTTATAATTCCTACTGAGATCTTTCAATGATCTAAGAAAATGACCTTTTCAGAGAACACTGGCATTGAAAAGGAATGGAATATTTTTTTAGCACTACTCAGTACCAAACATGATATTAATGCTTCATGTACAGGACATGTGGTAGGAAAATGTTTTTGAAATTCTTTTTTTCCCCTTAATTTCCTTCTATCCCTAGGCTATTCTCTTATCAAGATATCCACAATTTCAGGGAAAAGATGACACAACAGAAAATATAAAAAGAGGAATCAACCCTTGGTGTTTGCCTTTTAAAAGCCTTCTTCTCTGAGAGAAAAGATACAAGTTCACGTATATGAACAAATATATGGTAAGATATTTGATGAGTTAAAAGCAAGC
Organism: Monodon monoceros; assembly: GCF_005190385.1. NCBI lineage: Eukaryota > Metazoa > Chordata > Mammalia > Artiodactyla > Monodontidae > Monodon > Monodon monoceros. The sequence goes on along the minus strand of NW_021703776.1, from coordinate 74,209,167 downwards.
CCTCCCGCTCCTGAAAATAGAACAGACATCACAAAGTGATTGGGAAGCAAAGATGGGAGGGTTGTGATGACAGAGGTTTTGAGGGCTGGGATGAGGGATTCAGACCTAGAAGTCAATTAAAATGGCATCCAAAAATATGAAATACTCAGTCTGACAAAAGATGTGAAAAACCTATAATGTGAAAACTACAAAAAAATTAATTAGGTAAGTTAAACTAGGCTTAAATAAATAGAAATATATACCATGTTCACGGGTTTCAAGTGTCAGTGTTGTTAACATGTCATTTCTCCCCTAATTTCTCAATATATTTGATACATTTCAAATCCAAATTCAGCAGGCTTTTCCTGTAGAAATTAGCAAACTAATATCCAAAGTAAAATGGAACTGTAAATAACCCAGAGGAGCCAAAAGTACTTTATAATAGATGACTAAATGTGGAAGACTAACACTACTGATTTTAAGATTTGTTATAAATTTATAATAATTCAGACTATGGTATTGGCATAAAAATAGAAAAGCAGATCAACAGAACAGAATAAAGTACCTAGAATAGATCAACAGAACAGAGTAAATAGGCCCACACTTCTCTGATATATACATGTTGAGTTTTTAATATCAGTAAATCTTTATTAATTTTATCCTGAATGTGTACATGAGATGTTCTACATCAGAGATATATTAACTATGTCACTGATCTAACTAAAACATATGTCACTCACCCGTTGCTTCATTCTTACCCTGCAGTGATGTGATGAAAGTCAGATGGAATAATCTCTTATGTGAATACCAAGATGCTCTATAAGCAAGGGATGGTTTGAATGAATTATCTCTGCTTATGTAAAAGAGGAATTGACAGCTGCTGCCCCCTAACTTCCTGAAACAAGAGAAACAAACTTTTGCTCATCAGAAGTGGAATGGAAAAGCTTGTGGGTTCTCACTCCAAACGTTTGAAATGTAAACTAAATACATCTTTCCAAGGCAAAAAAGCCCCATGTCTCTAGCTTTTATGACCTAGAAATGTCTCCAAAGTCCCAGGCCTCATTTTCTCTTAAAATGTAAACATGTACCTTCAAGGTAAATCTCTTAAGAGTTCTCTTGCTATACATACAGTTGCTAATTAGCTTCCCAAGGCTTTCCTTTAGCCGAGGATCCGAAGTGTTCAACAAAATTCATTTAGAAAGCCTCTACCCTGAAGAAACACAAAAATATTTTCTCTATATTCCACAATGCATACACTGGAATACTCTTCAGCAATAAAAATGGATGATTTATTCATACACGCTACAGCATGGATAATCTCAAAGTAATTATGCTGAGTGAAAGAAGCCAGACTTTGTAATTATATTTGTATAAAATTCTACAAAATAAAGCAATCCATAGTGACAGAAAGAAAATCAATGACTGGGGAAAGGGAAGTTTGGCTGAAAGGAGTTATTTCAGAGATGTGCAAGAAAAATTTTGGCATTGATGCTTACGTTCATTGTTTTGACTGCAGTGGTAGTTTCATGGTGTGTGTGTGTGTTTGTGTAAAAATCTATTCAATTTTATACTTTAAATATGTACAGTTTATTGTATGCCAATTGTAATTCAATTAAAAAGGCAAAATAAAGGTACAAACAAGCAGATGTAGATACAGAGAACAGAGTTAGACTGCTTTTTTAAAATGTGCTCTGTGACATCTAAGTTACAGAATATCACAAACCACTGCTTCTTTCTAGCCTGAAGATTTTGCAAAAGAGACCATTCAAATTTTGACTACAGGAGTTTATAAAAGACTTAGCCTCATGTCAGCACATAATAGGTGTTTATTAAATACTGTCTACTACCCTCCCATTACTTTTGTTTTCTATTAATATATTTGTCTTATACACGATTTATTACATATCACTAATTATAATAGGGATACTTAAGTGAAGAATGTTGCCATCTTTAGGATATCCTACTTTACATTATGGTTCTCAGAATATGTAAAGGCTGGCACTGAATATAAATTAGTTTCATAAAATGTTCTGAAATGGAAGGTGATTACTAGATTTGAGGTAATATTTTAGATAAATTTTCTTCTGAAAGCATATATACCACTAGCCTATTCTATCCATCTATTTCTCTATACATCTTCATGCTTTCAAGAAAACTCAGAAGCCAAACACCAATCTATCATTCACTTGTTTTGTTTTCTAACCACGTAGCTGCTCTTTCTTTCCAACCTCCTTATAAATGCCTCCTTATGCTCTTTCCTTTGGCCTAACTTTTCATTGTCTTTAACCTTATTTCTCAATATGAGCTCCAAGCAATATATTGTTTAATTCCATCCAAATTTCAGATCTCTTCTCTAGTCCCCATTAACATGTTCAGCAGTAAGACAAGCAGGAAAACATGTGCCCCCGCTTCCCACATATTTTGTGAATAATGGCATTCTGGTTGATCACTTCTGTGACCTGGCTGCCTACATCTAAAGCTCTCCAAATGCCATGACTCATGCTCAGATGCTTTCATTTATTTCATTTCATTTCATTTTAAACATATTCAGCTTTCCTATAAATACAAGGACCTCTTTCTTCCCTTGTTAAAATTATACATTAAATCTCTTACTCCTTTTTCATTATTTCACAGCTCTACATCTACCATAATCTAGTTTGCTCACATTTAGGCATCTTTCCAGTTTCAATACTACTTTATATTACAGTTCTGGTCATATTATAATGTTCTACATTATTATTTCATTTCATGACAAAATGTATGAAGGTTTTACAATATTACCATTAAATTTTTCTAACATTCTCTTTCTTGTTTCAGGTAAAAGCCTAACATCATTCATAAGTCAATTGTCTGAGATAAAAATAATACTGTCTCATCATAAAAATGTACATAATTACAAATATTACCATTTTGTATAACAAAATGTCATATGGCCATAAAATAGAGTCAAATAGTTTCCCATTTCAAGGATACAACAAAACGACAAGACTGTTCCTAGATGCATTAAGATGTTCCTGGGAAAAATCTATGCAAGTTGGCTTGTAGTTTGATTCTTCAAACTCAAGAGAGATGGAAATTTCAGCAACTACTCAAAATGGTTTAACTATCTCCTTATTCTCCCTCAGTAAAATCACAAACAATACTCAGATATTACCTACCATCTCTACAACTCACTGTTGAGATGGGATTCCTCAATGGCCCTACTGTTCTAGATTGCAAAGTTGACAGATCATAACTTGGTTGGTTATAGTGCTGCAGCTCACAGTAAAGCAGTCAAGTTTGACCATATGAGGAATACAGAAAAAAAGAGTTGCTTTGTTACACTTTTTATGCACCCTCCAGGCAGAAATCGTGGGCTCTTATTGGAATCCTGCCATAATTGTTCTTGACTCTTTTAGGACACTGAGAGCCAACTTTCTTCCTACTTATTAATAAAAGTATAAAACATATGGTAATATAATTAGAAGCAATTTTTTTCTTTTTAAAAATTTTTAACAGAATCCATTTTCCCTATCTTCTGAAGAATGGTATATTTTTTTTCTATTGTTACATACCAAATTACCACAAATTTAGCAGCCTAAAATAATACCCATTTATTATCTCACAGTTCAATGGTCAGAAGTATTTGTGGACTCAGCTACATTCTTTGCATATGGTCTCACCAGCTGAAAGCAAAATTTCAGCCAGTAAGAGTTCTTATCTGGAGAAAAAAAAAATTCACTTCCAAGCTCATTCAGGTTGTTGGCAGAATTCTGTTCCTTTTAAGTGCAGACTGTTTCCTTGCTGGCTGTGAGCCAGGGATCACTCTCAGTTTCTGCAGATTACTCACATTCCTTGCCACATGCCAGAGAAAATCCGCTTTTAAAAGATGCATGTGATTGCAGGTAACAGGATCTTATATAGGAAAACCCTAAAGATTCTACCAAAATCTGTTTAGAGCTAATGAATTCAGTAAAGTGAAATACAAAATCAAAATCAATTGTGTATGTATACACTAATAATGAACTATCTAAAAAAAATTAAGAAAATCCCATTTCTAATAACACCAAAAAGAAAATACTTAGAAATAAATTTAACCAAGGAGGTGAAAAATATGTATACTGAAAACTATAAAACATGGATGAAAGAAATTAAAGAACACAAATGGAATGGCATCCACTAATCCAACAATAATTAATAATGTTAAAATATCCATAACACTGAAAGCAAGCCACAGATTCAATGCAATCTCTAAAAAAATCCAGGGGCATTTCCCATAAGATTAAACTTAAAATTCATATGGAATCAAAAAGACTCTGAACATCTAAAGAAATCAGTCTCTCTCTCTCTCTTTCTCCCACCCATCTCTATTTTTTATCTATTATTTTTAATTACATGGACATATGGTACAGAATTAAAGCACTGAAAAAAAAATCTTTAGGTTAACTTTCTGTTATAAAAGACCACAGTGAGAATAAGAAAGCAATAAACACTTACCTATGTACATAGGGAAGGAATGTCTTAACCAATAGAGATACACAGTATATAACATGACAACCCTATAAAATTTACACAATAATTTCATGTACATTATTTCATTTGACTCAAACCACAATCTATGAGGTTACTACTATTATTTTTTCCATTTTACAGGTTCGATTTCATGTGGCTTTCAATTTAAAAATATACTAAGTGTAATATGGTTAATAAATATCCTGGTGTCTTGCTCTTATAATCCTAACAATAAATCTCAGCTATTGGTAAAACAAAATAATATCTTGATATTAGTATTAAATTGAAATAATATTATTAGAGCATTCCAATTTGTGATATTCAAGAGGTAGTAATGTAGTGGCCTCTTCCTACTGATGTGTTTGAATTTATTTTTGACATTATAATTTAAAGTAGTCTACACATTATCTAAAATGTGAATTCACATTCACATGGAGAAAATAAATTGTAACAGTGAGAAAAAACAAAACAAAACACAAAGAGGTCAATGACCAAAATAGGTTAAGAATCACTATGCTCTACACACTACTGTATATAAAATAGATAGCTAGCAAGAACCTACTGTACAGCACAGGGAACTACTCAATATTCTGTAATAACCTATATGGGAACAGAATCTAAAAAAGAGTGGATATATGTATAACTGATTCACTTTGCTGTACAGCAGGAACTAACACAACACTGTAAATCAACTGTACTCCAATTAAAATTAATTTAAATAAAGCATTGAAGATGAATTCAAAAAAAAATCACTGTGCTAGAGGCAACTCCAATAAAATAGAGAAAGGCTACAGCTATCATTCAACATAAGTTCAACTCAACTCATAGTAATATTTTGTTTGTTTAGAAAATGAGTTCACCCAATTGTGATAAAGAAAACCATCATGATTTTTTATCATTATTTTCTTGAGAAATTTAGAGAATCAACTAAAAATCTACTAGAACTTAATAAAAGACCACAGAAAAGTACCTAAATAATAAATAAGGAAAATAGATGTCAACGACTTCTAATTACAGCCATGGTGGCACTACAAAGGCCTAATTTACCTTTCTACCCAAAGCAACCCAAAAAAATGGATAAAATATATCAGGAAATGATTTTCAAGACACCAGACATCAGGCAATGAACAGTGATGCCTGGATGCATCTGTTCTTCTTTTCATATCAGATCTTCCCCAAGCTGGATTCTAGTCTTCCTAAAGATGTGAGTTAGAGTATTTTGTTTGGCTATATTTTATGTTTGATTTTTTGGTTGTTTATTTTTGCATTTTGACACATAAATATAATAATCATTTCCCAGATAACTCATAAATTTTAACACTTTAAGTTCCTCTTCTATGAGAGGAAGAATTAGCACATAAAATTAGAGTAGTTATCATTTATTTATGAAGATTTTTTCTCAAATATCAAATGAGATACATAGGCATCTAGCACTTGACTAACATCTAACAATATTATATTAGTAGATTGTTTTAGCACTTGCCACCTTTCCTTGTTGTTTTTGGAAATGAGCCCAATCTCTGTCCCCTACTACAAAACCCCATTGTAATAGACCCCTAGAATAAAGTCTGCTTTGCTCTTAAACAGGTGTCTTTATACACACACACACACACACACACACACACACACACATACATACATATATATATATATACATACACAGACATACATATATAATTTATGAATATCATTCTTAGAGTAAACATATAACTATAATTTATAAATTGCTTTCACTTGGAATTCAGTTGGGCAAATTTTGGTTAACTGACTAATAACTACACTAAAAACAGTACAAAAACTAATAAAACTAAATATGCTTTTTGGGACTTCCCTGGCGTTCCAGTGGTTAAGACTCTGCACTTCCACTGCAGGGGGCACAGGTTCAATCCCTAGTTGGGGAACTAGGATTCCACATGCCGCGAGGTGCAACCAAAGGAAAAAAAATATATGTTTTATTACTTAAATGTGTACTGATTACTTCATGACTAAAAAATCTTAAAAGGACAGCATTACCCCTTCAAATGAAAAATCTGAAAATAGGCCCTTCTATGACCCCTTAATGAGATTTTAATCACATAAAAATATCTTCTTTTTTGTGATGGAATAAAGATAAATAAAAGCCAAATGGTACATAGCAAACTTTTATTTTGGACAAAAAATAGTACTTTGTTACTTTTTTTTTGTTTTTTTGCGGTACACGGGCTTCTCACTGTCGTGGCCTCTCCCGTTGCAGAGCACAGGCTCCGGACGCGCAGGCTCAGCGGCCATGGCTCACGGGCCCAGCCGCTCCGCGGCATGTGGGATCTTCCCGGACTGGGGCACGAACCCGTGTCCCCTGCATCGGCAGGCAGACTCTCAACCACTGCACCACCAGGGAAGCCCTACTTTGTTACTCTTAATTACCCTTAACCATAATTAAATTCTCCTCTTTTTTTAAAATATGTATTTATTTTATTTATTTATTTTCCTTATTTTGGGGGCTGCATTTGGTCTTAGTTGCGGTACACGGGATCTTCGTTGAGGCATGCAGGATCTTTCTGTTCTGGCGCATGGTCTCTTTGTTGCGGCGCGCAGCCTTCTCTCTAGTTGTGGCCTACGGGTTTTCTCTCCCTAGTTGCAGCAAGTGGGCTCCAGGGCTCACGGGCTCTGTAGTTTGCAGCACGCAGGCTCTCACTGTGCCGCACAAGCTCAACAGTTGTGGCACATGAGCTTATTTGCCCCGCAGTATGTGGGATCTTAGTTCTCTGACCAGGGATTGAACCCACATCCCCTGCGTTGGAAGGCAGATTCTTTACCACTGAACCACCAGGGAAGTCCAAAATTCTCCTCTTTCTATGTAGAGTTTTTCCATGTCGGAAATTAAAATATGAGAAAATACAAGAAAAATAACTCAGACTCTTGCCATATTTGAACTTTGAGTACTACATCACAATTTTTGATATTTAGTAAATCAACTTGAGTTATACTGAATTGTACATTTGCTAACTGAAATGTACACATTCTACAAAAAGTGTGTTTGTTAAACAAATCAATCAAGAATCTCCTTTCCACAATCATCAAACGATCTGCAAAGACAGTTTTTTAGCTCTAAAGCTATGTCTAGTTCAATCCTCTTAAGAAAATTAAAATCTTTGCCCTTAAAAACATTTGGTATTCGAACCAAAGTAGATGTAACTACTTACAAATGTATTTTATCTGTTCATTAAAGAAAATACATCAGAAATATGTTAACAATTGATGTTACTGAATGAGCTTAAAAGCAACAAAAATGCATTTGTTTAAAAAGGTTCCCTAATTCATATCTTTCATTTTATTAAAAACAAAGCCAAAAAATCTTTTTACCTTAAATAACATTTTGCTATAGTATATTAAGAACAAGTTAAATATATCATCTACATGAAAAGTACACTTTTTTTTTTCAGATATGACAAGGTGCAGACTCAGAAAGTTGATTTCTTCTTAAAAAAAAAAAAAAAAAAAAAACTCCCCCAATTTGGGTCTCAATATAGCTACATCATTCCTGTCTAGAATGATGATAATAGCCAGAGGGGTAAATTTTTGGAATATAATTTTGAGAAATGACTGCCAGGTTTTGAAATTACAAAATTTAGGAAAAAAGAATAACTGATTTTAAAGGGAGAAGATCACTACTGATAATGAGGTTACATAACTGTGTTCATTTTCTCTAAATCAAAATATTTCTCAAATAGCATAATTTCATAAATTCACAAAAATTACTTAAGTAATTTATCTGATATCTACTATTTCTGTTAACTTTGAATAATTATTTTCATAACAATTTAATTACATATGACATTTATTGTGAAAATCGTGTAACTATCCATTATGCAGTTATACTTTGTTTCCATTTGTACAGAATATATAATCAAGATTTCATAGGCTCTAAAATCATAATACTATGTTTTTAACTGAAATATAGTTATTTACAATATTATATTGGTTTCAGGTGTACAACATAGTGATTCAATATTTTTATGGATTATACTCCAAGTCTGTAATAAAATATTGGCTATTTTCCCTGTGCTGTACAATACATCCTTGTAGCTTATTTATTTCATACATATTAATTTGCATTTCTTAATCCCCTAACTCTACCTTGCCCCTTCCCGCTTCCCTCTCCCCACTGGTAACCATTAATTTGTATTCTATATCTGTGAGTCTGTTTCTGTTTTATTATACACACTCCTTTGTTTTATTCTTTGGATTCCACATATAAGTGTTAACATGGAGCATTTGTCTTTCTCTGTCTTACTTCAATGAGCACGATACCCTCTAGGTCCATTCATATTGTTGCAAATGGCAGAATTTCATTCTTTTTTATGATTTATATTCCATTGTATACGTATACCACATCTTCTTTATCCATTCATCTGTTGATGGACACTTAGGTTGCCTCCATATCTTGGTTATTGTAAATAATGTTACTATGAACAATGGGGCACATGTATCTTTTCAAATTAGTGTTTTTGTTTTCTTCAGCTATATACCCAGGAGTTGAATTGCTGTATTATATGTAGTTCTGTTTTTAGTTTTCTGAGGAAATTCCATACTGTTTTCCATAGTGGCTGCACCAATTTACATTCACACTGACATTACATGAGGGTTCCCTTTTCTTCACATCCTCACCAACATTTGTTATAGACTTTTTGACGATAGCGATTCTGACAGGTAAGAGGTGATATCTCCTTGTAGTTTTGATTTGTATTTCTCTGAAAATTGGCAGTGTTGAGCAGCTTTTCTTGTTCCTGTTGGCCATCTGTATTTCCTATTTGGAAAAATGTCTATTCAGGTCTCTTCTGTCCATTTTTTAATCATTTGTGAGGGTACCAAGTTTATGAGCTCTTTATGCATTCTAGATATTAACCCCTTATCTATCATATCATTTGCAAATATTTTTTCCCACTCAGTAAGTTGTCTTCCATTTTGTTGATGGTTTCTTTTGTTGTGCAAAAGTTTTTAAGTTTATGTATGTCCCATTTGTTTATTTTTATTTCCTTTGCTTTAGGAGACAGATCCAAAAAACATTACTACAATTTACATCAGAAAGTATTCTATGTTTTATTCCAGAAGTTTTATGGTTTCCAGTCTAAGCTTTAGGTAATCCATTTTGAGTTTATTTTTATATATGGTGTGAGAAAATGTTCTAATTTCATTCTTTTACATGTAGCTGCCCAGTTTTCCCAGCACCTCTCATTGAACAGACTGTCTTTCCTCTGATATATAGTCTTTCCTCCACTGTTGTAGATTAAATGACTGTAAGTGCATGGGTATATTCCTGGGCTCTCTATTCTGTTCCATTGGGCTATGTGTCTGTTTATGTACCAGTAACATACTGTTTTAATTAATGAAGATTTGTAGTATAGTCTGAAGGCAGGGAGTGTGATTCCTCCAGCTTTGTTTTTTTTCCTCAAGATTGCTTTGGCCATTCAGGGTCTTTTATCATCTCATATAAATTTTATTATTATTTCTTCTAGTTCTGTAAAAAATGTCATGGGTATTTTGAAAGGGATTGCATCAAATTTGTAGATTTCTTTGGGTAGACCTTTTAACAATACTAATTCTTCCAATCCATAAACACAGGATATCTTTCCATTTCTGTGCACCATCTTCAACTTCCTTCATCAATACTGTATAGTTTTCAGAACAGAGGTCTTTCACCTCCTTGGTTAAGTTTACCTCTAGGTATTTTATTATTTTTGATGCAATTTTAAAATGAACTTTTTTCTTGCTTTCTCTTTCTCATAGGTCATTATTAGTATATAGAAAAGCAATAGATTTCTGTATGTTAATCCTGTATTCTGCAATGTTACTTAATTCATCTATTAGTTCTAACAGTTTTTTGGTGGAGACGTCAGGGTTTGCTATGTACAGTATTATATCATCTGCAAATAGTGACAGTTTACTTCTTCCCTTCCAATTTAGCTGTCTTTTATTTATTTTTCTTGTCTGATTGCTGTGGCTAAGACTTGCAACACTGTGTTAAGTAGAAGTGGTGAGAGTGGTCATCCTTGTCTTGTTCCTGATTTTATAGGAAAAACTTACAGCTTTTCACCATTTAATATGATGCTAGCTCTGGGTTTGTCATAAATGGCCTTTATTATGTTGATATATGTTCCCTCTGTGTCATCTTTGATGAGAGTTTTTATCATGAAATAAATAAATAACTTTTGTCAAATGCTTTTTCTGCATCTAATGAGAAGATCATGTGATTTTTATCCTTTTGTTATTATGGTATACACTGATTGATTCGCAGATATTGATCCATCCTTGCATCTTTGGAATAAATCCCACTTGATCATAGTGTATGATCCTTTCAGTGTATTGTTAGACTTGGCTTGCTAACATTTTGTTTAAGGTGTTTGCATCTATATTCATCATGATATTGGCCTATAATTTTTTTTTTTTTTTTGTAGTGTCTTTGTCTGGTTTTGGCATTGGGCTAATGGTGGCCTCATAGAATGAATGTGGGAGTGTTCTCTAGTTTTTTTGGAATAGTTTGATAAGGATAGGTATTAGCTCTTGTTTAGTAGAATATCCCTGTGAAGTTATCCAGTCCTGGACTTTTGTTTGCTGGGAGTTTTATGATTAATAATCCAATTTAACTACTAGTGATTGGTCTGTTCAGATTATCTATTTATTCCTGATTCAGTCTTGGAAAATTGTATGTTTCCAGAAATTTATTCATTTCTTCTAGATTTTGCAATTTGTTGGCATATGACTATAGTATTCTCTTATGAATTTTTGTATCTCTGTGGCAGTGGTTGTAATTTCTCCTCTTTCATTTCTTATTTTATTTGGGTCATTTTTTTTCTTGATGTATCAGGCTAAAAGCTTATCAATTTTTCTTATCTTTAAAAAACCAGCTCTTGGTTTATCTTTCTATTGTTTTTTTATTTGTGGGGGGGTCCTCTGTTTTATTTATTTCCTCTCTGATCTTTATTATTTCCTGCCTTTTGCTGACTTTGGGCTTTGTTCTTTTTCTAATTCCTTTAGATGGTAGGTTAGGTTGTTTGAGATTTCTCTTGTTTCCTGAGGTAGGCCTTTATTGCCATAAACTTCCTTTTTAGAACTGCTTTTGCTGCATCCCACAGATTTTGGAAAGTTGTGGTTTTACATTCATTTGTCTAAAGATATTTTCTGATTTCCTCTTTGATTTCTTCATTGACCCACTGGGTTTTCTTCAGTAGCATGTTGTTATGAGTATTGCTACCTCAGGTTTCTTGTCATTTCCATTTACATTAAATACGTTTTTCCATCACCTCACTTTGAGTCTGTACATTTAGCTCTGAAGTGAGTCTCTTGTAAGCAGCATATACATGGGTCTTGTTTTTTTTATTCAATCAGCCTGTGTCTCGATTGAAGCATTTAGTCCAGTGGCATTTAAAGTAATTCTTGATGGGTATGTACTTATTACCATTTTGTTACCTGTTTTATGGTTGTTTTGCAGTTCTTTTCCGTTCTTCTCTTCTTCTTTTAGTTTCTTCCCTTGTGGTTTGATGGTTTCCTTTAGTGGTATGCTTGTGTTCCTTTCTCTATAGTTTTTGTGTATCTGTTGCAGGTTTTTGATTTGTGGTTACCATGATGTTCATATAGTTGACTTATAACTGTATCTACTTAGTTAAAATTGGTAGTCATTTAAGTTCAAACATATTCTAAAAGATCTACATTTTTTTACTCCCCTCCCCCATGTCTTTTTTATGTCTTACTTTTCACCTTCATCTCTTAACTGTTTATTTTAGTTATAATCGATTTTATATTTTTTTTGTCATTTAATCTTCATACTAGCTTATTTAAGTGGTTGATCCACAGTCTTTACTGTATATTTGCCTTTACTAGTGGGATTTTTTCTTTTCCTGTAAATTCTTCCTTTTTCTGTAGCTTTTTTTTTCCACTTAGAGAAGATCATTTAACATTTCTTTTAGGATTGATTTAGTACTAATTAGCTCTTTTAGATTTTGCTTGTCTGAGAAGTTCTTTATCTCTCCTTCAATTCTGAAAGATAATCTTGCTGGATAGAATATCTGAGGTTGTAGGCTTTTCCCTTTCAGCACTTTAAATATATCATGCCACTCCCTTCTGACCTGCAAGTTTCTGCAAAAAATGTCAGCTGTTAGCCTTATGGGGGTTACCTTGTATGGGTATCTTTGTTTTTCTCTTGCTGCCTTTAGAATTCTCTGTCATTAACTTTTGCCATTTTAATTATGATATGTCTTGGTGTGGTTCTCTTTGGTTTCATCTTGCTTGGGACTCTCTGTGACTCCTGTACCTGGGTATCTGGTTTTTCCTTCTTCAGGTTTGGGAAGTTTTCAGCCATAATTCATCAAATACATTTTTGACCTTTTTGCTCTTTCCTCTCCTTCTAGGACCCCTAAAATGCAATTATTAGTATGCTTGAGGTTGTATCAGAAGACCTTTAAACTGTTCTGAGTTTTTAAATTTGTTCTTCTTCTTCTTGTTCTGATTAGGTGATTTCCACTAGTCTATCTTCCAAATCATTTATGCCTTCTTCTGTATCACCTAGTCTGATGTTAATCCTTCTAGTGTGTTTTACATTTCAGTTTCTTCAGCTCTGACTAGTTCTTCTTCATAATTTCTAGTTAGTTGTTAAAATTCTCACTGTTCACCTATTCTTTTCCCTTGTTCAGTTAATATTCTTGTTAATAATGCTTTGAATTCTTTATATGGTAAATTATTTCTATTTCATTGTTGGGTTTTTGGGGGGTTTTTTCCCCTTGTTCTTTTGTTTGAAACAAAATGTTTTGGCTTCTCAGTTTGCTCAATTTTCTCTGTCTCTATGAAATTAGGTGAAGTGGTTATTTATCCTGGTTTTGAAAGGGTTTCCTTGTATTGTGTGTGTCCCTATATAGTCTGTGTATGCCCAGTGGCTTTGGTGGGAGAGCTTGATCTGAAGTGAGCATGAGGCAAGTCCTCCCCTAGGGTGTGAAGGCAGGCATCACCTTGGTGGGAGCCAGGGCTGGAGATAGAGGGGATAAAGCCAGAGCCAGGTGTCAGCCAAAAGTTCCCTTGTGCTCAGTGACCAACACTGCCATATTGGGGTAAGGGACAGGTGCCAAGTACTGGAGCAGAAGCCCTGAGGGTCAAGTTTGAGCTGGTTTCATTCCTCTAAGTATGTTATCTGCCCCCTCCCAGAATCAGCACCTTCACCCCAGAAGGGAGAAGCACTAGAGCAAGAGTGGCTGGAGAGGGTGCCCCATGTGAGCTGCTCACTTACTGGTGTGTTCCTGGCACCCCAGTCAAAGTTCCAAATCACTCTGCATCTGCTACCTTTGTACCAGTAATAGCTGCCCATACCCCTTTTAGATGTAGTACCAGGTCCAAGCCAGCTCTGCTCCCTACAACTGTACACTCTCCTTGACAGTGGCATCCTTCCCCTCAGAGAGGAGCTGCACTATGGAGCAAGAGGGGCTAGGAGTCATTCATTATACAGTAAAAATCAATCAGTAAATGTACTGTTATTTCCCCTCAATGACTTTCTGAAAGATGTAACTGAGGCTCAAAATGAGGGTTTAAAAATTCTGGGTACAGTATGGCTATGTAAATGTTACAAACGCTTGACTTTTGCACTCAACTTTCCATAAACTATTTAAAAATGGCCCTATATCTCTGATTGCTACTTCTATATTATTTGAAAATCAAGAATCCTTTGAAAAGTCACATCCTTTGAAAAGATGTGCTAAACTTCTTGAATTAAATGTTTATTACATGGTTGACATGGGAACAAGGCAGCAAAGCCTAAATCTGATGAGAATGTCAGTCAAAGGATACCTTGTTCCTGTTCTAAAATTTGTCTTCATTTCCTAAACTGTTCAATTATTTATGACCACCTTATGAAACTACCAAATTAACTTCCTGAATCATTTTACAACTCATAATTTATCTGAATTGTATATTTTCTATATATTGTCAAAATTGGAAGAAACCATGAATTGACCTGATTACAACTGCTAAAGAGTTAGGACCTAATTTCCCATTATTTCAAACTACACTCGCTTGTTATCAGCTTCAAAAAATGATAAAGATTCTTAAACTTAGTGTCCTTTCCTAGTGACATTTAGTATCTAGGTCAAATGGTACATCACTACCAAACTGGATCCTGTAAAACATTTTCTTATATTTGTAAAGCTGAAAAAAAATACTGAGTATGTACAACCTTTATAAGAAAGATAAAATATATCCATGCATAAGCCAGATACACAGAAATGTTCTAAGAATAGTGATTCTCTGACAATACTGAAGATGATCACATTAAAATAATGACTCTTGGACTTTCAAATATATATAATAACCTTAAACTCAATAACACTCAAAAGTAAGAGAAAAGCCTTTCACTTCTCGTCATGATGGAATGCCTTATATCAGACTAAACAGCTGCCCAAGAATAAATACAAATGCTGGATAAAATACCAAGGTGAACATAAATTTGTACTAAAACTAGATTTTAAAGAGCAATTAACACAGCCAGAATCTGAAGGGCCAAGACACCAGAAAAAAGCAAAGTGTAGAGAAACACTCTAAAGATTTGGCATGCAAAGCACAGATTTAATTTTCACTGCTTTATATCAGATACTGTTTTTATAGCAAAAAGTAGCATAGTAGATGTACTTAACACAGTTTATAGAGAAGGTTTAAAAATGCCTTTCTTTGAAAAAAGGGCTTTTGGGAAATAAACACACATTTTTATGGAATGCCTTTTAAGAATTTTTTAAGAACTGATTTATTTTATCATGGAAAGAAAAATTTAATATTGAGATCTACTCATTAGCAAATTAATTTTGGTAATTAGAAAATTCATTGTCTCAAATCCAGGGAAAGTCCTATCTCAGTATATCTTTTAAATTTTTAACTTTTGGGGAAATCTGATTTCCTATGTCTAAGACAAACTAATACAAAATTCTGACATTTTGAGTTTTCCTACAATTGTATCAATCTGATGATGAATAAAACTGGGATGCTATGTCTCTAGTATTATTCCTAAATCTAAGCTGCACTGATTTATTTGAATTTCTGTTCTAATATATAATAGATCAGTATATTTATACATTAACATATTCACCTAGAAAATATATGAGCTACATTTGTATGCATTTCTCTCTAATCTAAAGAGTTGTCCCTTTAAAAGATCATCTCCCAAGATTTATATGTGCAAAGAAGAAATAAATTGTTGTAATACAGAGAACCACTAATGCACTTTTCCAAAAGTAAATTACTTGTCATACAAGAGAAACTATAATATATAAAAGAATAATACAAAATTCTAAAGATATGTTATACATATTAAAAATAGATCTAAAAAGAAATTTTACTGTTAATTATATGTCAGCTTCTTCTGGAGTGAGAATAAAGGTCAAATTCTGAAGACCATGGAATCCATTAAGTACAGACAATAAAATAACTGATGAAGATGGTAACATACATCATGATTTACACAGTG
This sequence comes from Monodon monoceros, assembly GCF_005190385.1. Taxonomy (NCBI): domain Eukaryota; kingdom Metazoa; phylum Chordata; class Mammalia; order Artiodactyla; family Monodontidae; genus Monodon; species Monodon monoceros. The sequence continues at coordinate 74,193,224 of NW_021703776.1, read as the reverse complement.
AAACTGTGGTGATAATGACTTACAGTTCTCCCTAGCCTCATGTAGGTTTGGGGTTTCTCAGTCAGACAAAACAGGAAGTTGAGAGGGGTTACTTATTTTTTAAAAAGTCAGTACGCCTTCCTTGTGTGATGAAGACATAACATTACTGAGCTGATACCATAAAAAGATAGTTAAGCAGGAAAGCTTGTGAGCTACTGCTCAAACTCAAATCAGGATTCAACTTTTCTCACTGAAGCAAATAGGGCATTGAGATATTTCATAGAATTGTAGAGTTTGGGTACCATATAAAAGCATCTTGCTAAGGGTGTGTCAGGAACAAAAACTCAGCCTAGGTTCCACCTGAAAAGCAATATAACTACTGTAGAATTGGGTCCAGAAAGAGCAAGGACCATCTGTGAAACCACATCTGCCCAAAGAGGTCCGAGTCATCAGCCTAGAGGCTCCTTGGAGCCTAACAGGTGGGCATGGTAGGATGCCTACTCCCTGTAACAAAGACAGCATGCTGAATGAGGCAGAAAACAGAGATATCAGAAAGCATTCAAATTCATCAGACATCACCAACACTTCAAAAGGTACTCCAAGTGATAATGATCCCTGTCTGGATAGAGCAAGAGGGTGGTGTGGCCAGGGAAGTGAGAAATGACAGCCTCAGGGCCAGGCTGTGTTGGAGGGCATAGTGCTTTTGTTGCTACAGTTACAGAAGAATGCTTTTCACCTTCCCCAAGTCTGTGAGACAAGCAGTGCCAAGCCTGGCTATCTACTTAAACTGGGGAGAAGGGAAACAATACCGTGAGCACAGTTGCAGGCCACGAGAATGTGCTTTGTACATCTCCAACTAAGAGAGTATTTGACCAAGGCCCCCCAGCTGCTGCACTCTGAAATCCATTGCTACATTTGTGTCAAGATCATGTTTCCCCTGAGCTGCGCCCAGCAGGCAATGAGCACAGCTGCAACACTAAGACCAAGCTATCCCCAAGAGACTTGAGACTACTCTGATGGCTGACTTCGGCTTTAGGCACCTTGCTGAATCTTCCTTAAACTCCATGACAGTTTACACAGTTTCCACCCAACTACACTTTCCTTCTCCTTCATTCTGTGTTAGACATGCATCCCAGTCTGATAGCATTTCCAGCTTTGACCACTCCATTCTCATTCTCTCTCACAGGCATTTCTCTTAAAAATCCTTGTTAAGTTTAGTTCTGCTTCTTAGGGGATCCATACTAATGTACACAGTCAAGTTAATATTTTATTTATTTTTTAACATCTTTATTAGAGTATAATTGCTTTACAATGGTGTGTTAGTTTCTGCTTTATAACAAAGTGAATCAGTTATACATATACATATGTCCCCATATCTCTTCCCTCTTGTATCTCCCTCCCTCCCACCCTCCCTATCCCACCCCTCTAGGTGGTCATAAAGCACAGAGCTGATCTCCCTGTGCTATGCGGCTGCTTCCCACTAGCTATCTATTTTATGTTTGGTAGTGTATATATGTCCATGCCACTCTCTCACTTTGTCCCAGCTTACCCTTCCCCCTCCCCGTATCCTCAAGTCCATTCTCTAGTAGGTCTGCGTCTTTATTCCTGTCTTGCCCCTTGGTTCTTCTGACCATTTTTTTTTCTTTTTTTTAGATTCCATATATATGTGTTAGCATATGGTATTTGTTTTTCTCTTTCTGACTTACTTCACTCTGTATGACAGTCTCTAGGTCCATCCACCTCACTACAAATAACTCAGTTTCATTCCTTTTTATGGCTGAGCAATATTCCATTGTATATATGTGCCACGTCTTCTTTATCCATTCATCTGTTGATGGACACTTAGGGTGCTTCTGTAAAAGGATAATCTATTAAAATATTAACTTGTAAATAGAGCTGCAATGAACATTTTGGTACATGACTCTTGTTGAATTATGGACCCTGAGAAAACCATAATTCAAAAAGGGTCATGTACCAAAATGGTCACTGCGGCTCTATTTACAAGTTAATATTTTAATAGATTGTCCTTTTACAGATGGATGGTGATATATCTTCAGTGTCTGAGCTCTGTCAATTGGCAAATGCAGATATAGTCACATGCATATATAATTCTTGTATGGCTACTGGAAATTCAGCTTTTTTTTTTTTTTTTTTTTTACAAAGCCCTAAGTATGTCTGTGCCTGAGTTAACAAATCAGAACTTATTTCACTGTCCCAAATAGTGGTGACAGGGATACAGGGAGTATTTCAACCTGGAAATCCAGTTCCATCTTCTTTGCTGTCGCCACCATGAAAATCCATTATACTCAAAGTGGATTAAAGTGGCCCTTACACCATTACCACTACATTGTGGCTGTGGCTAATAAAGCTGGCAATTATTCTTCTTAAAAATTAAGGAGAGTGACTTCTGGGTATAAATCCCAAATAATTGAAAGCAGAGACTCAAACAAATATTTGTATACCCATGTTCTTAACAGCATTACTCACGAGAGCTAAAAGGAAGACACAACCCAAGTGTCCATCAATGGATGACCCGATAAACAAAATGTGGCATATACATACAATGGAATATTTTTCAGTCTTAAAGAGGAAGGAAATTCTGACATATTCTATAATATGGATGAATCCTGAAGACAGTACACAAAGTAAAATAACCTAGTCACTAATGCCTAGAGTAGTCAATTCATAGAGATAGAAAGTAGAATAGTGGTTTCCAAGGGTTGAGGGAAAGGGAAAATGAAGGATTAGGGGTTATTGGTTACAGAGTTTCAGCTGGAAAAAATGAAAAAGTTTTAGAGATGGATGGTGGTGATATTTGCACAATAATGTGAATATACTTAATGCCACAGAACTGTCCACTCAAATATGTTAAAATGGTAAATTTTATATTATGTATATTTTACCACAATAAAAATAAATATGGAGAATGTGCTTTCTGTGTTATATTGAAAAGATTTAAGGAGGGGGTCTCTGTTGCTTGAGATCCAACTTGTTTTGGTGGTTAGTGATACAGCTCTGGTTAGCCCAAGATGAAAATTTACTGCTCAGGCTATGACAATCCTGTAGAGAAGCACAGCTCCTGCAGAGCAACCTCCAGTATCTCAATCATCATGGCAGCACAGTCTTGGCAAAGATATTCCATGCTTCTAAGAATTCTAGCTCTTTCAATTCACTATTTTACACTAGTGTAGCTGAGTCAGGACAAGTCCAGTATCAGTCACTCAACTGTAGGTACAAATTATACTCCCTCTAAAACATAAGCCACTTGGCTATGGCTAGGTCTGCCTCATTTCACCAAACTCCATTTTTCTTTTTCTTTCTTTCTTTCTTTTTTTTCCCCCCGACAGGTAGGTAGACCATAAGACTGTCTGAATCCAATGATAAAACGGGTCAAAACCTTTTCTCCCAGAGCAACATTACCTCTATGCACATTAGGAGATGTAAAGGGATACTTGGGATTGGAGGATCACCATCACCCAAGTCCACTTGCTAGAAATACCTAATTCCCACAAATCATCACACCAGAGACCTCAGATCCCTAGCTCATTGAGTTCTGATTTAAAGAAACTCTCCAGGACTCTTTAATCAGAATACTGTGTAATTATGGCCATACCTAAGTGCTTAAGTAGAGAAATTCAGATACACATTATCCATTATAGAAAGCTATTTTAACCAGGTTTATTTTTGTCTATTTTTTTCTGGTTTAATGCCTTTTACCTCATCTCCTTTGCCCCCCTCCAGCCTTCACCCACTAATCAAAGAGGTAGCTCCACCCTTCCTCATCATAAGCATTCTGGCATCTCCAATTTTTCAGTTTAAGAATTGACTTCTATATTACTAAGATTAATAGGGAATACAAATAGCAATTAACTTGATCTCCTAGATATTCTCAAATATAGGTTGACAGCTAATGCCAATAAAATTATACTGACTTTTGCACTGGCTCACTTCATATGCACACTTATACCCACTGCTGATGTGTTTGCCACATAACTGTGCTATTCGCAAAATACAGCAGGGCTGGAGATTTATTAGACAGTTCCCAGTTCTGACAGTTTTTGCTGACCTCAGCAGCGTAGCTAAACAAAAAGTAACACAACACCAGGGCAGTATTTTTTTCTTAAGGAGAACTGAAATCTATTTATTTATTTAGGCCGCACTGCGCAGCATGCAGGACCTTAGTTTCCTGACCAGGAATCAAACCTGCCCCCTGCAGTGGAAGCGTGGAATCTTAACCACTGGACCACCAGGGAAGTCTCAGTACCTTTTTCTATATAAAATATCTAAGCATGTTTTCCTATTGTGTTAATATGCCAGTAGAAACTATTTTCCACAGTCAGAGTAAATGTTTCTGCAGTATGTTCCTGAGCTTCCTCATTAAATGAGTGATTATTCTACATCTACTGCTTAAGGTCTTAAAGTCTAACTGTATATAAGTTCTCAGCGAAACACTGCTCTCAATTCCCTAGAAATAGTCTGTAGACTATTTCCACACTAAGCACAGATTTCTCTACTATTAACATTTTGCAAAGTGGAAAAAGAAATTTCTATCAACCGAAAAGGAAAAGCTCTTTGTTTCCTTTATATTTTTGCTTTTTTCTTGCTTGTTTTTTATGTCCTGTACTTGGCAACTACAGTTTGGTTATTACTGGAAAGTTATAGAATACTTTTTTAACAATAGCTTGAATTTATTAAGTTTCTCCATGCCAATAAGCAAAACACACTTGCATTCAGGTTTGAACAATAAAGCAGCTACTCAGGGCTCCAACGTCTATGTTTTTGGCTTGCCCAAGTCTTATTCTAGATTTAGGAACTCCTGGACCCTTTCTTCTCCTGCCTTGAGGAGAGGAAAAAACAAAAACGAAAACAAAACACCCATTCAGACTACCTGTGATCAAAATTGCCTTGACATTACCCTAAACTTGATTAAACTTTAGGTAGGCTTCTTCCTGACAACAGGCCCCTGACCTCCCTTTCCTTATATATTTACTTTAGAAAACTTTTAATTTTTAATTATAAATTCCTTCTTTGCCTCTTTGTGATACAAATATTCTAGCTTCTTGCCAGTTTTACAACCCAGGAATGTCTTCCTCCAGAACTTGGTAGTGATCTCTCTGAAACGGAACCATCATGGGAGAGAGGGCCCCTATCTCCCAGTGTCTGTATGAAGGTAGGAGCCTAACTTCAATAAGCTTCAATTAGCAAATGCAGATAGCCAAATCCATTGATCAGCCTCTCCCCTAATATCCTTCTGTAGTTTTCCATTAGTTCATCCTAGTGCTCAAAATCTCTCCTGTTTTTTGTTTTAGCAGAGTTGAGTTCAAGCTCTCTCCCTTATTGCAATAGCCTTAAATAAAGTCATCCTTGCCTGTTTAACTCCATCCAGAACAATTTTTCTTTGACATTATAAACTAGCTTCTTTTTAAAAAATCTTCTATTTTCAAATGAATGACAAAATACGAATAGAGCACCTATTATATAATTTCCATATATATTATTTAATCCAAATGAATTATAACAACAGATGATGTTATAAATAAAAGAAAGAAGACTCACATTTAGAGACTTGGCAATTCAGAGCTGCAGCATAGGGCTGGAATACAAACACAGTCACTGAAGGTAAATTCTGGATTTGCTTTTATCACCCTTTTAAGCAAGTTTGGGTCTTTTATCCTGTGGAACTGGAGGCTGAAAGCTAAAGACCAGGACAGGGACAGTCCTAGCATGGCTGGGAGGTAGCTTTCCCCTAGTTGTTTGGAAGCAGGCAGACATCATTAAACAATGGCACTACAAAATATAAACAAATCCAGTATGGCCTAATGATTCCAAGGCAAAAATAGTCAAAAACTTCTGATGGTGAATAATTTTAAAGGCTTAAACCCATAGTTATAACACAGCTCTAAGCTCTATTTGTTGGTTTCTTTCTTTCTTCCTTCCTTAACTGGATTGGGGTTAGCCAACAAAAACAAAGACTGAATACGTTAAAACAATAGGATGCAATAATCTTCCTGGTTTGAGACCTCAGTTTAATAGAACCCTAAAAGCCCAAAGATAAGCTTAAATCTATGCTTGCAGACAAATTTAATAGGAAGGGGGCAAGATAGTGAGGGCAAAGATCATGGAATTAGAAGGCTAGAAGTTCTTAGCACAAACTCACAGACTTCATAATCTTGTTTAAGACACTTTCTGACAGGCTGCCTTTGAAACAGATTACTCTGACAGTTATTATGGTTGTTTCCAACCAGGAATGAATTAAATTAAATACACAGCTAGCACATACAAGTTAAAGCTTTTTATTAAACAATGTTTACTCAATATGAATTAGGCATATATTAAACAGAAATTCAGAAGTTGTTAAGTGAATTTTAAATTTAAGGGTGTTTTTATTGTTGTTAATAAGAGTATTTTTTTTGTATACTCTAAAGATATTAGATTCCAGGTATAAGAAAAAAATGCTGTAGTCATCCAGGAGAGTCATCTCATTTTACAAATAAAGAAACTGAGGCTCAGATACACTATCTAAGCCATAAATCAAATGACAGAACAGCATATCTAGACTTTTGAGGTAGACATCCTGATTCCTATACTTCATGTTTTCCATCATCCTATATTGCATCTATTCACCTGCTAAAATAAGTAGGGTTTATTATATGTTACAAGTCAATATTATGTATTATTTATAAATTGCATACTATATTAGACTATTCTAAAATCCTGAATAATATCTAAAATTAGAAAAATTAACATTAAAAACATTAGGATGTTCTACAGTGAAGATAAACAGGTACAGCTTTGAGAGAAAAATATGTTGTACAAATTGTAATATACTCAAAGAGATTGAATTGCGTCATGAAAGCTATAGGTTGTTTGGAGCTTTAAATAAAATGTTATTTGCATGTATTAGGTAAAAAAAGTGAAATTCCTAAAGTTAATTTTTGAAAATCATGACATTCATCCATGAACAATACTTAAAAATTTCTTGTATACTATGTTATGTTCTGTGTGACTATGTAAACTGAATTTTAAGTTTATCTGAAAAACATTTTATTTCTAAATGACATGAATCATCAAATTTGTAAAACACAGATGCCATCCATTCCTCAGAAAAGTAAAAATGTCTCCATGTAATATATGCAAGTTATTTTATTACTAACTTGCATGTCCATGGAAAAGTATGTACGTTTTACAAATATAACAGAGGCTGGCTCCCCAAATCTCTGGTTTTGATACAGGTCTTAGAGATAAAAAGCACTAAGCAAAGCTGTTAGAGGCTTACACTAGCCTGAAAGAAGTATACTTTTCCTTATATATACTTCACAGAGAAAATAGAGTAGAATATGTTTTTCTTTATTAGCTTTTGAGATTAGTTCACTGCTCTTATTGGACCTAGAATCCAGCTGAATTAGCATTACTAAAAGAAAAGGAAGTTTGAAAGCAAAACATTTCAATGGAATTCAGTAAAACAAGATTTTTTTTTAAATTTTGCATTGTTGAATACAATTTTTAATCAAAATTGTACTGAGATAAAATTTGTATAAAGAATAAAAACCTTGGAAACATAATAAAATTACAAAAATATAGTAATTTGGTCAATAAATGTTTGCATGATAGCTACTCTATAAATATCTTAACTAAAACAGAATAGTGAATTTGTATGAAACTATAAGGGGAGCATAAGATCCATAGCAATGTTTTCATCCAATTCAAACAAAACTTTCCATCCCAAAAGATAACAGTCCCTACTTTTAAAGAAAGAATAGATTTTTAACACTGTTCAATTTAAAGCTTACACATGGCATAAAATTACAGGGAGATTTATCACACTCAACTATTCAACTATTTCTATCTTTACGAGAAAATTAATTTGGTACAAATTTTCTCTAGTTTGGAAACACTATCAAAATTTTTTAAATGTTTATCTTACTCAATTCAGCAGTTTCACTAATAGAATTATACACAAATACCTGAAAGAAAATATTTGAATAATTATGAGCTGTGTGCATACAAAGTCTTATGAAAAATATTAATTCCTATAATGAAAATTTTATAATAACCTGAGTTACAACATAAGACTGTTATAATTATGACACATTCATTCATACTGTTTAATATTATATAGGCATTAAAAATATATTGTACAAAAATATGTCATGACATGGAAACCTGTTTACAGCAAATTGTACAGTGAAAAATCAGGCTTTAAAACACCATGTAGAATACAGCCCCCATATTATACATACACAAATATATATGCACACTGTCTAAAAGAAAATATATACAAATATTTTGACAAATACATTCCAAGGTTATAGGATTAAGAGTGATTTTTTGAATTTTTTTCCTATATTGTAGCAAAGTACACTTAACATAAAATTTACTATCGTAACCATTTTGAAGTATATAGTTCAGTTGTACTGTATTCATATTGTTGTGCAACCATCACCATTACCTATCTCCAGAATTCTTTTCATTTGAAAGACAAACTCTGTACCTATTAAATAACTCCCCATTATTCCCTCACTGTAGCCCCCGTCAGCTACCACTCTAATTTCCTTTTCTTTTTCTTAACTTTCTCCCCTAAATTTTCAACAAAAGGGGGCAGAAACAGTGCAGCAAAGAAAAGGGCTTAATCGTGAGAGTCACTGAGATACAAGACTGACCAGCAAGTAGCAGTGTGTAGACTTCCTTTTCATATTAAGAATATTAGCATTCAGGATAAAAGGAGATGACCTCACATTGAAATATTACAATATCTCCTATTAATTGCTGTTTAATATTTTCTAATATTTTACCATAATTAAATCATGAACATTTTTGTACATGAATATTTGCCTTCATTTCTGTGTTTCTTGGAAAATATTCCAGCATGTAGAATGCTCAGGTCAAAGACTAAAGAGATAATTTTAATGGCACCGTTTTTGATATAAATAAGTCACAATAGCTGAAAAGAGAGAAGAAATAGCTGAAAAAAGCTCCTATTTCTAAAAACTGATTGTATTACATATATTTCATTAGAAATTTTATAGCAAGGGTTAAAAACATCTAGTTCAAAAGTATACTGGGTTCTCCTGTGATGCCATAACTGAAGTGGATATTCTTTGCATCCTGTAAAATGTCTAGTTTCCAAAATGTTTCACATATGCCAAAAAAATCACTAAATATAAAAATCTAAATGTAAAATTTTAGTCATAAGATTTATTTTGGAAAATACGATCTCCCCCCAGTTTCTTCTCAATGTCCTTTTTACAATATCAAGCATTTCTACAAAGGACATAGTCTTTTAATTGTTCCTTAGTCATGTTTATAGTTTCACCAAGAAAAGACCATTGCTCATCTTTATATATCATTTGACAGTTCTAATGATTTCATTTTAATCTATTTATTTTCATAGCAGAAGAACACTAAAGTATTGCTTATTCATTACCTGGTAAAACACAAAATGCAAGATAAGAAGCTGAAATGCTTTTCCAAGTAAATAAAAATAGGACAGTCTCTTTCAAATGTACCCATTATCCATCGATTTAAATATAGTAAGACTCTACTTATTCCAGATTGCTGATTTCATCAGGTCTCAGATTGTAGCATGATTAGTCAACAAACTTGATGAACATGGTTAAGTGTTCTATGTACTTTTTTACTTGTTACAATGTCTTAAATAGAGTATTCATCTAAAGTACTCAAGAAACTTAATTGAACAATGGGCCAAAGGAAACTCATGTTAATCACATACCATCAAGCACACTTAATAAAAAAAAAATCTTAACTTTAGTACTGTTTAGTACTGCTTTTTATTTTTTTTGTACAAATAGCAGTTTTTCTGAATATTTTTAACAGAATATTTGCTGAAAATATTTTACTAGGTGTCCACTTGAGATAGTGCATGTAACTAAAATATTTCTTGAAGATAAACATTAAGAAATGAAAACAGCTGCAGTTTTAAATATAAGATCTTCCTCAGCTCATGATGGGGTTACAAAGTCTACAAATGAAAATGCTGGAGACGGTGTGGAGAAAAGGGAACACTCCTATACTGTTGGTGGGAATGTAAATTGGTACAGCCACTATGGAGAACAGGTTCCTTAAAAAACTAAAACTAAGACTAAAACTAAAAAATAGAGTTATCATATAATCCAGCAATCCCACTCCTGGGCATATATCCAGAAAAAATAAAAACTCTAATTCGAAAAGATATATGCACCCCAATGTTTACAGCAGCACTATGTACAATAGTCAAGACATAGAAGCAACCTAAGTGTCCATCGACAAACGAATGGATAAAGAAGATGTGGTATACATATACAATGGAATATTATTCAGCCATAAAAGGAATGAAATATTGCCATTTGCAGCAACATGGATGGACCTAGAGATTATCATACTGAGTGAAGTCAGGCAGAGAATGACATATACGGTATCACATATTTATAATCTAAAAAATAAAGCAAATTAATTTATTTACAAAACAGAAACAGACTCACAGACATAGAAAAATAATTATGGTTACCAATGGGGAAAGGAAGGGAGGGATAAATTAGGAGCATGGGATTAATAGATACATACCACTATATATAAAATAGATAAACAACAAGGATTTACTGTATAGCACAGGGAACTATATTCAATATCTTGTAATAATGTATAATGGAAAAGAATCTGAAAAAAATATATATATATACACATATAATATAACTGAGTCACTTTCCTGGAAACCTGAAATTAACACAATATTGTAAATCAACTATACTTCAATAACAAAGCAGAAAATTCATTTAATACACCTAACCTACCAAACATCATAGTTTAGCCTAGCCTACCTTAAAAGTGCTCAGAACATTTAATTAGCCTACAGTTGGGCAAAATCATCTAACACAAAGCCTACTTTATAATAAAGTGTTATATATCTCATGTAATTTATTGAATACTGTACTGAAAGTGAAAAACAGAATGGTTGTGAGTTTATCAATTGTTTATCCTTGTGATCATGTGTAACTGGGAAATGCGGCTCACTGCCGCTGCCAGCATCACAAGAGAGTATCATGTTGCATATTGCTAGCCTGGGAAAAGATCAAAATTAAAAATTCAAAGTATGGTTTCTACTGAATGCATATTTCTTTCACACCATTGTAAAGTCGAAAAATTGTAAGTGGATTGTCTGTAAATATTTTTTAAGCAAAGCTGTAATCAAAATATTTTAGAGAAATGGCGATCATTTCATTATTTTCACAAAATATCATACATACACTTCTGTGTAAATATGAAATAAAAACAAGAAAATAATAATTACACAAAAAATTTCTTAAAAGCAAAATCATTTTAATTTTGCTATTATATAGATAGCTATATAATAGAAACATCTTACACTATATTCTTAGTATATAACAAAGGTAAAACTTAAGGGCAGGAAAGGTAGCAAGGAAATTTTACACACATTCTTTTGACAAAGAAGTTTACAAAAGCAAAATTTTATTTATTGCTCCTGAATCTACAAATGTTGATTGTGGCTGTGTTGAGCCTGACTGGGTTCCTACAGTCAGCTAGGCTTGCATTCACATATGCAATAGGTGTGTCTCATTCTGGGATACAGGCTAAAGAACATATGCTACCTGGGTGCGCTCTTTTCATGTCAAATGGCGAGAGTCCAAGGGGACAAGCTGCCTCTGCTCAGAACTGGCACACCCTCATGTCCCATTAGGGTGAGGCAAGTAATATGGCCAAGTCATGTCAGAGGGATGTGAAAGTAAAATAAGAAAACCCAATGGGTTAGGAGAAGGAAGAAGTTAATATTTGCTAAACGATTAGTCCAACCACATAAAGCTTGAGTGAAACTGGAAACATCATGCTATACTTATTTGGTGAATCAAAAGAGTATGCTGGGGCTTCCCTGGTGGCGCAGTGGTTGAGAGTCCGCCTGCCGATGCAGCGGACATGGGTTCATGCCCCGGTCCGGGAGGATCCCACATGCCGCGGAGCGGCTGGGCGCGTGAGCCATGGCCGCTGAGCCTGCGCGTCCGGAGCCTGTGCTCCACAACGGGAGAGGCCACAACAGTGAGAGGCCCGCGCACCACAAAAAAGGAAAAAAAAAAGAGTATGCTGAGTTTGGCAATAATATCTGTTTAGAACTGAAAGTACAAGCCTAAGTGAATGAGAACAGCAAAAACTGGATTATACCTTTATTTCTTCCACATAAAGAGGGGAAAAAATGATCTTACATTTTGTTAATATCTGTTTACTAAATTCTGTTCTAAATGATTTAATTTGTCTCATTTATTTTTACAACAATCCACAGATAAGCACAATTATCCAGACTTTTAGCTGGGAATACAAACTTTAAAAGCTTAAGATTCTTTCTCACATTCCTATAGTTCATGTGTTAAGGTTTTAATTCAGGAAGAATGCATCACTGAGGAAATATGAAAAACTGAGTCTTCTAACTTTGTTTCCTTAGATTTTGTATTTGTCTATTTGGCATCTATTAAACACAGAGCCAAACTAACAAAGTTGTTGACATCTCCCCTGCAAGCCAGCTTTCATAGGTGCATGAAAATCATGATACAAACCTTCCAATCACAAATCCAACATTTGTGTTTTGCTTCCTGCTCAATAGGGGGTGTCCCCTCCTAACAGCTTCCTGCTACTAGAGCAATAAATGCTCTGGCATAGGCTTTTCTCTCACTCCTTTCTGCCTCCTGACCAATATGGTACTTTCCCATGAGGCACTGCATAGCATGGCTTGCCCCCTTTTCTCAGGAAATGTAAATAATAAAAATCTTTCAAAGGCCTCTCTATGTCAGCATTCATTCACCTCTATAAATTAAAATCCCTGGGAGAACACATGTGCAAATGATATATCCGATAAGGAGTTAATACCCAAAATATATAAAGAACTTGTATAACTCGACAACAAAAAAGGAAACAACCTGATTTAAAAATGTGCAGAGGAGCTGAATAGACATTTTTCCAAAGAAGATATATAGACTGCCAACAGACATGTGAAAATATGTTCAACATCACTAATTATTAGGGAAATGCAAATTAAAACCACAATGAGATATCACCTCACACCTGTCAGAATGGCTATTATAAAAAAGACAAGAAGTAACAAGTGTTGGCAAGGATGTGGGGAAGGGAACCCTCAAACACTGTTGGTGGGAATGTAAATTGGTGCAGCCAGTATGAAAAACAGTATGGATATTCCTCAAAAAATGAAGACTAGAACTACTATATGATCCACCTATCCGACTTCTGGGTATTTATCCAAAGAATATGAAAACACTAATCCGAAAAAATATGTGCATCGCTAGTTCATCATGGCATTATTTACAATAACTAATTTGGAAACAACCTAAGTGCCCATCAATAGATGAATGGATAAAGAAGATGTGGTACATAAATATACAATGGAATACTACCCAGCCATAAAAAAGATAAAATCTTGCCATTTGCAACAACATGGATGGACCTTGAGGGTATTATGCTAAGTGAAATAAGTCAGATGGAGAAAGATAAACACCATATGATTTCACTAATATGTGGAATACCAAAAAAAATAATAAACAAAACAAAAAAAATACAGAATAAGTGAAGAAACCAAACTAAAACAAACACATAGATAAAGAGAACAGTGTAGTCATTACCCAGGGGGAGAGGTTATGGGAGGGTGAAACGGGTAAAGGGGATTAACTGTATGGTGATGGATGGAAACTCAATTTTTGGTGGTGAGCACATTGTAAGGTATACAGAAGTGAAAATATAATGTACACATGAAACATATAATGTTATAAATCAATGTTACCTCAATAAAAAATAAAATATGTTTAAAAAACAATGACAAAAAAATCCCTGACATGTTAAGGGACATAAAGACTCCTATAAGTCTTTTCTAGTACTCTTTTACTGAGATGCCTCAGAGGTCCCCATAGTTTGTATTCTCTCACACTGCAGTGAATAATAAACCCAACTTGTTCAACTACAGTTGTTCCTGTGTACTTGTGTTCCTGATGGTCATAAGCTGGAGGGCACTGACATGGCCAAAGGATGAAGAATCAAGACCTGAAGGGGTAAGTGGCTCATTAAGGTTACACATTTAGTACTATATCTTGTGCATTAGGATGTAAATCTATTAGATTTCTTAAAAATATAAATCTTTCTCATTCGAGATTATACCTAATAGGTTTAACTCTTGCAAGTTGAAACATACTTTCCCAGTAGCAATCAATCTCCTCCAGTGACTTTGCTCTGCAGCTTACCTCAGCCTCTCACCTTCATGGTCACAGGCTGCAATTTGTCATTAACAACAGCTGCACTCTTTCCATAATCTCATTTGAACACTACCTCCCACATGTCCAGCTCACTTTCTCTAGTCACAAAACATCAAAAATCCCTGCAAACAATCCCCACCTGCCTTTCACAAATCTTACCATTTTTTCCACAAACCTTTACCCTTATACCACCATACTATCACTTCCCTACTACTTGATTAAATTCTATGGTCAATTCTTAATATCATCCCTATATATACACTTCCAATATTTTAGCCCCTCTCTCCTTTTCTTACTTGCTGGCTAAACCACAGCCTCATTTAAAACTAAATACCTACCCATTTGAGACACTGAATGTGACTGAAGGAAAAGACACAATCATGCTCTCCTCACTATCATTTCATGATAGTCTACTTCAAGTGGGCTTTTAATATTGAAGGGCAATTATAAGCTTTTTCCTTGGTCCATCCTACTCTCATCCCCATGCCATTTTGTATTTTCTTTCTTCTCAAACCTTCTCAAGTTCACTTTCAGCTGGTGTCCTTGCTTTCTGATTTACTGAGAAAAGAGGCACAATGAAATTTCATAGGCTCCCAGGACATCTACCCACTTATCTGCACCGGCCCAAAAATACTGTACTCTCTTTCCTGTTACTGTGGGTGAAATTTCCATGCTTTTAGCAAAGGCCAGCCTCTCCTCTTGTGCACTAAAGCCCATACTCTCTACCGAATTCACAGCACGGATCCAGCAATACCCGCTACTTCTCAAGTATCTCATGGATCATCAATTTCCTTTTTCCATTGAATAATGAAAATTAGCATAAATGCATGCTGATGTTTTCTCAGAAAAAGAGCATTATAATCATACTTCCTCCAGCAACTACCACCTTATTTCTTCCATTTACTTGACAGTAAAATTTCTTTGAATTATTGCTTATAATAACTGCCTCCAGTTTATTTCCTCGCTTCTCAATGCAAGCTTCCTCACCCTTTTGCACTTGATTGACAGCATTCTTACTGTTCTCAACCAGGATCTCCACTTTGTGATAGTGATTTCTCAATCTTCATATTAATACAGCAACATTTCTAATAGATGATCATTGCATGCTCCTTAAAACATTTTTCTTCACGTGGATTTCAAGACACTGCAATTGTCCTACTGCTCTGGCCACACCTTCTCAGTCAACTTTGCTAGTTCCACATCATTTCCAATATTGAAGTGTTCCAGGATCACTCCAATGATAACCTTCGTTTTAAAAAAATTTGGAGTCACTTTTTAATCCTATCATACTACTCATCCAAAGTAAAAGCAAATCCCGTCAGAGCTAACTAAAAAACAAATAGAATTTATATCTAGAATTTTTAAAAATCTATATTCATTTCTGGATGATTTCACTCAATCTCATGAAATTTAAATACCATCTATATATTATTGATTTCCAAATTGATAGTTTCAGACAAGTTCCCTCTTCTATATTCCAAACAGGTTTAGGTATCTAACTGCCTATTTAATACTGGCGTTTGGTTTTCTATATACACCTCACATTCAACGCATCCAAACAGACCTCTGACATTCCAACACAGATCTGCTCCCTACATTGTCTTCTTGATCTTAGAATAGGTAAGTCCATTTTTTCACTCAGTGTAAAACACTTCTGTCATTTAATTCTTTCTCAGAGCAAATTAGCAAATCCTCACTTTATTACTTACAAATGTATCCAAAATTTGACCACTACTATGAGCTTATTCTAGTCCAACATCATCTCTAATCCAAATCATTTTACTGTAATATTTTACATTATATTTTGACTAGTCTTCCTGCTTTTTCCCTTCACCTTAACCCTAGATATATGAAAAGGTAATTTCTTCTAAAGTAGACGAGCTGCCTCCCTTCTGTTTTATTTCAATCTCTTTCAGCTTTCCACTATCTTATTTCAGGTTCTTTTTTTTTCCTAACTTACAACTATGTCCTTTTCAATTGTCTCCATGCCTCCAGTGTAATTATCCTTTAATCCATTCCCCATGTTATGGCCAGCATAAGCTTTGTAAAACAATAGTTATTTTATTGCTTAAAACTATTTAGTGGACTTCCACTTCCTACAAATTAAAGTCTAAAATCCTTAGTATCTCAGAGTCTCAAGGTAGAGACAACCAGCACTGGCCAAGACAGAGTATCAGACTTGTGTTTGTATCAGACCAGATCTGCCAAAAACAACTATAAAAAGCTGGCCAGCATAAATTACCTAAGTGACTATCTTCAGACACCGGAAAGCAATCAACTCAGATAACACTTGAGGCTGAAGGAAGGCAATTTGAGAAGAGTCCCATATTAAACCTGGCAGAAAAAGGGAGTATATTTTAAGCATAAAGCAGCAGTCTGACTAGGCAGAGGAGAAAGTAGTCATACTTCAGGACTGCTAAAGGTGATAGAATTTGAAGGGCAACATCTTGGAGAGGAGAAAGCCACAGAAAAGTGAGCTCTCAAATTCCACATGGCATTTTCCCTTGATGTTCTGGCCGACTCCTAAGCTCACATACACAAAATGAGACATGAAGACAACACACATCAATGTGATGGGGCAAAACATTGATGGGAGGATAATGAAATGAGCAGCTATTTCACACATGCTATTCTTTCTAGCTGAAATACAATTTAGAACACAGCGCTTAGGCGCTACAGGCTCACATTCAGATCACACCAAGATGAAGGAGTAAAGAACTGAAGCTTTCATTTAGGGCACTCAGAAGGATCATGCTGAGAAGTAAGAGCTCCACCTTAAGAATAGGTGCTAAAATAGATCAGCCCTTACAAAACCCAATACCAAAGATCAACGACAGCAAAGTGATTTGTTGGTTATTCCTGTACCTTCCAGTAGAAAAGTAATTTTGTAGGAAGAACGTTACCCCTTACTTTATCCATAACCTCTTTATACACAATCTGTGGGACTCAGTAAAAAAATTTACTACATGCCAAAGGCGGGCGGGGCAGGGTACGGACAGGACTAAGCAACCCCTTCACAATTACAAACATATTCACAGATGGGTATTATCGAACGCAGAGGAGGAGGGCCAATGTGGGAATGCCTTTTTTTTCTTCTCACCCGTACAGAGGGGGGCATGGGGGCACCTGTTGCCACACTTTCTGAAACCAAGGCAGGGACAGAGGTTGCTTCATAGAGCCGGAATCCTAGCCTCCACTAATTTCCTGAAACACCGACTTAAGTGGCCAAGGAGATGTAGGAGGCGAGTAAGCTCTGGGACCGCGGCTTCTGCCTTTAAGCGCGATAGGAATTGTATCAAAACAACAACAAAAGTGTAGGGTACCTGGAGTAGTTTTCTGTGGAAAAAGCCTTCACAGTCCTGGGTCCCGACTTGGGTATATGTCCTATCTTGCGAAGAAGCCACTTTTCCACCTGCCCTCCTCTTTCTTTCCCTGAGGTCGGCTAACTGACCTGGGAACTTAGAGGAACACACAGCTGCCCACCAGACACTTCCGAAATTAAGCGTGAGGTAAAAGGCGCTTGCGGCTAGAGCCTGCTTCTGGCTCCCTCAGCCAATGAGCGCTAGGGCGTACACGCACGCAAGACAGTACGCATGCGCGGTGGAGTTCAGCTGCTTCGGAAACTATCCCTGCGGTGGAAAGTGCAAGGCTGAGGAGATTCGCTAGCGGTGAGGCCTGGTTGAAAGACCTAGAGTTCTGCGGAGATGAAGAGGTGTTGCAAAGCAGGGAATGAAGTGGGGAACGTCTGCTGTCATCCAAGCGGCCCTACACCCGCTTCGCAGGGCGATGGAAAAGGTTTTATTCTTCTGTAGAAGGAAAGGTGAGTGACGCTCCCACTCCTCCTCGGGTCCGAGGCAAGGCACGGGGTGTCAGCCTGAGAGTAGTGATGGCCCGGGTCTCGCGAACACAGCTCAGGAAGTCCACGGGGGTCCCGCGTGGGGAACATTGCAAAAGTACAGTACAGCCTTAAGGATATTGATAAATTAATTATTCCCTCTTTCATCGTTATATTTTCCTCTTTACTGAATATATGTTGTCATTTATGCTATACTTTAAAATGTTCTTAACTCCACTTCCCTCTTCAACTGTTGCTCACTCACATCAGCTTTCTTTTAACTCAGAACTCACTGAAAAAGCTATGTGGAATGACTGTCATCGGTTTGTCTCCTCACATTATTTTCTTGAGCACTTCTATCAGTCTTTTGGTCCCTACTCTTCAGTGAACACCATTCTCTTATCCCATTATTTACACCATTAAGTGTACACAATTATTTAGATAGTCTAAAACTGAACTTTTTTCTCACGTATTTCAGCCACCTCATCCCATTATATTCAGAATAGCTACAATTTATTTAATATCAACTGTGTACCTGGAATTGTAATTAAATATACTTATACTATTTATAGAAGTATATTTAATTTATAAGGCATTATAGATTATAAGGTGTTCCATTATTTCAAATAAAAATATGAAATTTTAGAATGTTGGTAATTATAATTGTAAGAACCTGTCCATTATAAGTCACATTTCAACATTAGAGATGCTAAAATTAAAATATTAATTATCTTAAAATAATTAGAATTAATACTATATATCTCTAATCCTTAAAACACTCTATAAAGTAGATATAATTATCTTCATTTTATTTAATTGAATCAACATTTATATTAAATAGCAGTAATAGTTCTAAAGTGCTGATGTTAATATTATTAGCTAACATTTATTTAGCACTTAATTGAACAAGAAGCTATTTAAAACACTTTCAATAGATTCTTGCTTGGTTATAATACCTAGGTCCTATGAAGTAATTATTATCATCATCTTTATTTTACTGATAAGGAAACTGAAGCACTAAAAGGATAAGGAATAGCTTATAAGTGAGAGTTAAATTAGAATTTAAAGCCAACTCGGTTTTATTTTGCATGTTGTTCTGTCATCATGATGAATGTATTACTTTGCTAGACCAGGGTAACAAAGTGCCACAAACTTAAACAGAAGAGATTTGCCTCACTGTTCTGGAAGCTATAATCTGAGATCGAGGAGTAGGCATGGTGGGTTGTTTTTGAGGACTTTGAAGGAGAATCTGTTCGGGACTCTTCTCCTAGCTTCTGGTGGTTTGCTGGCAATCTGGTATTTCTTGGCTTCCGTTTCATCACACGCATCTCTGCCTTTATGTTCACATTGTATTCTCACTCTGTGTATATTTGTCCAAATGTCACCTGTGTATAAGGACAATAGTCATATGGGATTAGAGGCCCACCCTGCTCCAGTAGGCTTCATTTTAACTAATTGTGTCTGCATATACCAACTTTACAAATAAGATCACATTCTAAGGTTCTGGGGTAAGAACATCAACATTTGAATGGGGTGGGGACAGGGGGCAAAATTTAACACTTGCCAGTGATCAATTAGTGCTAATAGATATTTAGATTTATTCAGATAAAAATAATTGTTACCTTAGAGTTTGTTCAGAAATATACTGCTAGAGACCTCCAAGATGGTGGGAGGGCTAAGAAGTGGAGATCACCTTCCTCCCCACAAATACATCAAAAATACATCTACATGTGGAACAACTCCTACAGAACACCTTCTGAATGCTGGCAGAAGACCTCAGACTTCCCAAAAGCCAAGAAAATCCCCCACGTACCTGGGTAGGGCAAAACAAAAAACAGAGTGAAAAGAAGACCCAATCCAAAAATGGGCAGAAGACCTAAATAGACATTTCTCCAAAGAAGATATACAGATTGCTAACAAACACATGAAAGGATGCTCAACATCACTTATCATTAGAGAAATGCAAATATCAGCTCACACCAGTCAGAATCGCCCTCATCAAAAAATCTACAAACAATAGATGCTTGAGAGGGTGTGGAGAAAAGGGAACTCTCTTGCGCTGTTGGTGGGAATGTAAATTGATACAGCCACTATGGAGAACAGTATGGAGGTTCCTTAAAAAACTAAAAATAGAACTACCATGCTACCCAGCAATCCCACTACTGGGCATATACCCTGAGAAAACCATAATTTAAAAAGAGACATGTACCACAATGTTCATTGCAACACTATTTACAATAGCCAGGACATGGAAGCAACCTAAATGTCCATCGACAGATGAATGGATAAAGAAGATATGGCACATATATGCAATGGAACATTATATGGCCATTAAAAGAAACGAAACTGAGTTATAGTGAGGTGGCTGGACCTAGAGTCTGTCATACAGAATGAAGTAACTCAGAAAGAGAAAAACCAATACTGCATGTTAACACATATATATGGAATTTTTAAAAAAATTGTTCTGATGAACCGAGGGGCAGGACAGGAATAAAGACACAGACGTAGAGAATGGACTTGAGGACCCTGGGAGTGGGAAGAGTAAGCTGGAACAAAGCGAGAGAGTGGCATGGACATATATACACTACCAAATGTAAAATAGATAGCTAGTGGGAAGCAGCCACATAGCACAGGGAGATCAGCTCGGTGCTTGTGACCACCTAGAGGGGTGGGATAGGAAGGGTGGGAGGGAAGCTCAAGAGGGAGGGGATATAGGGATATATGTATATATATAACTGATTCACTTTGTTATAAAGCAGAAACTAACACACCATTGTAAAGCAATTATGCTCCAATAAAGATGTTAAAAAGAAATATATTCCTTTGATGACTTCAGAACAAGACAATGTTAAATGTTTATAATCAATTGAATAATTCTATATTGTAAATTGTGAGATCATGTAATGAACAGCCCTCAAAATCTCTTGCCTTTAGCAGGACTGCTGTCCATTTGACCTGTGGCCTCCAGCTGCAGTGATATCCTAGTGGAGAGAAATGCCAACTGGACCTCGGTGACAGTGATGATAGGACAGCTCTTATGCCACCTATGCTCTGGTGTAAAATGGATTTATCCCATTTAAATATCATTAGCTGGTGAAAAGTTTTGAATAGTTACTCTTTATATCCAGAATTTACTATCTAGTTTTATATAGTACATTGACAGTCAGTGCAGGGCCAGGAGGTAAATGTATAGGCATTCTGCTAGAACATGGTGCAGAGCCAAATCTTTGTGATAACAAAAGAAACACTTCTCTGCATTTTGCTGCCTACAGCCAAAACATGTTAAGTATTAAGTATCAGCAACAGTGATTAGATTGGGCCCACCTGAATAATCCAGGATAACCTTCTTATCTCAAGGTCAGCGGATTAGCATTCTTTTATCAGCAACCTTAATTTCTCCTTCCTACATCGCCTGTTATATTCACAGGTTCTGGGGATGAGGATATCAATATATTTGGGGTCCATTTTTCTGCCTATTGCACAGCTTCAGTTTCTTAGTTCCTATTCTTACTCCTGCACTTGAAAAGTTAAATGTAGTTTTCAAAAAGTGATTGTATTAGGCTGATACTGGCTCCAAAATATATGTCCATGCCCAAATCTTTGGAAATCATGAATGTTTTGAGGAAAAGGGGGTTTGCAGATATATTTAAGTTAAGGATTTTGAGAAGGGGAAATTATCCCGAATTTTCTAGGTGATCCCTAAATGCCACCACAAGTGTCCTTGTAAGAGACAGGCAGAGGAAGATTATACACACAGAAGATGTACATGGGACCACAGAGTCAGAGATTAGAGTAATGCAGCACAAGTCAAAGAGTGCTGGCAGCCACCAAAAGCTAGAATAGGGAATTCTGCCCTAGAGCCTTCAAAGGGAGTACAGCCCTGCCAACACCTTGATTTCAGCTCAGTGAAGCTGATTGTGGGCTTCTGGCCTACAAACCTGCGAGAGAATACATTTGTATTGTTTTAAGCCACTAAATTTGAAGTTAGTTGTTACAGAAGTCTCAGGAAACAAATACAATGGCTCTCTTTTCATTTTCATTCAGATCACTAAGTGATAAAGGGAATTTGCTGGATGGATTGAAAGATGAGACTAAAACCATACTAGTTCTCAACTAACATTGTGCAGTAGTTATTTAGCAACTTTAAAAAATAATCTAAGGTCCATCCATATTGTAGCAAATGGAAAGATTTCATTCTTTTTTTTTATGGCTGAGTAATATGCTAAGTGAAATAAGCCAGGCAAATAAGAAAATACAAATAAGACAAATACTGCATGATTTCACTTATATGTGGAATGTAAAAAATGAAAAAATAAACATAACAAAATAGAAACAGAGTTATAGAAACGGAGAACAAACAGATTGCTTTAGGGGAGGGGGTGGGGGGAGGAAAGCAATAGGTGAGGGAGATTAAGAAGTACAAACTTCCAGTTGCAAAATAAATGAATCATGGGTATGAAATGTACAGTGTGGGGAAAATAGTAACTATGTAATATCTTTGGTGACACAACTAGATTTATCGTGGTGATCATTTTGACATATATAGAAATATCTGATCACTGTATTTTATAACAGGCAGTAACATAGTATAGGTCAGTTATATAATACTTCAAAAACAAACTCATAGAAAAGGAGATCAGATTTGTAGTTGCCAAAGCTGAGGTGGGGGAACTGGATGAAGGTGGTCAAAAGGTACAAACTTCCAGTTATAAGATAAATAAGTACTATGGATTTAATGTACCACATGAAATTATAAATAATGCTGTATGAAGTATATGAAAGTGATTAAGAGAGTAAATCCTAAGATTTTTCATCACAAAAAAAATTTTTTTCTGTTCCTTTAATTTTGTATCTATATGAGATGATGGGTGTTCAATAAAATTATTGTGATAATCATTTCATTATGTAAGTCAAATAATTATGCTGTACACTTAAAACTTATACACTTCTGTATGTCAGTTATATCTCAATAAAACTGGAAGGAAAAATAGTATTCCAAGGCAGGTTGTATCCATGAATTTTCAGTAAGTCCTATAAATCTAGTAAGTCCAGGACATGAATATTTAAATATACTACTTCTCCTCCTACTTCAGATGAATGACCTCAGTATGGTTACTTGACTGTAAAGACTTTAAATTAGTGTCCTTTGCTATGTTTTAACATTTTCAGAACTCCTTGGGGCAAGAGACTTCCTTTTTTCTTTTTATTGATTTTATTCTTTAAGCTAATTTAAAATGGTAAACACATGAACACGCACGATGTCTTATGCGTATTACTACCTATTAATGTTCTGTTATACATGAGAGAGGCAGATATTCACTTGGTGAAATATATTAAATAGCTACCTAAATAATTTAAATTTCTTCAGGATTAAATTATCTCTTATTTTAGAACTTTCAGGACTTCAAGATATTGTCAACTCATTTAACCTGCTCTTCCCAGTACCAACAGCCTAGTTGGGAAGTCCTCTTCTACCACAATAAACACTCAGCCTGGGAAGCAATTCTCCCTTCCTCCACCTAGAGGGACCAGGTAGTCAGCCTGAGGCAACTCCTTCAGCTACCTCAGATAGCACCAGTGGGGACCAGCAAAAGCCCCAGTAACACCAGATATACCTAGTAGACCAAAAATATCACTGCAGAGACTCTGAAGATTGAATTGTCACTGGGACCACAGTACACAAAATTAGGGTAAGTTGTGTGCTAAACCTAAACAGGATGCCTGCAAAAATAAAAGATTTAAATAGGAGCCAGAGTCTCTCAACATAACAACCAAACTGTCCAGGATACAATAGAAGAATCACTGTCACACCAAGAACCAGAAAAAGCAAAACTTGAATGAGAAAAGACACAGTAGAAATTCAAACCAGGAAGGCTAATTTTGCACCTATCTGCTTTTCCTCAAGGACCACAAATGAGTAAGGAATTTGCTATAAAAGATATATCACTCCATTCATTACTAACCTGGGAGCAAAAATATAAAGAATTGATGATCGTAGAAAGCAGATTAGAGTGCAGAAAACACTTAATCACAAATAAGTTATTGTACAAGGTTGGTCAGAATTTCTGAAATATAAATTTATTTTTCCATTAAGGAACAGTCAATGCAAGACAAGCAAAAAAATGAACAAACTTCGAATTTAGCAAACGATGTAACAGGAGAAGGGCACATTTGAAGTGTCTGTCTCTGCAGTATTCACATCAGTTCCTGAATAAAGAGCACTCAGTCTTAAAAATGCTTTTCCAGGGGGCTTCCCTAGTGGCACAGTGGTTGGGAGGCCGCCTGCCGATGCAGGGGACGTGGGTTTGTGCCCCGGTCCGGGAGGATCCCACATGCCGCGGAGTGGCTGGGCCTGTGAGCCATGGCCGCTGAGCCTGCGCGTCCGGAGCCTGTGTTCCGCAACGGGAGAGGCCACAACAGTGAGAGGTCCGCGTACTGCAAAAAAAAAAAAATGCTATTCTATCTCATCTAAATTCTGTGTCCTGGTAATACATTTTCAGTCATCTTTCATAGACTTTTAAAATGGCAATAAACTGCAGTGTGAAAATCAACATAAACTCAAGGCTGAATTTGGAAATTTTTTTTTAATTTAACGAATCCAGAAGCAGTGATAACTGAAATGAAAAAAAAAAAATTTGGTCTGCAAACAAGAGAACACATAAACAAAAAGTACTACCAGTTTGAGGTTTGATACTGTTGATACTCCTCTGTTTAATGATCCAGAAAGCCTTTTTGATATGCAGCTTACCTTCTCCAATGATCATTTGCATTTTCCATTCATTGTTTCCATCATAAACAACCAACATGTTTCAAGTCTTTACATTTGTCATTAATTTTTAATCAGACTCTACCCTCCTCCAAGTTTAGGACTGTCATATTCAGCCAGAGGACTGCAGAAATCTGAGTCTGACCAATGTTTACCCTGTCATTCATTCTCAGTCTAATGGATTAAGAATATGAATATGGAATAAGGATATGAATGGACTAAGGATATGTATTATTTCTTGACCCACCAATTCACATTCCCCCAATTTTGCCCTGTAGAAATATTTATTGTTCCATTTGTAAAGCACTATCTTGTGTGATTTATTCTGTTTCCTCCTTGAGACTACAGTCATTTTGATGGAAGGGATCGTATTTTATTTATCTGTGTGAACCAGCATCTAACACCATTTCAGAGTAGATAAATGATTGAATTAAAGAATAAATGAATGAGGCTAGATAAACCAAACACAAGTGAAAGGTAGAAAATTCACATAGAAGTGGACATAGGAGTGACAAGACCTCAAAAAACCACCTGTAAGGTTAATTGTAATTAGTGAGGGTGGAATGATAAAATAAAGAATAAATGTTAGGTATTATTTTTCTTTGTTGAACACTTATGCAAAGGATGTGTTTTTTTCTGTTTGCCATATTTCTATTCTGAAGATTTCTTTCTTTAATCATTTAACACAAGCCTACTGATTGCTCATTAATGTATCTGATTTCTAAATGTGCAATTCTCCATCCAATGATAAAGAAAATATGTTTACGTGTTAGGAGGTAATGGCTAAAAGAAAGACAAAAGGTGCCATTTTCTACCTTCAACTGCATCATTAACTCACGTTGTGAGTGGCACACAATATTAAATTCCTCTTGCCTCAGCCAGCTCTGATGTAAAATTGGGTAGAAATCTGTGACTGATGGTCCACATGAGTGGTTTGATTAAAGATGTCCAGGCAAATTTAGACTGAATTTAAAGTGCCTTCTAAGACTGAAATTAACTCAGACTAAACATTTCATTTAAGTTGTTGAAACTATCATTACCATAAATTAATCTATTCCTTTTTAAAGTTCCATGATATTTTAATAGGATAAAGCAAATTTGTAGTAGGTAATTTGTTTCCAAGAAAGATGCTGTGTCTCCATTTTTCTCTAGGAAGACTTAGATCTCATGGATTTAAATATCCTTGCAAATCTATTTACACTTGCAAGCTTTCACTGGGTTCCCCTGTGATTAGTTTTTTCTCCTACCCCTTTGTTACTGACCAGGGTTCTTGGCCTTCCCCAGGCAATAGAAATTGACCAGGGGCCAGACAAGAAATTCAAGCAAAGCTTTATTGGGACCTCTGCTGCAGCAGGGGGGAGCGAGAACAAACAACAGGTTTCCTTGCTTTCTCACTCCCTGAGAGGGGACAAGCTTGTTCCTTATATGGGGTGAGGGTAGGGGTGTGTCCGGGGTCAGGCCGGAGGGGTGGCTTAGGTGTTTTGGCCACCCCTTTGGAGGTGTTGTGTACAGGGGGCATGCTTAGTACCCTGTTTTTGCTCCAGGCTCTTTAAAAGTGGTAGTTGGGTTTTCTGGTCTCTTTTGGGTCCAGAATCTGTCCCAACTGAGCATACACACAGTTATCTTTAGTTTCATACAGTTATCATACAGTTTCTTTGTATTTTGTTGCTCGAGGAGAGGTGTGTCCAGGTGCAAGCACTGCAGCGCTGCAGCAGAGGGTCGCAGGTCCCAGCCTGTCTCACCTTCCCTCCTCTTCCTCCTCCTCTTCTTCCTCTCAAGATCATTGTGTCTTCATCTAGAGTGGTTTAATGGGTTTAATAAGTTGCCAGTTAAGAAAAAGGTCCCATGTGGCACTTTTACTGATGTGGACATTGAGGTCCAAAGTGGGCGGAAAGGCTTAGAACATTGTTGTGAATTAGTAGTTAGGAAAGAGAAAAAAAATTGAACAACTTAAATATTTCATTGCTTTCAAAATATTAATAAGGTAATGATGGTTTAGATTAGAATAAGGGAAAATTTTAAATTTTGAATTTTTGTATGAAGCATATTGTCTCCATCTAACTGACCTTAGAAGAATAGCATGAAGACACATTCTGGTTATTAAAGTGTTTTGAAAGCATAAAATGACATATAATGAAATAGACCAAGAAGACACAGGCAAAAGTAGTTCATATCATAAATTTATCAATACAAAGAGAACAATGCAAGGTCATATGTATCTGTTTTATTGAAAAACTAAGAAAGGGTTTAATTTCAGCAAGTCTACATTTGGATAAACTTTCATACTTAGGTACATCATTTCAGGTGGAAATGTGAATCTATTTTAGAAAGTTGTGGTTATGAAGAATTCACAATTCACTGCATTCATCAAAGTGAATTTAAAATACTTGCATGTTTAGAATTAAACTTTGATAACATCTTAGTATTTGAAAAGTTTACTTGAACTTTATCTGGTCTTTATGCTGATCACATTGAAAGACACAAAGCTATTAAATAACGTTAATGTTAAATGAGGTTTTTGTTCTAATTGGATTTGTTATTATGCAGACTGTCTGAATTATTTTTTAGCTTGCATTCCTCAGCCTTATGCATCAGTGTATTTCGTGACACAGATGGATAGCCATCCTTATAAATTTAACCCACATATGAATTTTAATGAAATTTTATGTCTAGACTGATATAAATGTAGTGAAGTGCAGCACTTATTTTATGGTCTAGGCCCCATGAAAGGATTATGTAAGCCTTTGGTCCTTTAAAATACTCTAATGTGATTTAGAGACTATCAAGCAGTGGTACCATAGCTTAAGGGATGACTGACAGAACACCAGAAATTTGACTCTACATTCTACTCTCAGACGAGGAGCTAATGAGGTCAAAATTGGTAAGATGTGAAGTAAAATAGTTAATCCAGCAAAAATGTTCACTTAACTTTATAACTTTCCCATTTGACTGACAGACATTTCACATGTTATTTGGAGAATTAAAAACTTAAGTTTATCTTCAATAGAAAATATTTTAGAAACTTAAATTTTTCTAACTCCTAAATAAATCCTCGTAGACCACTCAGTATCCACTTATAATTCTCAGTAGCCTACTGTATTGTTTTGAAATAAGTAACTTTTGGGGGATAAGCAGTCGGATTCTGTGTTAGTTGAATATACAGCAGTCTCTACAGCTGACCACAACTTCCATCTTGAAGCTCCTAGTTCTCAGCTTGTGTAAAAACATACCAAGTTTTCTTCCTACTTAATCGGTCTCTCCTCCTTTCTCAGATATTCCTCTTCTAACCACACTTTAATAGCATAAGAGTGCCCTTGCCCTCTCCAGTCTGTTCCCCCATTCAGCAAGCAGCAAAATTAATCAGCCTACACATAATCTGGAACTCTTCACTTAAAATCATAACTGCCAGTGTACTTAAAATAGCACTCATATTTCTTACCAAGGTGTTGGAGAGTCCAATATGGGTCCTAATTTTCTCTCTAACCACATCTCATACTCTTCTAGAGACCACTGATTTCTTTTTGTAGATGCATGCCATTTCCAATAATGGAAGTTACCTCACCAAGAGCACCTGCTCCTGGCCACCTCTCTGGCCACTCACCTACCTCATATACAAACTCTTTTTTCAATCTCTAAAAAGGCACTCACTCCATAGTAATCCTATGGAAATTAGGCCCCCTTACACTTTTATTGTTTTGATATATTTTGTCAAATTGTTACTTTTAAAAATTTATTGTAAAATGTACTTATATAGTTATTACTTACCAATTCCTTCACTGGAATGTAGGCTCCATGTTTTCTGATGCTTTGCCCAGTATTGACAAGTTATATATGTATATCTGATAAACGCTTGCTAAATGATTGAAAGATTGGTTTACTATAATTTTGGCTTTTTTTAAGTGACTCCATTTTTTTCCAGCTTTATTGAGGTATAATTGACAATAAAAATTATATATATTTAGGCTGTAGAATGTGATAACTTAATATATGCATACACTGTGAAACGATTACTGCAATCAAGTTACTTAACACATCCATCACTTCACAGTTACCTTTTTTTGTGTGTGTGGTGAGAGCGCTTAAAGTCTACTCTCTTAGCAAATTTCATAGAGACAATACAGTAATATTAACTATAGTCACCATGCTGTACATTAGATCCCCAGAATTTATTCAACTTATAACTGAAAGCTTGTACCCTTTGACCAATATCTCCCCATTTTCTGTACCCCCCAGACTTCGGCAACCACAGTTCTACTCTCTGATTGTATGAATTTATCTTTTAAATTTTCACATAAAAGTGAGATCATGCAGTATTTGTTTTCTGTGTCTGGTTTATTTTGCTTAAAATAATGTATTCTAGTTTAATTCATGTTGCAAATGAAAGGATTTCCTTCTTTTTATGGCTGAATAATATTCCTCTATGTTTGTGTATGTGTCTGTGTGTTACATTTTTTTTAATCCATTCATCCGTGGATGGGCACTTAGGTTCTTTCCATATCTTGCCTATTATGAATAGTGCTGCAGTGAACGTAGTACGGGAATCTCTTCAACATCCTGACTTTATTTCCTTTGGATATATACTCAGAAGTGGGATTGCCTATTTTTAATTTCTTGAGGAACCTCCATACTGTCTTACATAATGGCTGTAACCAATTTACTTTCCCACCACTAGTGTATAAAGGTTCCCTTTTCTCCATACCTTCACCAACAGTTGTTATCTCTTGTCTTTTTGATAATAGCCATCCTAACAGATGTGATGATATTCTATTGTGGTTTTAATTTGCATTTCCCTGATGTTAGTAATATTAAGCACCTTTTCATATATCTGTTGGACATTTGGATTTCTTATTTGGGAAAATGTCTATTCAGGTCTTTTGCCCAATTTTAATTAGGTTATTTGGTTTTTCCTTATATTTTTTGGATATTAACCCTGACTAGACACAGGTATCCTTTGCTTTTTGAAAGTTCGCTTTACCCGCTTCACTTTTACAAAGATCTACCTGTTTTCATTAACCAAAAGAAATCCAAAGAGGATTTTCACTTTTATGAAAAAAGGTAATTGCTTCTTCACTTTGTACCATTTCAGCTTATGAAAGGTTTAATAGGAACACTCTACTTTTGGGTAACGGAGGAAGCCTGTATATCATTTGCAAATATGTCTCTCATTCTATAGGCTGCGCTTTCATTTTGTTCACTGTTTCTTCTGCTGTGCAGAAGCTTTTTAGTGTCATGTGTTCCACTTGTTGATTTTTGCTATTATTGCCTGGGCTTCTGGTATATATATAAAAAATTATAGCTAAGACCAATGTCAATGAACTTTACAAAGAAATATGAATTGTGAAAACTCTAGCTAAGATTTAAATGCATAAGAGTAATATCTAATATTTCATTAAGTGAGAATTATTTCATTAGTGTAGTTTATAGATATTATTCAAAGCTCTAAAAAAAAAGTTTTAATTTAACATCAATAATGCCTATTAAAATTTTAAACATCTTCAATAGGGTAACAGTAGGTATTGGGAAACTGAAATTTGAAGTTTTTCTATTACAGAGTTTAAAAATCTGGTTTTAATACACATCTTAGGGGGAGAATTAGTTTTTGTGCTAACCTCTTTACACCATCATTTTTTCCCATTAATTTCAATGCTTATAATCCTAATTCTGTATTGATTCACAAAGTAATTTTCTTTCTGAGTAATAATGTTCCTGTAGTTTTCCTTTTGTCTCACTGGAAACTTATCATCTCCATTTTATGCATTTCCAATTAAACGTTCATCTTGATCCAGGTGTTCTCAAGCATTTTTTTTTCTAGTATTGTATCCTGAGGCCACTTCAAAATGCTTCTAGGCCAACTTCATAGTTAAATGAGAAAAGAGCAAATTTGTAGACCAGAATTAGAGATACCGCTATTATTTCCACTTTACTACCCTTTCAGTCTTTCTCTCTTTTAGATCTAACAGCAGGCTAGAGGTACTCAAATTGATATTCCACTGAAAATAATAACATATTCACAAGAACCATTACATTCACCTTTAGTGAAACAGAACTGTGCTATTGCGTATGATTCAGAAAAATTAAGTCTTCCTGCTTGGCCTCATTCTCTCATGATCTGTCCATTCATCTGCTCTTTGGGGTTCGTGCAAAGGTCTTTTCTTTACCTACCTACAGGGTGTATCTATTTACAAGTCCTCTGATCAGAATGTTTTTGTAGCCTGATTTTAGTTGATATTTTTAAGTTGAGTTTTGACAAGGTAATATATTTCAGGAAAAAACTGTAACGAAAATATGATGGCTATAATTACTGATTCTTATCATCAAGATGTGCTATTATAGCACATAGAAAGATGGGGCTCTGTGGTTAAACAGAAACACTACTGAACCCTTTTACCAAGGTGTGCATAATGGTATCACACAGGACATCATAGCAGCCAAAGTCTGTTCAGTGGAAGATGTTCTCAGCTCATATCCCAAGCAGGAAGTTGATCCTCTAATGAAGGAGCCAGCGAGATGCTTTTCCTTCCAGTTTTACAGTGTGAAATGTCACAAAGGAGCAGAGGACTCATTTTCATAGCACAGTGTGCTTCGGTTTAAGAGCAGAATTGCCACAAAGGATAAACATAGAGAGAAGCCCTTTAGAGAGCAGCAAGTCATTAGCACAGGCACTGAGCAGAGGTGATATTAGAGCTAACCTCCCCAGCAGTTGATGAAAATTGTGTACTTCATATTAACTTGAGCAAATTCAGATGTAGAGTTTGAGTTCTACAAATAGTAATATGTTCCTAGATATAAGAGAGCAACATAGAATAGGAGCAAGTAAATATGACAAGGTCAGCCTTAGCAGGGTAAGACAAGGATGAGAAGAATCACTCTGAGTTCCAGGAAAATCCATAGTCTATCTCTAGTACCTAATACAGAGGCTGGTGCAAAGGAGATATTCAATAAATATTTGTTGAATAGAATAGTCTAGAAAATACATTATAAGTTACACTGGATTTTCTTCCATTTTAATGAGAAAATTGGAAATTAATTTAAAATGTTCATGTTCAATATTTCTTTATGGACATAATATGATTACACTATCTGAGCAGTATAATGTACTTAACATTTATAGCATAGGGACAGTTCTTTCTTTTTTTTTAAGTTTTGGATTTTATTTTTTTATACAGCAGTTTCTTATTAGTCATCCGTTTTATACACATCAGTGTATACATGTCAATCCCAACCACCCAATTCATCCCACTACCACCCCCAACCCCCTGCCGCTTTCCCCCCTTGGTGTCCATACGTTTGTTCCCTACATCTGTGTCTCAATTCCTGCCCTGCAAACCGGTTCATCTGTACCATTTTTCTAGGTTCCACATATATGTGTTAATATACGATGTTTGTTTTTCTCTTTCTGACTTACATCACTCTGTATGACAGTCTCTAGATTCATCCATGTCTCTACAAATGACCCAATTTCGTTCCTTTTTATGGCTGAGTAATATTCCATTGTATATATGTACCATATCTTCTTTATCCATTTATCGGTCGATGGGCATTTAGGTTGCTTCCATGACCTGGCTATTGTAAATAGTGCTGCAATGAACATAGGGGTGCATGTGTCTTTTTGAATTATGGTTTTCTCTGGGTATATGCCCAGTAGTGGGATTGCTGGATCATATGGTAATTCTATTTTTAGTTTTTTAAGGAACCTCCATACTGTTCTCCCTAGTGGTTGTATCAAGTTACATTCCCACCAGCAGTGCAAGAGGGTTCCCTTTTCTCCACACCCTCTCCAGCATTTGTTGTTTGTAGATTTTCTGATGGTGCCCATTCTAACTGGTGTGAGGTGATACCTCATTGTAGTTTTGATTTGCACTTCTCTACTAATTAGTGATGTTGAGCAGCTTTTCATGTGCTTCTTGGCCATCTGTATGTCTTCTTTGGAGAAATGTCTATTTAGGTCTTCTGCCCATTTTTGGATTGGGTTGTTTGTTTTTTTAATATTGCACTGCATGAGCTGTTTATATAATTTGGAGATTAATCCTTTGTCCGTTGATTCATTTGCAAATATTTTCTCCCATTCTGAGGGTTGTCTTTTCATCTTGTTTACGGTTTCCTTTGCTGTGCAAAAGCTTTTAACTTTCATTACATCCCATTTGTTTATTTTTGTTTTTATTTCCATTACTCTAGGAGGTGGATCAAAAAAGATCTTGCTGTGATTTATGTCACAGAGGGTTCTTCCTATGTTTTCCTCTAAGAGTTTTATAGTGTGAAGTCTTACATTTAGGTCTCTAATCCATTTTGAGTTAATTTTGTGTATGGTGTTAGGGGGTGTTCTAATTTCATTCTTTTACATGTAGCTGTCCAGTTTTCCCAGCATCACTTATTGAAGAGACTGTCTTTTCTCCATTGTATATCCTTGCCTCCTTTGTCATAGATAAGTTGACCATAGGTGCCTGGGTTTATCTCTGGGCTTTCTATCTTGTTCCTTTGATCTATATTTCTGTTTTTGTGCCAGTACCATATTGTCTTGATTACCATAGCTTTGTAATATAGTCTGAAGTCAGGGAGTCTGATTCCTCCAGCTACACTTTTTTCCCTCAAGACTGCTTTGGCTATTCAGGGTCTTTTGTGTCTCCATACAAATTTTAAGATTTTTTGTTCTAGTTCTGTAAAAAGTGCCATTGGTAATTTGATAGGGATTGCATTGAATCTGTAGATTGCTTTGGATAGTCATTTTCACAATATTGATTCTTCCAATCCAAGAAAATGGTATATCTCTCCATCTGTTGGTATCAGCTTTAATTTCTTTTGTCACTCTTATAGTTTTCTGCATACAAGTCTTTTGTCTCCCTAGGTAGGTTTATTCCTAGGTATTTTATTCTTTTTGTTGTAATGGTAACTAGGAGTGTTTCCTTAATTTCTCTTTCAGGTTTTTCATCATTAGTGTATAGGAATGCAAGAGATTTCTGTGCATTAATTTTGTATCCTGCAACTTTACTAAATTCATTGATTAGCTCTAGTAGTTTTCTGGTGGCATCTTTAGGATTCTCTATGTATAGTATCATGTCATCTGCAAACAGTAACAGTTTTACTTCTTCTTTTCCAATTTGTATTCCTTTTATTTAATTTTCTTCTCTGATTGCCATGGTTAGGACTTCCAAAACTATGTTGAATAATAGTGGTGAGAGTGGACATCCTTGTCTTGTTCCTGATCTTAGAGGAAATGCTTTCAGTTTTTCACCATTGAGAATGATGTTTGCTGTGGGTTTGTCATATATGGCCTTTATTATGTTGAGGTAGGTTCCCTCTATGCCCACTTTCTAAAGAGTTTTTTATCATAAAGCTCTTGAATTTTGTCAAAAGCTTTTTCTGCATCTATTGAGATGATCATATGGTTTTTATTCTTCAGTTTGTTAATATGGTGTACCACATTGATTGATTTCCATATATTGAAGAATCCTTGCATCCCTGGGATAAATCCCATTGGATCATGGTGTATGATCCTTTTAATGTGTTGTTGGATACTGTTTGCTAGTACTTTGTTGAGGATTTTTGCATCTATATTCATCAGTGATATTGGTCCGTAATTTTCTTTTTTTGTAGTATCTTTGTCTGGTTTTGGTATCAGGGTGATGGTGGCCTCATAGAATGAGTTTGGGAGTGTTCCTTCCTCCACAATGTTTTGGAAGAGTTTGAGAAGGATGGGTGTTAGCTCTTCTCTAAATGTTTGATAGAATTCACCTATGAAGCCATCTGGTCCTGGACTTTTGTTTGTTGGAAGATTTTTAATCACAGTTTCAATTTCATTACTTGTGATTGGTCTGTTCATGTTTTCTATTTCTTCCTGGTTCAGTCTTGGAAGGTTATACCTTTCTAAGAATTTGTCCATTTCTTCCAGGTTGTCCATTTTATTGGCATACAGTTGCTTGTAGTAGTCTCTTAGGATGCTTTGTATTTCTGCCATGTCTGTTGTAACTTCTCCTTTTTCATTTCTAATTTTATTGATTTGAGTCCTCTCCCTCTTTTTCTTGATGAGTCTGGCTAATGGTTTATCAATTTTGTTTATCCTCTCAAAGAACCAGCTTTTAGTTTTATTGATATTTGCTATTGTTTTCTGTTTCTATTTCATTTATTTCTGCTCTGATCTTTATGATTTCTTTCGTTCTGCTAACTTTGGGTTTTGTTTGTTCTTCTTTCTCTAGTTCCTTTAGGTGTAACGTTAGATTGTTTGTTTGAGATTTCTCTTGTTTCCTGAGATAGGCTTGTATAGCTATAAACTTCCCTCTTAGAACTGCTTTTGCTGCATCCCATAGGTTTTGGATCATCGTGTTTTCATTGTCATTTGTCTCTAGGTATTTTTTCATTTCATCTTTGATTTCTTCAGTGATCACTTGGTTATTTAGTAACATATTGTTTAGCCTCCATATGTTTGTGTTTTTTATGTTTTTTTCCCTGTAATTCAGTTCTAATCTCATAGCATTGTGGTCAGATAAGATGCTTGATATGATTTCAATTTTCTTAAATTTACTGAGGCTTGATTTGTGACCCAAGATGTGATCTATCCTGTAGAATGTTCCATGCACACTTGAGGAGAAAGTGTAATCTACTGTTTTTGGATGGAATGTTCTATAAATATCAATTAAATCTATCTGGTCTATGGGACAGTTCATTCTTTTTTTTTTTTTTTTTTTTTTTTTGCAGTACGCGGGCCTCTCCCTGTTGTGGCCTCTCCCGTTGCAGAGCACAGGCTCTGGACGCGCAGGCTCAGTGGCCATGGCTCACGGGCCTAGCCGCTCCAAGGCATGTGGGATCTTCCCGGACCGGGGCACGAACCCTTGTCCCCTGCATCAGCAGGCGGACTCTCAACCACTGCACCACCAGGGAAGCCCGGGACAGTTCATTCTTAACTTAACCTGTTGTTTCTTGACTTAGAGAAAACATCCAGACGTGTTTATATATAGATATCTGAGCTTGGTATCTATATATAACTATGTCAAAAGTCAAGATTTTGGTTAGCAGAATTAATAAAGTATAGTAAGCCAAATATTGCGTAGGGCACTACCTTAGCCAAGCTGATTTCATTCAGAAAAGGTGTATCTAACATGGAGTGATCTACTAGAGGAGAGTCATCTCATCCAATTTAGGAGAAAATATCTCTCATTATGATATATTCAGTATGAACTAAGATTGAAAACATTAAAATAATAAGGTGTGGGAAAAGCTTATTACAAGCTATACTTAAGTTCTAACTTTTATTTCATTAGTGTTTCAGTTTCCTTCAAAGGCTTATCTGAATCTGAAATGTGAATATTTTATTTAGGGTTTTGCTTTAGGAAAGTTACATGGCTTCTTTTATTATTTTTACTGGAATAGACTTCAGAAGACCTTATAACATGAATTTTTAAAGGCATCTTTGGCTTTTTGAGATTTCTTTGTAAAGGGCAGTGCTTATTTTATGCTGTAAAATAGGGCTGAGAAAAGTTCTCACTCCACTAAAAGTGCTGCTTTTGGAGAATGCCTTGGGAGGGATTTTAACATTAATACTGTACCCATCATCTATCCATATATTATATACCTTCTGTAAGGAGAAGCTATATAGATTTAGAACCATATGACTCTGGAGTTAGGGAACCATAGAGGGGGGTATCCTGGAGTGGTTATGGAGAGCAGTGTGAGCAGAGACAGAGCTGAACACTGTAGCTGATAACTGTAGATAACTAATAAGAATCTACTGAATAGCACAGGAAATTCTATTCAGTACTCTGGAATGACCTGTATGGGAATAGAATCTAAAAAAAACACATGGATGTGGATATACATGTATGTATAACTGACTCACTTTGCTGTTTAGCAGAAACTAACACAACATTGTAAATCAACTATACTCCAATTAAAAATTAATAAAATACAAATAAAAATAAAATAATAATAGCAAGTATTGGCAAGGTTGTGGAGAAATTGGAACCTTTGTACGCTGTAGGTGGGAATTTAAAATAGTGCAACTACTATAGGAAATGGTATGGCATTTCCTGAAAAAGTTAAAAATAGAATTATGTGAAACAGCTGTGCCACTTCTGGGTATATATACAAATTAATTGAAAACAGGGTTTCGAATTTGTACACACACATTCATAGTAGCATTATTGACAATAGCCAAAAGATGGAAGAATCCGGAGTATAAAGCAGAATCCCAAATTCTGAAATATATTATTTAAATTTCAAAGGAAATTATGCTGGCCACGTATAGAATCATGCATAGGCTCTAAGAAGGGTTGAGTGCCCTGAAAGTTGCCCTTTATTATTGAATACAGCTTATTGAAGCAGTCATTTCAGATAGTACAGCTGCCTGTGGTATTTCAAAGAAAATGATTTTTTAGTCATTATAAAGCAGTATCATATGATAAATACTATTCTCTCTCCTTTTCCTGCTCTTCAGATTTTCCTGAAACATGAGAGTATATGTGTTTATTAGCACAATACTGCATCTTACAAAGGAGGAAGAAAAGATACATCCTTTAAATTGTGTATAATTTGCTATAAAAATTAACGTTTAATGAATAATTAATTTCTAGCCACAACTGAATTATAATATTATTTACCAAAAAATAAGCTTTATTCTATATGCATCCTTTCAAAATGCTTAGTTAAACAGAATAAGTCAAATGCATTATATTTTAACATCCAGTGGGAAAGGAACCTCACATTTGTCATTTATATCATCAGTAATCAAAATGGATTTAATTTTCAAAGCCAATTGTGGAAAAATGTGTGTGGCATTGGAACTTGACAGTGGAGAAATATCTTAGCTACAGAATTACACGAGTTGTCCTACGCAGGATGTATTTCCAGCTAATGTTTTTAGAGCCAAAGCGTCCCTCTCAAAAGAAGTAGACAAAATGCTGCAATTTATTTTTCTGGAAAATGATCATTAACATAACAACTGTCAATAATCTACTTATATTGGAACCATTGTTATGCTCTTAAAAACAAAAGAAACACTGTGAAAGATGAGATGTCATTAGGCTAAAGAGGCATCACCACGCCACAACTACACTTTAGTTCTTCTTCTAACAAAAGTTTCTTGAATGCCCACAGTATGTCAGGCCCTGTTTTATGTTGTGGGGATATAAACATGAGAAAAGAAAACATAAAGTGGATGCAGAAAGGAGAACTATATGCTTAGTAACTGGTAAGACTGCTGAGGTGCTATCTGAACGGAGATTTATTTGAAGTAAGTGATATAGGGAGCCATTGAACACTTGTAGGGGTGTGCTCCAGACGGAGAGACTAGCCAATGCAAAAACGCTGAGGTAGAGGTGTGCTTGTTATGTTTGAGGAATAGTAAGGGAGCTAGTAGCACTAGAGCACCATGAACAATTAGTGGACTAGGTATGGCCTTGTAAACCATGGCAGTCTTTGGATGTTACTCTAAGTGAGAGGGTAAGCCATGGAATATTTTGAGAAGAGCTGTGAAATAATATGAATTACATTGTAACAAGATTATTATGGTTTTTGTCTTTATAAGAGATTGTATGGGCTAAAGGCAGAAGGGAGAGAAGAGATTTTTGTAATAGTCTCCTATCTAGCACAAAATGGTGACTTGGATTAGTGTGTTAGGTGAGAAGTGGTTAAATTCAGTTGTTCACTGAAGGTAAAGTCAACAGGTTTTGCTAATACATTAGATGGACATTGTGAGAAAAAGAGAGGAGGCAAGGTTTGGCCTGAGAAAATGGAAGATGAGTTGCCAATTATTGAGATGAGGAAGATAGGAGAGGAGAAGATTTGGGGAGGAAAACCTGGAAACTGGCTTTGGGCATAATATATTTGTGATGTAGTATTAGATCTAATCAAGATGTTGAGTAGGCAGTTGCATATGCAATTCTAGATTTCAGGGAAAATAGTGGTTCTACCTGGAGATATGCATTTTGTAGCTATCAACATGTAGATGGTATTTAAATTATGAGACTGAATGATATCACCTAGTAAGTTGGCATAAATAGGGGAAATATCTAAAACTTGAACCCTGGGATCATTCTGACATTTAGAGATTAGGAAAGTGAGGTGGCAATAGGCAATAAAGTGGAAAGAAAACTAAAGAGAGAGTTTTATTCTCAGGGCTGCCTGGTACAGTTGGGCAAGTCGAGTCTAGTTAAAGGATGCCTACCTAGAGGGCAAGTGGCAAGTAGAGGCTAAAACCTAACATATGTCCTACCTGCCAAGCCATAAGCTCTTGGTCAGGGGTGCATCTGCCTTAGGAAAGGGTGTCTTAGTAATTGAAACATAATTGTCTTATAAGCTAGCAGAAGACCTAGCTGTCACTAAAGTTAAGTGAAGAAAGTATATCAAGACAGAGAGATTTACCACCACTGTCACATGTTGTGTATTGTTATATAAGGTGATGTTTAGCAATTGGATACGTGTAGGCCAATCATGGAAGCCTGATTTGGGAAAATGAGAAAATTAAAGAAGAGGAAATGCAGAAAATTAATAATGCAAATCTTTGGGAAATTTATTTATTTATTTATTTTGGTACTTAAAGGAGATCAGAGAAAATGACTCTATGCCTGGAGGCAGATATAGAGAAGAACAGATTAAAATTATGTACACTAATGGGCAAGAAAAATATGACATAAAGTAAAAAGATAGGAGGACAATTACTGTCCTTTAGTGCTCAAGAGGGGGTGGGTCCTGTACAAAACTGGAGCAGAGTCAGCTTTAGAAACAAAGTTGAACATGACATTTATAGCATAAGGAAGGCTGAACTTATGGCTTCAGTTGCCGAGAGGATAGTGGATATCATTTTGGGAACCTGTGGAAATTATCTTCTGAATGCTTTTCTCAAAGAAGTAGAAAGCATGAGTCATACGCCTAGTGATAGGTTTTAGGATTTTATAGAGTTTTGATTAGAGGGTAAAAGTTGTAAAAATATTTTCCTAGGGAAGTGAATGCAATAAGTATATTTATGAACCTATATAAAGCTACTGGCTGTAAATATAAAATGGTACGTATGCATGGTTTATATCCTCTCCAAAGATATATTCATCTGCCTTGATTCAGATAGAGTAGGATTGGAATTTAGACAGGTGAATATAATAGGGGGTGTCTGCTGCAGAGTGAGTATAATGATGGACCATTGTATTTAAGCAGCTGTGTGAAGGAAAAAGTGGGTATGCATTGGAGGAGGGACAATGAAAAGACTGAAGATCTCAGTGGAGTCAATGGCTTTTTGGAGTTGAGGTATTAGAAGGAGTAACACTTGAAATTTAGTTGGTAGTAGACAGAGACCTGAATGTTAGGAATTGAGATTGCCTTAGGGGTGCAGTTCTCAGAAATTTTAATTCTGGGTTGTTCATTGACTTTGAAGTCGCTGTGGAATACACATGTGAAGAGCAGAGGCAAGCAATCTGGCAGGAGATAGAGACTTGTGTCAGTATTTAGATGGGCAATGGAGCTATGGGAATAAATGATACTGAGATCACATTAAGGAGCACAACTTCAAGGAACACCCTCATCTTGAGATTTCTTTAGCAGAACACTGGTTGTACCTAAAATGTGTATTTGGGATTTATGAAGATACTAGTACAGAGTTATGAAAGCCAAGTTTTGCCAAATGCTTCTACATGAAAACTGAGGAAAGAAAATTGTCCATTAGATTAAGCTACAAGGAGGTTTTGGGGAGACAGTGAAGTAGTTGGGGAAAAAATTACTTTGGAGTAGT
Organism: Monodon monoceros; assembly: GCF_005190385.1. Classification (NCBI taxonomy): domain Eukaryota; kingdom Metazoa; phylum Chordata; class Mammalia; order Artiodactyla; family Monodontidae; genus Monodon; species Monodon monoceros. Next base: position 74,152,680 of record NW_021703776.1, on the reverse strand, counting down.
TTGGGAAGTTAAAGGGAGGTAGAAAATAAGAGACAGTGAATACAAAGAACTCAAAAAATTTGGTTGTTAAAGGATGGAGATAGATGGCAAGGGAATTGGCATGAGTTGGGGCAGGGATTTTCTCTGCAGATTAAAAAAGTTGAACATTTAAAATACTGAAATGATATAATAGGTAAGAGAGGATCAGAAAAAGAAGGGAGCTAATAAAGAGAGAAAAGTCCACAAGAATCACATAGCTAACGTTCCACATGGCTGAGAGGAATTTGAGTGCAGTCCTCTTGAATCTGTGCTCTCAAGCACATGACCTCAGGCAGTAGAGATTATTAAAGCATTTAATGCAGAGAATTCACATGTTACCTTAAAAATATCAATTGAGTAAATGAGAGTTTAAAATCAAATGAGAAACTTTCAGAGAAACTTAAAAACAACAATTTGTTTTCTGGTTGTTAAATTAATTAACCAAATGCACACCAGCAAATACTAACAGGCATGGACATTGCTCAAGGTAATATACTTTTGTTTTATGTCTTCACAAGCAATAATTTGTATTTATTACTAAGGGGAAAAAATCATAAATCATAGATCCTGGAGCTTTTGTCAGAATGATATGTGTATTATCCCTGTCTTCCTAAATCTTACACAAGTTTTATTCTAGCATGCACAGCTGCTAAATCATTATTCTCTGCATGAGTAATTGTTGCAGATGTTCATAATGTGATTAATGGGGAACAGCTATATTTATCATGGTTTCAGTGAGGCCACTACACAGGTGCAATTACTCTTAAGACAAAGGGCACTGTGTTGTGATACTAGAATATGGGGCTTCTGGTTGACTGCCATTGTTTAATACCAGAGATTAGCAGCGTTCTTTCCTAATCCTGCTCTCTCCCACCCACTGACATAATCCTACCCTCATTACACACATGAGAGAGATTTTATAGGAGGGATATTTTCACATTACCTGTATACATACCAAGTAATACATAAAGTTTACTGTTAATCTCAAATTCAACAGTACCAACAAATGTGATCACCAACAGGTGATTCTTTGGGGGCCTATTTCTTGACCCATTTGTTGACTAAATCCTGTTTGGTTATTACATTTATTTTTTAATTGATTAACTAAGGAATAAACCTTTAGAAAAAGATTGAACAGGTAAATAAACTGGGTCAAGAAGGCAGCATAAAATGTTCAACAGAGCAGATTGTTTTTTATTTTGTCAATTTGTTTAATTTGAATACAGTTCTGACTCTTACTAGTTGTGAGGTGACCAGTTATCCCAGTTTCACTGTCACTGAGGGTTTTTCTGGGATACAGGACTTTCAGATTTAAAACTGGGACATTCCTGGGAAAATTAGGGTAAGCTGATCACGCTACAGCTGGTGAGTTGCCCTAAAGCTGAGTTCTTTACCTTTGTGTACTTCTTAAATTTTCTCATGCATAAAATAAAGTTGGTAAAGTGTCCATCACATTATCTGTCATATAGCATGTGCATAATAGGTGATAGTTCCTTTTCTATTCCTTCCTCAAATTTCAAACTATGTTATTTCCTCAAGGGTGAAGAGCAGGTATTTTTCTACTTTGAATAATTCCTCATTGTATACAGTGTGTTGACCTATTGGCCAGAATAATACTTGGAACCAATACACCTGGTAGATGCTTGATAAAAACCTAATGAACAAATGAAATCCTAAGTTTGATTTTGAGATATCTAACAACAAGGGCACTGTCTTATTATTATAATAAATAAAGAAAAGGAAAATAACTTCTCACTGCTTTTTTTCTTCACCAATGTTGTGGCTTTCTATAAGTCTGTGTTCCTAACATTTTTTCATTATCATCCTTCTAAAAAGAAAACTTAAAATAAATTTCTCCCTAATGATAAAAATTAAATGCTGGAGAGGGTGTGGAGAAAAAGGAACCCTCCTGCCCTGTTGGTGGGAATGTAAATTGATACAACCACTATGGAGAACAGTATGGAGGTTCCTTAAAAAACTAAAAATACAGCTACCATACGACCCAGCAATCCCACTACTGGGCATATACCCTAAGAAAACCATAATTCAAAAAGAGACATTTACCACAATGTTCATTGCGGCACTATTTACAATAGCCAGGACATGGAAGAAACCTAAGTGCCCATTGACAGATGAATGGATAAAGAAGATGTGGCACATATATACAATGGAATATTACTCAGCCATAAAAAGAAACGAAATTGAGTTATTTGTACTGAGGTGCATGGACCTAGAGTCTGTCATACAGAGTGAAATAAGCCAGAGAGAGAAAAGCAAATACTGTATGCTAACACAAAAATATGGAATCTGAAAAAAAAAAAAAAAGGTTTCTGAAGAACCTGGGAGCAGGACAGGAATAAAGACGCAGACGTAGAGAATGGACTTGAGGACACGGGGAGTGGGAAGGGTAAGCTGGTACAAAGTGAGAGAGTGGCATGGACTTATATATACTACCAAATGTAAAATAGATATCTAGTGGGAAGCAGCCGCAAAGCACAGGGAGATCAGCTTGGTGCTTTGTGACTACCTAGAGGGGTAGGATAAGGAGGGTGGGAGGGATGCAAGAGGGAGGAGATATGGGGATATATGTATATGTATAGCTGATTCACTTTGTTATAATGCAGAAACTAACACACCATTGTAAAGCAATTATGCTCCAATAAAGATGTTAAAATAAATAAATAATGACTATGCAACTCGTCCAAAAAAAAAAAATTAAATACTAAGGAATAAGATTTTTTTTCACATAGGGTTGAGCAACAAACTATTGTATTACCTAAGTTTTTTGCTCCTTTCCACAAAAACTAGTTTTGCCCCTTGGGAACAGTATGGGTCTGGTTGAATAAAATCATATAGGTCATTTGAAACTAAATTTTATGTTTATTTAACTCCAGAGATAAATACTTCAACTGTAGGACATTTTATTTATTCTTTTTTAATGTTTATTTATTTATTATTTATTTTATTTATTTTATTTTGGCTGCACCAGGTCTTAGTTGCAGCATGCGGGATCTTTAGTTGCGGGATCCGACTTAGTTGTAGCACGCAGTCTTCTTAGTTGTGGCATGCATGAGGGATCTAGTTTCCTGACCAGGGATTGAACCCAGGTGCCCTGCATTGGCAGCACGGAGTCTTACTCGCTGGACCACCAGGGAAGTTCCTGTAGGACATTTTTTAAATGGTAATTTGGACACTCTCTAGAAGATTATTGATCACATACTGTATGTATCTTGCTGAATTAAGTGCCAGAGTGAGATGCAGACCCCTGTAATTTATAGTCTTGAGAGAGAGAGATACTATGAATACACAAAGCAATCAGGGGCAAGAGAAATTGGAAGAACTCTAGTGGTATAAACCCAGCCTTAAGGCCACAGAGTGACTCCTCTGTTATTAACTGTGTACCCTTGAGCAAATCTATTAACCTTTTGAAACTCCTTTCCTCATCTTGACAGTGAAACTAGCAACCACTCTCCAATTTGTAGGCTATTTAAATTTAAAGCAGAAATTAAAGCAGAAATGAGACAATATAGGTGATAACACTTTGAAAACTGCCAAGCACTGTACAAGTATATGTTGTTTTATAGGCCAGAAATACAGTCTTGTTTTAGACAAAGGAAAAACAACAGGAGATGTAATTGTCAGAGCAGTGAAACTTGGGAAAGACGTAAGCTGTGATGTTCCTTGCTCTTCTAGAAGGTCCTAGAGCTGGAGAGCTGTGAGAGAAGGTGCTTGTCTCAACACCAGTCAGAAGGGCCCAGGTCCCTGGAGGAGAGCCCAGAGTAGAGCCTGAAACACTTTGTGAATAAGGTGGCCTGGAAGGAACTGGATTCATCTCTCCTCCATATGGGAGAGAGGGGGATTCTATTAAATGCATCACACTGAGAAGTATTTGAGATTATCTAAAATGACACGTAATAAAGAAGAAATAATTTAGTCCAACTATGTTTTGATGGAACACAGTATAAAAAACACAGTTGTGTTTCATAGTGTTAGTTAGGAAGCTGAGGAAAGAGAAGTGAATTCAGCCTGTATGTTGCTGACATAAAGGTTTATAGCAGAAGCAGCAGCTGCTTCAGTCTGTGGGGATCCCTCTAGGGCACAGGATTTTAGCTGGGATCCCAGTGAGTATTTCCAACGCAACAATTTAGTCATTTAATCCAAACCTGATCCTGAGAGCCTGGCCCATTGCCTTTGATCAAGCAGCCATCACTTGGTAGCCACCACTTGACTTTGTTGCCTGTCGGGCAGCTTCCTGTGTTGTTTACTTTCTGTGGCATGGGCTTGGTTTGCTGGCATACGAACTGCTCAACATAATCTCTGGATAAGATGTCCTTGCCTCAAATGAGGATATCTATAAATTTGGCTGACAGCATTTTTAGTTTAGAGATCAAGAATCTATGAAAGAGGAGGAGACAGGTAATTGTCATCACTGGGTAGCAAATGAGCACTTTTAGACAAAGCTAACAGTTCCTTTGGCACCATGTAAAGGTACTAAGAAAAGCTGGCTAGGTAGTAACGCAAGTCACTGCACCTGAGTAGTTAAAAATTTAATAGCTTGTGAAATACTCCATATTTCTTTTTTTTCCAGAAATATTAGTTTGTTAGTCCATAGCCTTTGCTTGCTTGTAACTACATATATTTTTACGAAAGAAAAGAGAAAATAGTGTTTATTGATGGATGAAAACACTTAAGTCTTACAAAGCCAAGGTTAAAAGGAGGAGAAATGAAAGAGAGAAAACACTTTGAGCGTGATAAACATAATCCTTCCTAAAAGTTTTGAGAGGTGAAGTAGCATAGTGGTTAAAAGCAAGACTCTGGAACTAAACTCTTTAAATTTGAATCCCAGCTCTGCAACTTAGTAGCTTAGTAAACTTGTTCAATTACTCAACCTCTGCCACCTCCTTTTCTTCACCTATAAAATGGAAGTAATAATAATACCTAAATCATTGTCATAGGTTGTTGTGAAGAGTGTATCTATTTAATAGGATTGTTAGGATTAAATTGGCTGATATACATAAAGCTCTTGGAAGAGCACATGGTACAGAGTGAGTATTGATTATTTCTAATATTAATGAATTGTCACTTTTAGGTGGATAAATTTTCTGATATTCTTAGTATGTCAAATATGGTCAATAAATACCATCTTAAAGATAAGAATATTCCCCTAACAATATCCTGGGAATTCTTATCTTCTGTTAAAGTGTTATATGGCATTGTATTTTTGTTTAGGTGTAAGGGACGTGCTTCTTACTTGGATTGCCATATTTTCTGAAACATTGAGTTGTTACCAGTAGTATTACCATAATTTTTGTAAGTTTAATTTTTGAGACACACTAGCACCTGTTTGAATTGGTAGATGTTCATACCATTCACACCTTTTGTTGAACATGTTAATATCACCCTGTATTAGTCATCATTCTCCAAAGGGGTGTGGGTGTGGGGCTCTGTGTGTGGGAGGGGGAGCGAGCGAGCGAGCGAGAGAGAGAGAGAGAGAGAGAGAGAGAGAGAGAGAGAGAGAGAGAGATTTATTTTTAAGGCAGTTGTTCACATGGTTGTAGAGGTTGGCAAGTGCAAGTGCAAAATCTGCAAGGTAGGCCAGCCAACCGGAGACCCAGGGAAGCATTGCAGTTTTGAGTATGGAGGCAATCTTCTGGCAGAATTCCCTCTTGCTTACAGGAGGTCTGTCTTTTCCTTAAGACCTTACACTGATTGGATGAGGCTAACCCACATTATGGAGAGCAGTTTACTTTATTCACAGTCTACTGATTTAAATGTTAATCCAATCCAAAAAAATCCCTTCACAAAACAACTGTGAAGTTTGACCAAATACTTGAGTAGCCAAATTTGATACATAAAATTAGCTATCACACTCCTAGTACCTCGTATGGAAGTATATTATTGTGAAATATATGATATGTAACTTTTGATCTTATTTGAAAAATATAATTTATACATGTAAACTAATTAGAAAAAAATATTTAATGATATAAATAAAGTGCTGAAATGTATTTGAGCCACAATAAGAATTAATAGAAGACACTTCTATTTCTACCTTACTATTTTGGGGAAACTGCCTTTTAGAAAAAGAAGATACTGCTTCTTGCTTAAATATGTAAAACACTCCATTACTGAAAAGGCATTTATTATTTTAGTAGTAAAATTTAATTTCAACCCCTGTAACAGAAAGAATGTTTAATGAATGAGTTCTTGTGAAATCAAAATAAAATGAACAAATAAACAAGGTAAACCATACTGTCAGAATAATGCTGGTAGGAAACATTCTTGGTGTTCTGTCCTGAATTGCAGTTAGTGTGAAGTTAAAAACAAGTCTATTCCTCTTCAACACTCAGGGGAAGACAGACAGATATCAGATAAAATACTACCCCTGGGAATTTGTGGTTTAAATACATACCAGCTTACCTACATACCTATCTACCTACATATATACATAAAAACACTATTTTCATCTTTGTGCTTCAGTCATCAAGGTTCACATTTTAGTATGGACAAGCAATGAAAAGCACATACCTAATGAATTAAAATTATATTAAAATTTTAATTAGCAATAAAAACCCTTACATAAAGAAAAAAATGAAGACAACCCAAATGTTGATCAAGACAGGAATGGCTAAATATGCTAGTGTATTAATAATGAGGATTATTACTGACAGAAATTAAAAAATAGTGAGATAGACTAACACAAGATTTCTCCAAGTTATATGATGTAATGAAAGAAGCAAGTTACAAATATACGTTAACATACAATTTATATTAAATTAGCATCACATCAAGCAGTACTATAGAGCAGGGTTCAGCAACCATGGCCAACAGGCCCAATCCAATCTGCTGCCTTTTTTTTTTCTGGTAAAGTTATTTTGTAACATGCTATGCCTGTTCATTTACACATTGTCTATGGCATTTTTCATACTGCAATGGCAAAGTCGAATAGTTGTGACAGAGACTCCATGCACTGCAAATGATGCTGCAATCAACACCCTTATGTATCTCTCAGTACATATGTATGAATCTTTCTCTGCAATAGATGTCAGGCTCTAGAAGTGATCCAGCTCCATAGTATGGTTTAAATAAATATTGACTAAATGAATTATTAGTCCCTAACACTGATTTATCTTAGTATGCCTTTAAAATGAGTCAAAATCTAACCAAGCATGGTGTTGGGAGAGAGAGACAGGGTATACTTCTTCCTAGGCATTTAAACCTGCTCTATTATTACTTAATCATTTAAATCTTCACATTGGAAAAAAAACTAGAAATTATATCTTTTAAAAATCTTTATGGAAAAATAAAGGAGCATGTACATCAAAATATAGCATTTTTAATACTGAGATATTATAGTGTAGCGTATTGGACCAATAATAAGCTCTGAAGCCACAGCTTTAGATTCAGACCCTGGCCTCACCATTTACTAGCTAAGTAGCATGGTCAACTTTAATTAAACTTTCAGTTTTTCAGTTTCATTATCTGTAAAATAGGAATAATAATGGTATTCACCACAGGATTGTCATGAGAATTAAAAGAGATAATACATGTACTGTACTTAGAGCCTGGCCTACAGCACATGCTGAATAATATTACTGTGATAGTGATGATCTTAAGCATCAGTTGTTCTTTCAAAAATGAAAAGAGAAAATTGAAACAAATTTCTGATGGCAAAAAAGTTGATAACTTATTTGTAAAATTGAATTTTAATCATTCATATGGAATATAAACAATTTCACTCTTTTAATTGATATAAAAGAAAGGAATTCTTTACGATTACCTCCCAACACAAGCTATCAGAGCTATCTAAGGACATATTGTATTTTAGGAAAGAAAAAAATAAAACAATTAACATTCAAAGGAGCCAAATGATTCTCCTTTTTCTTCTAAGCTTGTCCACAAAATCAGCTGAGAATGTGACATACAGTGGTCATTACTGATTCATGGGATCTTTGCCTAAGGCTTAGAAATATTAAAAGTGAAAGGGAAATGATTTTGATCATATAGAAAAAGTGCTGTTCAACATCATAATTTTATCAATATAATACTCATTATAGAAAGAATAGTATATTTCATGAATCATTCTAAAGTTTTCAAACTTAAAATTGAGTTTGCAATTGTAAATTGAATCATCTAACACTTTCCACTGACTGAATTTATTCCAAGTCTTGGTTGTGACTTATATTTATGACTTGACAAATATCTCAGACAAAAACACTTGGACACAGTGTACCTACTCATAACTGTGCTTACCTTGTATTTCATCCAGAAGTTTTTACAGATGGACACAATTATACTCTGTCTCACTACTTTTGTTGCTCCTATAGTTGGACCATTTATCTTCTTCCTGCTTTATTTTTTTTTAATTTATTTTTACTTTTAACTATCACAACATTGTTAATCAACTATATCCCAATATAAAATAAAAAGTTTTTAAAACAAAAAGTTTGTCTGCATCGACTGTGGAAAAGTTAGGTTTTCTAAAATAGTTCCACATAATCTTTATTTTTTTTTTGAAAGAGATCCTTTCTTTATAGCAGCAACGCTAAGAGTCTAAACAGCCACCTGCCTGCGGTCAGTGTCCTGCCCCTTTGAAGCCCTTCAGCCTCCTTCCAGGCCCTTTGATCTCACTCCCCCTTTCCTCTCCTGCGCTGCCGGCTGCTCGTTCTAGATGTTTCTCCCGTGGCATCTCTTTTTTTTTTTTTTTTTTTAAAGAAGATGTTGGGGGTAGGAGTTTATTAATTAATTAATTTATTTTTGCTGTGTTGGGTCTTCGTTTCTGTGCGTGGGCTTTCTCTAGTTGCGGCGAGCGGGGGCCACTCACTATCGCGGCCTCTCTTGTTGTGGAGTGCAGGCTCCACACGCGCAGGCTCAGTAGTTGTGGCTCATGGGCCCAGTTGCTCCGCGGCATGTGGGATCCTCCCAGACCAGGGCTCAAACTTGTGTCCCCTGCATTGGCAGGCGGATTCTCAACCACTGCACCACCAGGGAAGCCCCCACATAATCTTTATTATAGTAGGATTTATTTTCTCTATTAGAGCTGGGCTTAATATTTAAAATGTGCATTGTCAAGATTAAATTTGTATTAAAAGTACTTATTTTGAACTGAAATGGTCATCTCATTACATTAATGTCCATGTAGTTGAACAACAGTGTTTTGAGACATTGTGGTTCTGACTAGAGAATCTGCATCTAAACAAATAATTTAAAATTCATTTTCTCTGAATGGATGTGAACTTCTAGCACAGTGTGAGTGGGACATACTATGTATGGGAAACATGTGTTTTAAAAATAGACATGAGTTTTTAAATTCCCATATTAGCATTTAGAAACGAGTGCTCTATTTTAAATTGCACAAGTCTATGGGCTGTTAGAGAAGGAAGGAAGAAGAGTAAAAGTTTACATAAAAATTAATATGGTTGGAATTTGACCTTGATTTGAAATATTCAGAATACAAAAATTGTATAATATTAGAAAAATTAAAATTACATTGTAAAAAATTAACCATATCCAAAGAGAGTTCCACTCTTGACCCTTGGCTCCTGGAAGGTGATTGCTAAGCCTGTGGCATGTTATGCCTAATGAGAATGTCTTTGTTTACCTGTGGTCTTTGGGCCAGGTCAGTTAGTCTAACAATGTGTTTTAGAGTAATGGCTAGAGCCTGAGGTCAGCCATGTGGATGGCCAATCAAGTTTAGGAGACCAAGCCCCAATAAAACTCTGGACTTGAAGGTTCTGGTGTACTTGACTGGTTGGCAGTAGTCCATATGTATTATCATACAGAATCTATGGGAAATTAGCATTGTCCATGACCCCAGTGGGAAAAGATAAGTGAAGCTCCACGTTTGGAACTTCCCTGTACTTGCTCCATATATCCCTTTCACTGGCTTATTTTAGTCTGTAACCTTTCACTGTAATAACCACGAGTGCAACAGCTTTCAGTGACCTCTGTGAGTCCTCTAGCAAATTTTCAAACCTGAGGGTGGTCTTGGGGACACCTGGACTTGCAGTTGGTGTCAGAGTGAGGGTGGTCTTGGGGAATGTTCTCTAACTGTATAGATTTTTTTTCTGATTTTCTGCCTTTTTATTACTGCTTAAAAATCTTCAGGGAGGTAGTGAAGTTCAAAACATAATTTGCTTTTCTGTTTCCAGTATGATACACATTGCAGATATAGATATTTATTGAGTCTGCTATCTTGGTAAGTTCTATTTCGTATGCCTCAATATACAACAAAGCATAATGAATATTAACGGTTTTTTGTTGTGTTTCTCTTTCACAAAAGAAATGTAAAATTAGGGCTTCCCTGGTGGTGCAGTGGTTGAGAGTCCGCCTGCCGATGCAGGGGACACGGGTTCGTGCCCCGGTCCGGGAAGATCCCACATGCCATGGAGTGGCTGGGCCTGTGAGGCATGGCCACTGAGCCTGCGTGCCATGGCCACTGAGCCTGCGCGTCTGGAGCCTGTGTTCCGCAACGGGAGAGGCCACAACAGTGAGAGGCCCGCGTATTGCAAAAAAAAAAACAGAAAAAAAGAAATGTAAAATTAAAGGCTTGGTTTGAATTACCTGAATTGGACTTATAAAATTTCAGCAGTAAGTAAGTATGAAGACCTTTATTTTTCATAATTGTTTTAGTTTTCTTTCTTTTTTTTTCTATTTCTTTGTTTATTTTATTTTATTTTTTTAATTTATTAATTTATTTATGGCCGTGTTGGGTCTTTGTTGCTGCACGCGGACTTTCTCTAGTTGCGGCAAGTGGGGGCTACCCTTCGTTGTGGTGCATGGGCTTCTCATTGTGGTGGCTTCTCTTGTTGTGGAACACGGGCTCTAGGCACGTGGACTTCAGTAGTTGCAGCATGCAGGCTCAGTTGTTGTGGCTTGCGGGCTCAGTAGTTGTGACACACAGGCTTAGTTGTTCCGCAGCATGTGGGATCTTCCTGGACCAGGGATCGAACCCGTGTCCCCTGCATTGGCAGGCGGATTCTTAACCACTGTGCCACCAGGGAAGCCCTATTTTAGTTTTCTTGATTGTTAATTTATCAGAATATCCTTTTCTACATGTTTCTTGCAAGAACAAAATTTATTTAGCCTTCTATATTGACTGTTTTCATATTAGTGGGTACTTAGACACAAAATCCCGTTGTTTTCTTCCTATAGACCAGATTTTCCTTTCATAGTCACATAACATGACTTAAAAATAAAAGTTCTTCATTGTGAAAAGGATCAACTTCATGCTTAGTAGATTTTATTCCCTCACATTAGGCTTTTGGCAACTAAAACAAACCCTTCATTGATTTTACATCATTTTCCCCCAGACAAAAACACAATGAGCAAATAACAATGCAAGTAGCCTTAAAAGTTAGTTTTCTAAAAAGAATTGTCAGTAATAAAACAAGTAAATTCATTTCTTTTGAACCAGCCCATTGCTATACTCACATAGTTTTCTTGATTAATTAAAAAATTTGATAATTTAAAAATTACTTTTATGTATTAACAATTATAAAGTTTTTGATACTGTGCTTCTCTGAATTTAGTATCTTAAATATAGCAGCCATTTATGTTTTAATTGTGTGTGTATGTATGTGTGTGCAAGTTTCCTGTGGCTGATACTACAAATTACCACAAATCTGGTGGCTTAAAAATACAGAAGTTTATTGTCTCACCAGTCTGTAGGCCAGGATCTGAAATGCCACACTCCCTCCAGAGGTTCTAGGGGAGAATCCATTCCTTGCCTCTTCCAGCTTCTGGTGGCTATATCACTCTCTTTGCCTCCATGGGTGCATTACCTTCTCTTCTTTGTGTACGTAAAATCTCCCTTTGCCTCACTCATAAAAAACATGTGTGATTGCATTTAGGGCTCACCTAGAAAATCCAGGAAATTTTACCTACCTCAAGGTCCTTAAATTCATCGTATCTGTAAAGGTCCCTTTTTTCCATATAAGGTAACATTCACAGGTTCCAAGAATTAGGACATGCCTGGGGGGTTTTTTTTGTTTTTTTTTTTTTTTGCATTTTTAGCCTACCACAGTGTACAAGGCTACCTTATAATTTTGTGTGATCTTTGGAATCCCAAATCTATGTTAAAGTAACAGTATTAACTGTTGTCTCTGTGTCTGTTAGGTTGATAGATTTCTCTCAAATCATGGTTCTACTTTGTGCTTATTCTATTATTATGTTTTCTATATGATCAGGAATATTTCAAGTATATATTAGGTAAATAAAATATAAATTTTAAGACTTTTGTGGAGAATCAGAAATCTGTCGAGCGAGAGAGAGATCGATCTCCATTATTCAAGGAATTAAAAAAAAGACTTTTCTAACATTTCCCTAAAAGTCCTAAGAAACATTTAGAAAAAATAATGGCTTTCCATCATAAGAAATGACCTGAATTTTACCAAATATTCTTTTTATCTCAACGAGTTTTCTTCTCTCCATCCCTAGATTCACTTTTTTAATATTTTAAAAATATTAAAATTAATTTTTGATACTTTACCTTTCCAAAATTAAATGATTAAATCTAACGCCCCCATGGTATAATTTCAGTTTTGTGATAATGCATGATTTTAAAAGCATTAATAGAACATATACATTAATTTATTCTTATATTCCTACCTACAGAACTACCTCTACTAGTCATATATAAAAGTTCATTTCACATAAGAGAAAGGAGGTTTATTTTCTGTCACTAAGGACTGGGTATTTCATTGTTTTGAGATAATACCTTCATGGTTGAAAAGATATGCATTCTTTCTTGTAGAACCAATGAAGTATGAGGCTAGAAGAAAAGGGTGAGAACTATGAATAAAAGTGAAAAATGAGAGCAATTAAGAAAAAGATTATATGGACTGTCAATTTACATCTCTGTAAGGCAGACCAAAATGCTGGCCATGTTTTATAACATGAAGATAGTCTAACCATTTATAAATCTATAATGGTAACTGTCATGAACAGATGTGTGGGAAAATACCTCCCTAAGTGGGCTGATTTAGTTGTTGCTATACAGTAGAATAGCCTCAGAGGGTGGCTGTGCCCCTTAGTGTTCAGCTGAAATACTAAGCAGAAAAAGTGAGATTGCTGTCCCTCTTTGTCAACTGCCAAATATATTTTAAAAAATTTATGTGACTAGTTATGAGGGAAAATGCTTACTTACTCTGGTGGCCATTTAGAAGGACTTGCCTAGGAAAACCTAACTTAATGTGTAGATGCTTCTGTCCATCAGATCTTTTTCTTATGCAAAAATTATCAGGCTAGAGTAGAATTGTTTAAAATAATTCAAAATTAAAGTGAAGCATTAGAAGCAATATCTAAATGAAATTACAATGGAAAAAGAAGGAACAAAGAAACAACTGGAAAAATTGGGGGGGAGGAGTCATTTATATTCTTCTGCTCCTGTATTGTCCTCCAAAATCCTTGCCCTAAGAGATGAGTTTAGTAAAATTATCTACAAAGAATTTCCAGTTCGAGTATCATAAATGATTATGAATTCTAAGAAATCTTCCCATTGCATAACAGCTATATCTCAGATCAAATACAATTTTTGGAGTCCTGTTCATTTTTAAAAGGTAAGAGAGAACTCAACAAATACTCCTATTATAGCAAACAATGGAAATAATTGAAAACCAACCAAATGAGAAAAGCAAATTATTCAGAGCTTGCTCTAGCAAAGGAATCTTCCTCCATTACTTGTGTTTTTGTAGAGACTCAAAGGCAAGCAGAGGAGTGGGAAAGCTTTATAAGTGGGAAAAATGGATGGCTTTAGTCATGGCCTGATTGAAGGCTGTTGGCATAGAGGAGGCTTTAGGCAAGCTAACTAGAAGTGGGGTATCCTATGTGATTGATTAGGAGTGCATATTTGTCCTTCTTTGGTTGGTCCTAATTTGGAAGCACAGACAAAAATTAGAGAAGTGTCAAGTTATTAGTCAATTCCTAGCCATTTGGGGCCAATTGTTACAGAAGTTATTGTTTACCTTCCTAGTTCGTTACTAGAAATATCAATTTGGCTTCCTGCAAGTCTAATCTGTGACATCCTGGCTTCCTGCACTGGAGGGGTTGGTTTTCTGTGTGGGTTGGTTTCCTGTGCAGTTTGGTACAGGTTATGGGTCAAAGTTCTAATTTTATATATGGTCTGGCCATTATTTATACATTCAGTCTCTCAAAACAAATAAAATAAACCATGGCTAGGCCCACAGTGAACCAAGGCTGTGCTTGAAGGCCAGGAGATGGGCTTTGGTGGTCCCCTAGGCTTCAGCAACTGGGAGGTTAGTCCACAGAAGTAGGAACCTAGAGCATCAGGGCACTTGCCCAAACCAGTTGATAGCTAAAAAGATGGGGGTTGCCCTAGGGTTGGATTCCTCTTGCATATTCTAAATTTTGGAGGAAAAGAAAGGTGAGGAACCTGGATATTTAATTCCTTCTCTGAACCTAAACCCTCAAGGATACTGAAATGGTCCTAGGTTGGGAATGCTCACAAACTACTAGCAGAACAGAAGAAAAATCTCTTATTCAAAGTTATTCCTGCAAGACTCCCATAAAATACAATAAGAGCGAGAAATAAGCTCACCAAAACAAACTATCAAAAATACTACAAGGCAAACCACAACGACAAGAGTTAATAGAATCAAAAGCAACAAGTTAATCCCCCAGGTACTACAGAAATTTTGAAGATCAGATTAAAAATGTAGAATATACAATTCTTTTAAATACAAGATTCACTGAAACATAAAGAATTGTCAAGGAACTATCAAAATAAACAGGCACAAAAGTGACTTACTTCCTGAAATGAAAAGCATAAAGTGAATAAGAAACTCACTAGACAGATTAATCCCCAGATTAAACATTGTTGAAAGGAGAATTAGTGAACAGAAAGATATATGAAAAGAGGGTATTAAGAGACATGGAGGATAGAGTGAGAATGCTAGAATGCGTATCAAGAGACTCTAAAGAGAAGAACATAGAGCTAATGGATCAGTTTCTAAAAATGATGGCAAGAATGATTCCATATACACTAGAAGCATAACATGTATCAGATAAATAAGAGAAATGTATACTGTAATGATACTTTTCTTTCTTTTTTTTTAAATTCACCAATTTTAATATCTTTTTAAAATTTATTTATTTAGTTTATTTTTGACTGCAATGGGTTTTCATTGCTGCACACGGTCTTTCTCTAGTTGCGGCGAGCAGGGGCTACTCTTCGTTGCAGTGCTCAGGCTTCTCATTGCGGTGTCTTCTCTTATTGTGGAGCATGGGCTCTAGGTGCACGGGCTTCAGCAGTTGTGGCACATGGGCTTGGTAGTTGTGGCTCGCAGGCTCTAGAGTGCAGGCTCAGTAGTTGTGGTGCACGGGCTTAGTTGCTCCGCAGCATGTAGGATCTTCCCGGACCAGGGATTGAACCCGTGTCGCCTGCATTGGCAGGCAGATTCTTAACCACTGCACCACCAGGGAAGCCCTACTTTTCTTTCTAAAGACAAAAAAAAAAAGAAAAAAAAATATATATATATCTTGAAGGGAACTAGAGGGAAAAAATGCACTTAAGTATTAGTATTTTATTTCTAGCACTCATGTTCATCCTTGAGTTAAGAAGATCTAGTAGACTCTAGGGGACTCTTTCTAAATACATTTATCTACTTGTGATGGAAAAATCAACAGGAAGTAGCACAACATTTTTTATTTATTTACATAATATATCTTCTACAGGGAACTATTTGTCTTAGCACTCTTGGCAGCTCCAGTGCACTCTCAAAGAGCATCCTAGGGTTTCACTGATCCACACCTAATGGTACCTGAAAAAATCTTTTCTTCCTACTTTGTCTCAGAAACCCTGAAAGTCTGCACGTTCTCCCAGCTCTAAAAGCTGTGATGTTTACCAAAATCAGCATTTTGCTTTGCTGAGGCATAGACAACACCTGACAGTAAAGAGGGTAACAAGACAGACAAGGGATTAATTTCCAAAATATACAAACAGCTCATATAGCTCAATATCAAAAAAACAAACAACCCAGGAAGGGAACAGAGGGAAGTTGAAAACTTTGTTTCATGTGCAAATGAGAATGGATTAACCTTAGCCCCAGTAACTCTTTAACTTAAGCATGCATCAGAAATACCTGAGGACTTCTTAAAATTAAAGCACAGATTTTTGGGCCTCAACTTTTGACTGCCTAATTCAGTAGGTGGAGGATGGACCCCCAAATTTGTATTTTTAACAAATTCCCAGGGAACATTGATGCTGCTGGTCAAGAAACACGTGTTGAGAAACTTTTCCTTAGCCCTACCCTACAATTTAATTTTGATGTTGACTGAGAGAATGGTTGCAGCTAGACTCTCCAAAAGTGTATACATTATGTGGTAACTAGATTCTCTCCTTGACCAAACTCTACTCAGGCACCCCTGAACTCTTTTTCAAGTAGGATTCAACTTTTGGACTTCCATGTTCCTCTCTGCCTTGTTCAGTTTTAACAAGAATCCTGCTAAGTCGGTTTAGCCAGAATTTCCCATCCTCCATATCAGATCATCCTGGATATCTAGCTAATCAGGTTCTTATCCTCCACCATCCTGCAGGTGATGTCTGAGCACCTTGGCCTGCCTTCAGCGAGAATCCTATAATGTCAGTTTAGTTAGAATCCCCCTTCCTTTGATGTTTCCTCTTAGTAATTTTGCTTCTACTGACCCACAACCTTGGCCTGCCTTCAGCGAGAATCCTATAATGTCAGTTTAGTTAGAATCCCCCTTCCTTTGATGTTTCCTCTTAGTAATTTTGCTTCTACTGACCCACAACCTGTCCCTGGCTATAAATTTCCACTTTTCCTTGTTGTTTCCAGGGTTGAGCCCAATCTCTCTGGCCACTGCAAGACTCCATTGTACTTATCCCTATCACTATCACAGTAGTCTTCCCTTAAAGAAATCTTCCTTACTATCTTTAACAATTGTCATTGGATGATTTTTTTTTCTTTAACAGTTTGAATATTATTATTTTTAACAGTGACCAAAGTCTGTTCTTCTCTCTATTTTTAAAGATAAATCTGTTTACTTGATCTACTCCCAGGACATATACTCTTGGAAATATGTAATTGATGGTACTCTTCACATAAATCACTTGCCAAGAAGCTAGATTTTAATCTGTGGTAAGTACCACACTTCTTAAACAGTTTTCAAAATAACAGCTTTATTCAGGTCTCTAACAGGTTTCAAAAGTTGACTTCAACATGATTGCTTTGTTTCCTGAGGAATCCCAGCTGGAAATCATGATAAAGAGAAGAATCAGAAATGTTTGCTTAGATTGCTCAGACTTTCCTTTTCTCAGAATCCAGCTTCTTGCATTTTCTATCATGACATGCTAGTTTCCTATAATAACTTCTTCCTCTAGAGTAGTGGTTTTCACCCAGGGCAATTTTGCCCATCAGGAGACATTTGACTGAGTGTGAAGACATTTTGTTTTTCACACTTGGGGAAGTGTCACTGGAATCTAGAGGTTAGAGGCCAAGCATGCTGCTAAACATCCTACAAGGCACAGAAAGGCCTCCCACAACAAAGAATTATCCACTTCAGTATGTTAATAGTGCCGATCTTGAGAAACCTTGCTCTAGAGAAGGGGCGGCAAACTATGGCCCATGGGCCAAATTCGGCTCCACAACCTGTTTTTGTAAGTAACTTTTCATTGGAACACAGTCGTGATCATTTGTTTACATGTTGTCTATGTCTGCTTTTGAGCAACAGTGCCAGAGTTGAGAAGTTGTGACAGAGACATATAGCTCACAAGCCTAAAATATTTATTATCTTGTCCTTCACAGAAAAAGTTTGATAACTGAAGGTGATCTCTGAACCAACATTATCATCATCATCACATCCTCACCATCACCATCAGTTGGGAACTTGTTAGAAATGTTGATTCTGGAGACCAATCCTATATTGACTGATTGGAAATTTTTGGCTATGAGACCCAACAATCTATATTTTAACAAATCCTCCAAGTGGTTCTCATATATATCCCAGATTCCCAAATATACATACATGGCATCTGAGAGACTAACATGTTGCAGTTAATCAACTACTCTAGTAAATGGAGAATTCTGAGTTTCCAAAGCATAAGCACTCCACAAAATATCATCGTATCTGTTAAGATGAAAACTCACTAACTTTGGCTTAAATCCTTGAGAACATTCATGATGTGCTTTAGGCTTTAAATTGCATTTTAGAGGTAGATGACCCAGCATTGGTTATCAGTGTCATCAAGGATCCAGGCTCGTTTGGCCCTTCCCCCTTTTCTATCCCCAGTATGATGGCTGACTCTCCATCTCAATCTGATGCCAATATGGCTGCTACAGCTTTAAGAATCATGCCTTCCTCACATGACAGCAACATCTAAAATAAGGAGAAAAGAGTTACTGGAAAGAAAGCTTTTTCTCCTATAGCTTTCTTGTCATGGAACAGAAGTTCTCAGCAGATGTCCCATTATGTCTTATTGACTGAAACCAAGTTCTATGCCTACTCTTAGAGCAATAATTGACAAAATGTGATGAGAAATCCATGAATGTCTTAAATTATGATTTATCCCTTTAGACCAGGCACATTACTACCGTAATGAAATCAGAGAAATGGCTACTGGGCAGCAAGCAACCAGTAGTGTCTGATGCAACCATGAACACTAATAAGCTATTGAAAGTAATTTATTATTTAATTATTGCAAATGTGTTTTAGCGTGCTATAGTTCTTCAGGTCACATATATGAACACAGTTTCCATTAATTTCTTGCAGAAATAGAACCATGAGCCTGGACTATTTTACGCATGTATTTTACTGCCCTTGGCTTAAGATCTTCACACTTACCTCCCTCATTTTCTTCCAAAACATGTAAATCTCCTTGTTATTTGGTTCAGAAGTCTATCTTCAGATATTTAACTTACTAAAAAAACAGGTTAGGGAAGTTAGGACATTTTGTTAAAGTCAGTATACATATTTTAATAACATGCAAACTTCAAGACTTGCTTAAATATCTCAAAGTTCTATGAGAGTGTTTTCAAGCATCCTTTATTCAAGAATATGAAATAGTTTCATTCTTGGGGTTGAGTGTTTTTTTTGATATTGGGCTCTCCCAATTCTTTAATAATAATTGCAGTCCTTTGATTATAAAACTTGAAAAACTGATATGGTCAAATATTCCATATTAAAAATCCTGAAATTATGTTAATTAATTTCATTTTACATTAAAACTTAGATTTTATTATTTTTCTTGAAATGACATTAATGACCAGCTGCTAAGAACCCAAATTTCATTGTTTTTGCTAACATGAAGATTGGTTTAGTAAGTGGCACAGACTTTGTTTTTTTATGACTAGTGTGGCATATTTGTGATAAAGATGACCTGCAGTGAAGATGCAATGGAGATGATTTGCAAAGAAAATGACTCGTCTTCTCTACAGAGCTCTTAGAGACATTTCTGATTACAAATATATATATATATATATATATATATACACACATACATATATATATACACAAATACATCTATATATACATCTATATTCATTTATACATATAAATAAAATATAAATAAATGTAAAATATAAATAAAACTATATATATAGTTTTTCATTTAACATATATATAGTTTTTTTTAATTTATTAAAACCTGAAATGTTGGTGACAGAAGTTTCCATTTAAGAAAAGTAAAAATTTTGACCCATTCCTCTTTAAAAAGTGACCTTTGTGACAAAAAAAACAATGTGCTCCTTTCTCATTGCAAGATCTAATTCATAATTTAATTCCCTCAGGAATTCACTATGGGTTATAAGAGATTTTTAGTTTTGACACTGTGCCTTAACTATGCTGTTGTCAATTGTAGGTCATGTTTGTGAGTGTTTCTGCTCTATAAATTGATAGTCATTAGAATTCCCTGTTTAATTTTATACAAGTTGATTGAATTGTTTTACATGTTTCAGGTTTTATAAACTTGAAAAAATATAAAGTACTAATATGCCATTTGCTAATTATGAACTTGCAAGGAATCTTGAAATTACTGTTTTTAATACTCTATTTATAGGATTTCCTATTCCCTGGTTCCCTAGTGACAAGAATTAATGAGTATGAACAAGTAATCAAACGTTATCTGTGTTAAAGTATGAAGTGGAACATAGTTTCCATTGCCATAAATTTTTCTGTCCATATGGTAAAGGTATAATATTGGCACTGAAGCTTGTACCTCCATCTGGACAGAACCTAATTTTCCTGGATAAGGCAAAGCTTTCTAAATCAAGCCATCTGTTTGTATGCCTTAAAAGAACCTGTAAATAAAATAAGGCAATATGTGCATGTGAAAAGAGATCAGAGTTAGCTTGACATTTGTTTAGCACAATAGGCAAACGGTTATGACCACATATTGATTATTGTCAAATGTATTATTTTTTCTGCTTTGGACCAATTAGTGTTGTCTATGACCTATAAAGAATAGTTAATGCATGTATTAATCATCAATATCCAAAGCGCATAAAGCTAGAAAGGACCCCAAATTTTTGTCAGTCCTCTACTTGGCCATTAAAGAACCTCCACTTCTTGCTTTTGTCACTGCATTTTATGAAAACCTTTCAGAAAATTTTAACAGAGTATGTCTTAAACAAGAACATATAAGCAGTGTGTATGAATGAACTGCTCTGCAAAAAGATGTGTTCAGAAAAAGTTAATACCTGCCTGTTATGAAGTAGCTTTAATATTTTGTTGTAGTAGGCAGAATTCTGAGATGGCTCTCATGACTTTGCCCCCTTGGTGTTAGTCCTGTACTTGTGTTACCTTACATGGCAAAAGTGCTGTTGCTACCATAATTAAGGTTACTAACCATTTGACCTTAAAACAGGGAGATATTCTGAACGGGCCTAACCTAGTCATAAGAGCTCTTTAAAAGCAGAGTTTTCTCCAATTAATAGCAGAAGAGAAAGCCAGAGAGATGTGCTCAGGGTAGCCTGAAAGGAAGTAAATGTGCAATTTTTGAATTGCCTTTGGATGCCATGTGGAAAGGTGGAATCTAGGATATGAGAACTACCTGGCCAACAGCTAGTAAATGAGGACCTCAGTCAACTAATTGGAGGATTTAAGTTATGTCAACATTCATATAATAGCCACAAACTTTCAAAATACTTTGTCCTTCTCCTTTTAGTACTGATGAAGTGTATGGATGCTGAATATGTGGATGTTGAATCATCTAAAAGTGGCCTGACTTCATGCAGAACACATTTTCTCTGTCTTTTATAAGACTGTTGGAAGGAAATAACTATACTCTAGAAACAGCCAATTGCTCTAGAAGAGTAAGTCTGATATCCTTAGGTACACATTTATGTATATTGTTTATTGTCATAGTGATGTGAAATAAATTAATCTTATATTCCTTTAGTTATGTGGACAATAACTGTTGTACACCATGTATTTGGGTATAAATAGCATTTCACACTCCTTAGTGCTTTCTACAAATGTAATTCTTTTCGTAGTTTATTAGTTTTTTAATATACAAAATCAGTTGCTGTGGTAAATTTTCACAAACTATGTACAATTAATCATAATCATCAATAATTAAAATAACACAAGTTCTCAGACATATACATGGACACTCACATTTGTTCTAGATTGGATTCCCCAATATATAGAGTTCTCTTGAACCCAAACATTTCTTGCCAAATTCCAAGTTGAGAGTTCACCTTTTCCAATTTCACATTTCCCCGTAGGCCTCTTCAATTCTTCTTGGAATCCTGTGGGCATTCTTTTTCCCTTAGACTAGGATTGTGGTGTCTTTAAGGACTAGAAACCCTAAGAAATTAATTACTTCTGAAGCACCACCAGATTTTGTGGTGTGATGTGATGGACAGAGAAGAAACCCAGGAGGGGTCTTGATAATGTGGATGGACTGGGAAAAGTTAAAAAAAAGGTGAGAAGTAAAAGACTTGTTTCTTCTCATCTTCCTCCCCAAGTGGACACCAGAGCCAGGAATATGCATTCAAGGCTTATTTAAATGGTCCCTCTACCCAAATAAATTATATCTTCCTGTTTACTATTATTAAACTTTATATAACAAGAAAGACTTCAACTTCGTAGTTAAAAGATAAAGTCTTTTAAAAGGCAAACACATAGGAGAATTTTCACATTTAAATAAATGTGCATCAGAATATGTAATATCATATCAGATACGTTCCCCTTTTGGGAGTGGAAAAGTGCTGAAAGTCACCACAGTGTTTAAATTGGGAAAGGAAATTTCGTTAAAGGTGATAAAGAAGTAAAAAAGGATTGTTGGTGACTCAGAACAGATCTCTTCATCCTGACAAGTTTGCTAATTGCTGTATTATTTATCTCAATTTGTGTGAAAAGGAAATTTGAGTACTGAGGGTATATAAAAGTCATACCTTGTAGACCTGGGTGCCTGGGTATGCAATGTACGCACCTGAGTAGCTTGGAGGAAACTACATTTCACAACTAAACCACCTTTCACTAAATGTCTGCCTTCAAACCACCTCTGGACAGCAGGTCACAGATAAGCAACTCCTACCCTATAAAGTGTTCTCAAATGATGTTGACAATGTAAATGACCCACATTTAGTAGGAAAAGCGAGACATCATTTGGTTCCAAGAGATTCAGTGTTAAAGACTGGAAGTATAACTGTTGGACATTTTGGGCAACACTCCTTGGCTAATCTTATGCCAAGTTGGGTAGGAGAGAGACTGGGGAGACATGGCATGGTGTAGGAGAGAGGTGTGTAATGACTTTCCCCAGGTTTAGCATATCAAGGATGTTTGATCTTTCCATGGGGACCTGAGACACTTAGAGAAGTTGGCTGGGCTAGTGCTATCTTGCAGTTTAGCGGACCCCCAACAACAAGTTGCTCTGGAGTTAAACCCTATTTGCCACAACTGAAGAAAATGTGAAAGACTGAGCTGAAACTGGAACACCCTATGGACATCTGTAGAAATGAGAATGCTTACAGAGCACTTGAAATAATTCACACAAGAGCCTCAAGAAAGCAAGCTCACAGAGAAGGCACTGAGGATCAGCAGAGTTGTCCAGACAGTTGGTTGACAATTGAGAGAGGAATGTAAAAGCCCGTTAAGTGTGGAGATATCTGTCCCTTTTCCAACCAGCCCTAACACTAACACATCTCTTCTTCACTCTAACACATAAAAGGAAGTAGGATTTCAATAAAAAGGATAAAGCATGTATCTCAGAACCAGAATCATTCGCCATCCCTTCCCCAAATGGTAAGGATATCAGCTCAAGACTTACAAGAGGGTGGAAAGTAGATAGGATGTAAATAGTTTGAGCTTGGAATATTAAATTGAATAGAACAAAAATGACTGGAAAAGTGTATTATCTGACTAAAAATACAGAAAATAGCTATTCAACACAGTATGATTTGAGGTAGTGGCAAGAGAAAATAAAGAGAAAATAAAATATTTATATCACACTGAGATGAGTCTGATTAAGGACACAACAAAAAACAGAAAACTATCATTTAAAACATATGTGCTGGGCTTCCCTGGTGGCGCAGTGGTTGAGAGTCCGCCTGCCGATGCAGGGGACACGGATTCATGCCCCGGTCCAGGAAGATCCCACATGCCACGGAGCGGCTAGGCCCGTGAGCCATGGCCGCTGAGCCTGCGCGTCCAGAGCCTGTGCTCCGCAACGGGAGAGGCTATGACAGTGAGAGGCCCGCGTACCGCAAAAAAAAAAAAAAAAATGTGCTAATTGCATTTGTCAAAGACTTCTAGATATAACTAGCCAACCTGTGAAATTCTCTAGATTTCCACTAATCGATTTGTATTTATCCCACTAATGCAGGAAAATACCTGTGCCCTCTACTAATTCAGGAAACAAACTTTAAACTTAAAAATATTTTTATACTAAAATGTTTTCTACTGAGCCCTCAACTAAGTAGAACATTCAATTTCATAAATTTTCCTTTCTTCTAGCATTCTGTTTATTTGAATGAAGAAACTGAACAAATACAGAAATATAATGATTCTTATTTTCTCCAATAATTAATTTATAACAAAGGTGAAACTATTTGATTGTAATGCTTCATGAAATCTTATTAGGGAAAAAACAGAAAATTTTAATCTTAAGGTAACTTTAGTACTGAAAGCATTGCTTTATTGATTTAAAAGGAATAACTCCAAGTGCAGTAAATCAAGAGTTCATATTAAAAACCATAAATGTGTAAATATTATTTAAAAAAATCCACTAGATCTTTGATAATTTGATCTCTATTTTCTTATATGTTTACTTTTACATCTTATTTATTCTTACACACTAATTAAGAAACTCCACTTTTGTGCAAAACGTCTTAATCTTTTTTTTTTTTTTTTTGCGGTATGCGGGCCTCTCACTGTTGTGGCCTCTCCCATTGCGGAACACAGGCTCCAGACGCGCAGGCTCAGTGGCCATGGCTCACGGGCCTAGCCGCTCCGCGGCATGTGGGATCTTCCTGGACCGGGGCACGAACCCGTGTCCCCTGCATCGGCAGGCGGACTCTCAACCACTGTGCCACCAGGGAAGCCCAAACGTCCTAATCTTAAATTTTAAGTCTTGATATAGAGCCTTGGAGCACCTAATTCTAAAGTTCCCTCATGTAGTGTTAGCATATCTGCTAATTCTAACAGGAAGTGATGACTTGAGTGAATGCTGAGTACATTTGTGGTGCATGGGAGTGCAAAACATCTTTGTCTTTGTGATTTGGATTTTATCTATAATTGACAAAGTTGAGACAACAAGCTCTCCAAAAGTAATGCACTCTGTTTTAAAATCAAAACAGTTGTCAAGTTAAACAAAAAATCTCAGAGGGGCTTCCCTGGTGGCGCAGTGGTTGAGAATCTGCCTGCCAATGCAGGGGACACGGGTTCGAGCCCTGGTCTGGGAAGATCCCACATGCCGCGGAGCAACTGGACCCGTGAGCCACAACTACTGAGCCTGCGCGTCTGGAGCCTGTGCTCCGCAACAAGAGAGGCCGCGACAGTGAGAGGCCCGCGCACCGCGATGAAGAGTGGCCCCCGCTTGCCACAACTAGAGAAAGCCCTCGCACAGAAACGAAGACCCAACACAGCCAAAAAAAGAATTAATTAATTAATTAACTAAAAAAAAAAAAAAAACCCTTCCCCCAAATTCATTCATTCAAAAAAAAAAAAAAAAAAATCTCAGAAACACCAAACAGACAACAGATCATTAATCATAGGACAGTAGGATTTCATTTTCTTGTAGAAACAAATTGTATCTGTTCTTCTAGATAGTCACTGAGTTTTTCATTTTATGAAATGAAGAAAAGCTATTATGTCTTATAATCAGATAAAGGTAACTATTGAGTCTTTAAAAACTGCTTTGAATACTTTGGATGGCACATCTCATATTTTCAGGATATAGAATGATGAGCTAGGGAAATGTTCATTATACTACTGATATGATAAAAGAAATGGAACCCATGACAAATATTTTTCTCTGGAAAATAATGAAGTGTTTTGTGAAAAGTACATTTTGGGGGCAAGATTATAATGAAAATCAATGACACTGAAGAGGAAATACTTCCTGAAATACGTGAGCTTCAATAACACTTTCATAGATTCAGAAAGTTTCCAGTATATGTAAAAATTTTAGGTCATATGCTTAAATGTAATGACATATAACATAGATATATCAATTTATTATAACTATACAAATAATATCATTTTAGCAATAATGATAATTGTGTATGTATGTATGTGTTGTTGACTATAGTATAGTGAAAAAAGGGGAGCAAAGGAGCAGGGTTTGAAGTTAATTTTTCAACTAAAATAATGATATTGGACTAGTCACATATTCAGTTTTAATGTCAAGCACTTAATCTTCAAAATAGCAATAATAATGCCGACCTTCCTATTGTGTTAAGAGAATTAAGTTAAATGGAATAATGTAGATGGCAACTAACAGTGCTTGAAATACAGAAAGATACCAAGAAACATATAAGAATCTTACTATATACATATTATAAGCAATATTAGTTTTATTTGTTGGACTCTAATTTTATTAAAGCTTTATAATTGTTAATATGTAAAATGTTTCTTAAACATCTAGGCAGGAGACCTTCAAGATGGCAGAGGAATAAGACGTGGAGATCACCTTCCTCCCCACAAATACATCAGAAATACATTTACAAGTAGAACAACTCATACAGAACACCTACTGAACGCTGGCAGAAGACCTCAGACCTCCCAAAAGGCAAGAAACTCCCCATGTACCTGGGTAGGGCAAAAGAAAAAAGAAAAAACAGAGACAAAAGAATAGGGATGGGACATGCACCACTGGGAGGGAGCTGTGAAGGAGGAAAGGTTTCCACACACTAGGAAGCCCCTTCACTGGTGGAGATGGTGGGTGGAGGGGGGGGAAGCTTTGGAGCCACGGAAGAGAGTGCAGCAACAGGGGTGCGGAGGGCAAAGCGGAGAGATTCCCGCACAGAGGATCGGTGCCGACCGGCACTCACCAGCCCGAGAGGCTTGTGTGCTCACCCACCGGGGCGGGGGGGGTGGGGTATGGGAGCTGAGGCTCGGGCTTCGGAGGTCACATCCCAGGGGGAGAATTGGGGTTGGCTGGGTGAACACAGCTTGGAGCAGGCTAGTGTGCCACAGCTAGCTGTGAGGGAGTCCAGGAAAAAGTCTGGACCTGCCTAAGAGGCAAGTGACCATTGCTTCGGGGTGCGTGAGGAGAGGGGACTCAGAGCACTGCCTAAACGAGCTCCAGAGACAGGCGCAAGCCACGGCTATCAGACACCAGAAACGGGCATGAAACTCTAAGGCTGCTGCTGCAGCCATGAAGAAGCCTGTGTGCAAGCACAGGTCACTCTCCACACCTCCCCTCCCAGGAGCCTGTGCAGCCCACCACTGCCAGGGTCCCATGATCCAGGGACAACTTCCCTGGGAGAACACACGGCATGCCTCAGGCTGCTGCAACGTCACCCAGGCCTCTGCCATTGCAGGTTCGCCCCACATTCTGTACCCCTCCCTCCCCTCTGGCCTGAGTGAGCCAGAGCCCCTGAATCAGCTGCTCCTTTAACCCCATCCTGTCTGAGCAAAGAACAGATGCCCTCAGGCGACCTACATGCAGAGGCGGGGCCAAATCCAAAGCTGAACCCCAGGAGCTGTGCGAACAAAGAAGAAAAAGGGAAATCTCTCCCAGGAGCCTCAGGAGCAGCAGATCAAATCTCCACAATCAACTTGGTGTACCATGCATCTGTGGAATACCTGAATAGACAACGAGTCATGCCAAAATTGAGGCAGGGGACTTTGTGGGCAATGATACATATATTTTTCTCCTTTTTCTCTTTTTGTGAGTATATATGTGTATGCTTCTTTTTGTGATTTTTTTTTTCTGTGTAGCTTTGCTTTTACCGTTTGTCCAAGGGTTTGTCTGTCCATTTTATTTTTTCTTACTTTTTAATTTTTAATTTTTAATACTTATTTTTTACTTTAATAATTTTATTGTATTTTTTCTTTCTTTCTTTCTTTCTTTTTTTCTCCTTTTTCATCTGGTCGGATGTCAGGCCTGAGCTTCTGAGGTGGGAGAGCCAAGTTCAGGACATTGGTCCGCCAGAGACCTCCTGGCTCCATATAATATCAAGCAGCAAAAGCTCTCCAGGAGATCTCCATCTCAATGCTAAGACCCAGCTCCACTCAATGACCAGCAAGCTCCAGTGCTGGACACTCTATGCCAAACAACTAGCAAGACAGGAACACAACCCCACCCATTAGCAGAGAGGCTGCCTAAAATCATAATAAGGTCACAGACACACCAAAACACACCACCAGACGCAGTCCTTCACACCAGAAAGACAAGATCCAGCCTCATCCACCAGAACACAGGCACTAGTCCCCTCCACCAAGAAGCCTACACAACCCACTGAACCAACCTTAGCCACTAGGGGCAGACACCAAAAACAACGGGAACTACGAACCTGGAGCCTGTGAAAAGGACACCCCAAACATAGTAAGTTAAGCAAAATGAGAAGACAGAAAAACACACAGCAGATGAAGGAGCAAGATAAAAACCCACCAGACCAAACAAATGAAGAGGAAATAGGCAGGCTACCTGAAAAAGAATTCAGAGTAATGACAGTAAAGATGATCCAAAATCTTGGCAATAGAATGGTGAAAATACAAGAAACATTTAACAAGGACCTAGAAGAACTAAACAGCAAACAAACAATGATGAACAACACAATAAATGAAATTAAAAATTCTCTAGAAGGATTCAATAGCAGAATAACTGAGGCAGAAGAACAGATAAGTGACCTGGAAGATAAAATAGTGGAAATAACCACTGCAGACCAGAATAAAGAAAAAAGAATGAAAAGAACTGAGGACAGTCTCAGAGACCTCTGGGACAACATTAAACACAACAACATTCGAATTATAGGGGGCCCAGAAGAAGAAGAGAAAAAGAAAGGGATTGAGAAAATATTTGAAGAGATTATAGTTGAAAACTTCCCTAATATGGGAAAGGAAATAGTTAATCAAGTCCAGGAAACACAGAGAGTCCCATTCAGGATAAATCCAAGGAGAGATACACCAAGGCACATATTAATCAAACTATCAAAAATTAAATACAAAGAAAAACTATTAAAAGCAGCAAGGGAAAGACAACAAATAATATACAAGGGAATCTCCATAAGGTTAACAGCTGATATTTCAGCAGAAACTGCAAGCCAGAAGGGAGTGGCAGGACATATTTAAAGTGATGAAAGGGAAAAACCTACAACCAAGATTACACTACCCTGCAAGGATCTCATTAATTTTGATGGAGAAATTAAAACCTTTACAAACAAGCAAATGCTATGAGAATTCAGCACCACCAAACCAGCTTTACAACAAATGCTAAAGGAACTTCTCAAGGCAGGAAACACAAGAGAAGAAAAGGACCTACAAAGACAAACCCAAAACAATTAAAAAAGTGGTTATAGGAACACACATATCAATAACTTCCTTAAACGTAAATGGTTTAATGTTCCAGCCAAAAGACATACACTGGCTGAATGGATACAAAGTCAAGACCCCCATATATGCTGCCTACAAGAGACCCACTTCAGACTGAAAGTGAGGAGATGGAAAAAGATATTCTATGCAAATGGAAATCAAAAGAAAGCTGGAGTAGCAATGCTCATATCAGATAAAGTAGACTTTAAAATAAAGAATGTTACAAGAGAAAAGGAAGGACACTACATAATGATCAAGGGATCAATCCAAGAAGAAGATATAACAATTATATATGCACCCAACATAGGAGCACCTCAATACATAAGGCAACTGCTAACAGCTATAAAACAGGAAATCAACAGTAACACAATAATAGTGGGGGACTTTAACACCTCACTTACACCAAGGGACAGATTATCCAAAATGAAAATAAATAAGGAAACAGAAGCTTTAAATGATACAATAGACCAGATAGATTTAGTTGATATTTATAGGACATTCCATCCAAAAACAGCAGATTACACTTTCTTGTCAAGTGTGCACGGAACATTCTTCAGGATAGATCACATCTTGGGTCACAAATCAAGCCTCAGTAAATTTATGAAAAATGAAATCATATCAAGCATATTTTCTGACCACAATACTATAAGATTAGAAATGAATTACAGAAAAAAACTGTAAAGAACACAAACATATGGAGGCTAAACAATACGTTACTAAATAACCAAGAGATCACTTGAAATCAAAGAGGAAATCAAAGAGAGAAATCAAAGAGAATATCAAAAAATACCTAGAGACAAATGACAATGAAAAGACAATGACCCAAAACCTTTGCAATGCAGCAAAAGCAGTTCTGACAGGGAAGTTTATATCAATACAATCCTACCTCAAGAAACAGGAAACATCTCAAATAAACAACCTAACCTTACACCTAAAGCAATTAGAGAAAGAAGAACAAAAAAACCCAAAGTTAACAGAAGGAAAGAAATCATAAAGATCAGAAATAAAGGAAAAAGAAATGAAGGGAACAATAGCAAAGATCAATAAAACTAAAAGCTGTTTCTTTGAGAAGATAAACAAATTTGTTAAACCTTTACCCGGACTCATCAAGAAAAAAGGGAGAAGACTCAAGTCACTAGAATTAGAAATGAAAAAGGAAAAGTAGCAACTGACACTGCAGAAATACAAAGGATCATCAGAGATTACTACAAGCAACTATATGCCAATAAAGTGGACAACCTGGAAGAAATGGACAAATTCTTAGAAAAGTACAAACTTCCAAGACAGAGCCAGGAATAAATAGAAAATATGAACAGACCAATCACAAGCACTGAAATGGAAACTGTGGTTAAAAATCTTCCAACAAACAAAAGCTCAAGACCAGACGGCTTCACAGGTGAATTCTATCAAACATTGAGAGAAGAGCTAACACCTATCCTTCTCAAACTCTTCTAAAATATAGCAGAGGGAGGAACACTCCCAAACTCATTCTACAAGGCCACCATCATTGTGATACCAAAACCAGATAAAGATGTCACAAAGAAAGAAAACTACAGGCCAATATCACTGATGAACATAAATGCAAAAATCCTCAACAAAATACTATCAAACAGAATACAACAGCACATTAAAAGGAAAATACACCATGATCAAGTAGGTTTATCCCAGGAATGCAAGGATTCTTCAATATATGCAAATCAATCAATGTGATACACCATATTAACAAATTGAAGGAGAAAAACCATATGATCATCTCAATAGATGCAGAGAAAGCTTTCGACAAAATTCAACGCACATTTATGATAAAAACCCTCCAGAAATAGGCATAGAGGGAACTTACCTCAACATAATAAAGGCCATATATGACAAAGCTACAGCCAACATTGTTCTAAATGGTGAAAAACTGAAACCATTTCCACTAAGATCAGGAACAAGACAAGCTTGCCCACTCTCACCACTATTATTCAACATAGTTTTGGGAGTTTTAGCCACAGCAATCAGAGAAGAAAAAGAAATAAAAGGAATCCAAATCAGAAAAGAAGTAAAGCTGTCACTGTTTGCAGATGACATGATACTATACATAGAGAATCCTAAAGACGCTACCAGAAAACTACTAGAGCTAATCAATGAATTTGGCAAAGTAGCAGGATGCAAAATTAATGCACAGAAATCTCTTGCATTCCTATACACTAATGATGAAAAATCTGAAAGAGAAATTAAGGAAACACTCCCATTGCAACAAAAAGAATAAAATACCTAGGAATAAACCTACCTAAGGAGACAAAAAACCTGTATGCAGAAAACTATAAGACACTGGTCAAAAAATTAAATACAATACAAACAGATGGAGAGATATACCATGTTCTTCGATTGGAAAAATCAACATTGTGAAAAAGACTATACTTCCCAAGGCAATCTACACATTCAGTACAATCCCTATGAAACTACCAATGGCATTTTTCACAGAACTCAAACAAAAAATTTTACAATTTGTATGGAAACCCAAAAGATCCCGAATAGCCAAAGCAATCTTGAGAAAGAAAAACAGAACTGGAGTAATCAGGCTCCCAGACTTCAGACTATACTACAAAGCTACGGTAATCAAGACAGTATGGGGCTTTCCTGGTGGCGCAGTGGTTGGGAGTCCACCTGCCAATGCAGGGTCACGGGTTCATGCCCTGGTCTGGGAGGATGCTGCGGAGCAGCTGGGCCTGTGGGCCATGGCCGCTGGGCCTGCGTGTCCAGAGCCTCAGCTCCGCAGCAGAAGAGGCCACGGCGGTGAGCGGCCCGAATACCACAAAAAAAAAAAAAGAAAGACAGTATGGTACTGGCACAAAAACAGAAATATAGATCAATGGAACGGGATAGAAGGCCCAGAGATAAACCCATGCACATATGGTCACCTTATCTTTGATAAAGGATGGAAGAATATACGATGGAGAAAGACAGCCTCTTCAATTAATGGTGCTGGGAAAACTGGACAGCTACATGTAAAAGAATGAAATTAGAACACTCCCTAACACCATACACAAAAATAAACTCCAAATGGATTAAAGACCTAAATGTAAGGCCAGACACTATAAAACCTTTAGAAGAAAACATAGAACACCCTGTGACATAAATCACAGCAAGATCCTTTTTGGCCCACCTCGTGGAGAAGTGGAAATAAAAAAAAAATAAACAAATGGGACCTAATGAAACTTAAAAGCTTTTACACAGCAAAGGAAATCATAAACAAGACAAAAAGACAACCCTCAGAGAGGGAGAAAATATTTGCAAATGAAGCAACTGACAAAGGATTAATCTCCAAAATATATAAGCAGCTCATGCAGCTCAATATCAAAAAATCAAACAACCCAATCCAAAAATGGACAGAAGACCTAAACTGACATTTGTCCAAAGAAGATATACAGATTGCCAACAAACACATGAAAGAATGCTCAACATTACTAATCATTAGAGAAATGCAAATCAAAACTACAATGAGGTATCACCTCACACCAGTCAGAATGGCCATCATTAACAAATCTACAAACAAATGCTGGAGAGGGTGTGGAGAAAAGGGAACCCTCCTACACTGTTGGTGGGAATGTAAACTGGGACAACCACTATGGAGAACAGGATGGAGGTTCCTTAAAAAACTACAAATAGAACTACCATATGACCCAGCAATCCCACTACTGGGCATACACCCTGAGAAAACCATAATTCAAAAAGAGCCATGTACCACAGTGTTCATTGCAGCTCTATTTACAATAGCCAGGACATGGAATCAATCTAATTATCCATCGACAGATGAATGGATAAAGAAGATGTGGCACATATATACAATGGAATATTACTCAGCCATGAAAAGAAATGAAATTGAGTTGTTTGTAGTGAGGTGGATGGACCTAGAGACTGTCATCAGAGTGAAGTAAGTCAGAAAGAGGAAAACAAATACCGTATGCTAACACATTTATATGGAATCTAAAACAGACAAACAAACAAAAATGGTTCTGAAGAACTTAGGGGCAAGATAGGTTTAAAGACGCAGACATAGGGAATGGATTTTAGGACACAGGGAGTGGGAAGGGTAAGCTGGGACGAAGTGACAGAGTGGCATGGACACATATACACTACCAAGTGTAAAATAGAAAGCTAGTGGGAAACAGCTGCATAGCACAGGGAGATCAGCTCGATGCTTTGTGACCACCTAGAGCGGTGGAATAGGGAGGGTGGGAGGGAGACTCAAGAGGGAGGAGGGATGGGGATATTTGTATATGTATAGCTGATTCACTTTGTTATAAAGCAGAAACTAACACACTGTTGTAAAGCAGTTATACTCCAATAAAGATGTTTAAAAATAAACAAATAAACTAACAAATAAATAAAATTTTTAAAAGTAAAATAAATAAATAAATAAACACCTAATCCCATTATTTGTGATGGTAGAACACAAGTCACTCTCAAGTCTAGTTTGTAGTTTGGGATTGAATCCCTAAATCAGACAACAAGAACAAAATTCCCTTGCTGTTTTGAAAAGGGCTTAAATTAGGTCCAATTTATGCAAACTCTTGTATACTTCTTTCTTAATCAGTAGTGTAGCTGTAGAGAGCAACTTTGTATCCTCTACTGACTTTACAGCACGAGGCAACCTTCCCACCTCAATGCTGGCCTAACTCATTTTAGGTTATAAAAGCATAGGGGATCATTGCTGTATATGTATAATGGTGAATAACTGGCAGGCCTAAGATCATTCTTAGTCATGAAAAGAATGATCTTAGGTCTGCCAGTTATTCACCATTGCTTCTGTGGCTTATAGAAGTCGTATGACTCATTCCAAAGTGAAGGTCATTATACCATACATCCTAAATCATTCTGACACAAAATAAGTTTTCCAAATTTAATTCTCTGAATATGTTTTGATCTTCTGTATAGTCAGCATTTGTGACTATAGATGATTCAGATAAAGTACATGATGAGACCCCTGCCCTCAAGGGGCACAAAACAAAATATGACTAATAATTAATATTTTAATGAAATGAATTAAGCAATGTTCTAGTCATCAGAGAATATTTAGAAATCAATGTTGATTCCAGTAACCTCAGAAAACCCTCTTGGGAGAAAGTTGATTAGAGTTGGATCTTGAAGAATGGTTGCGATTTAGATATGTGAAGAGAACTAAGGTAATTTGAAGGAAGAGTCTGAGTGCAGTGAGAGACCATTCATTTTGTTGAAGGTGAATTCTGAGTTCTGTGATTAAACATTCTGGCTAATCCAGAGACTTTATGTTGAGTGGGAATGATGGTTGACTAAATTGGAGGGAAAGACTTGGATGCAGGTAGAGTTGAAAATATAACTTTACATTCAATAAAAATGAATATAGGATTTTGAAATATGAAATTGATGAAAGCAATACTTAGGATGTTATCCTAATGGCATAGTTTTGAGTAGAAGGATACTAAAAGGATGAACTGGGGAAGTCATTGTCATAATTCAGGTGTAATGTGGTAAGAATATAAACTGGAGTAAAAAATTGAAGGTTGCATTAAAATAATTATTAGATAGATAAAGAAAGATATATAAATTGATGAAAGAATATAACACTAATGTACAAAGAGTTTGAGTGATCTAGTTAGATTAGAGTAAAAGTGAGAATCCAGATATTATGGTTCCCAGCACTGGATATTTTCCATTAAATAAAAAACTCCTGTGATGACATCATAGTGGCAGGAGAAACTCAATTCTTTATAATTTGTTTTCATTAGTACTGTTACTCTCTCCTTCATTCAACCTGTTTGTTATTTTCTCTCTGAAAATATTAAGAAATATTTCTCTCTCTGAAAATATTAAGAAAAATTTATTAAATGTGCCACTGAGTCATGGAATGTTTTAGCAATCTCAAACCCTAAAATATCTTCTTCATAGGCTGGATGTGAGTACCAATGATATATAAAGCATCTAGTACACTATCTGGCACATAACAGCCTTCCATAATACCTCCATAATGGTAGTGAATAGTATTATTGTGGAGTATTGAGATTCAAATATTTCTATCTGTAAAAATATATTACTAAAGCCTGTGTCAGTTTCAATGAAAATATTCATTATATTTTGCTTTCTATCACTTCCTTTAACATTCTCTTGCTGTTTCTTTCTAAAACATCCTTTCCCATCAATGGGTTCAGTCCCCTCTAACTAACTCTTGCTTCTTCCTTAAGACTCAGGCTTCCTTCACAGAATTTTCCTGACCCCATTAACTTGGGCTAGGGTCCATTTTCCCATAATATCCTCTAATCATTATTTTGTAACAAATACCATACTTATATGCTTTTATAAAAGATTACAAGCTCCAAATTCCATAAGGGCAAGGATTGTGTATGTCTTTTCCACCACTGGATTCCCAGTATGTATACTACCTATACCTATACGAAATAACTATTTCTTGAATGAATAATGAGCTAAAGGAATTGCCGTTTGGCTCTTAGAATACTCTAGCTGATCTCTGGTAATCAGAGAATTCTTTCTGAGTGTTCACAGGACATGTCTCCATTGTGTCCCCAGCAGGGTTAGTGGCTTTGTCTTTTGTACCCCATAGTACCTTACTCTAGTGCACCTACATTGCTAACCACAATATTTGGTAATTCCTCATTTGTATTTTGTGTTCAGGACATCATTGGTATCTGAGAAAGCAGACTTTTGGCTTGTAATAATAGTGGGGGCATCTGTCACACCAGCTGATTAATTATGTTACCTCTCTGAGTTTGTCTCTTCCAGTATGAAATCTGGATAATAATGGTATGCACTTCCTAGAATGTTAGCAGAGGTTAAGTAATTCGAATTAAATAAGACATATCATGTGGATATATACAGTATACATCCTGTCAAGTAGTATGTTTTTATTATATCTGTATTTCTTTCTCTTCCTTCTTGTTTCTTTCCTTCCTGTTTTTCTTCCTCACTTCCTTCCTCTTTCCATTGGCCTGAGAATAACACAAAATCAAGAAATGCTGTTTAATTTATTTTGTGCCACTAGTACTTAACAGAGAAGCATAGTAGCTGCAACATAATGGTCATTTGATAAAGATTATAGAATGAAAAATCAATTAATTAATGAGGAAGTCACTGATAAGCATTATTAAATAAGTCATTTCTGCCCAGTTTTGGAGGTTAAATCTGGATGGTAATGCTCTGCTCTAAACAAAATCTGTATGGACAGTTGCCAAAAAGAGATGGAGAGCACCTCTCTGTGATCCCTAAATACTATACACCCTCTCATCTCTGAGTCTTAAGGATATGATAAATTCAGTAATCATGGAACTATAAAGAAAAGATTTTCTAAAATATTTTTGGTTTCTGAAATGTTAGGGCTTTCTGAGCAAAGAAATTTGGAATATAAGTTAAAAGGACAAGTTTTGGGAGTTAAAAGTGATTAGATGGCTCTGAGAACTCCAGAAATATTTACCTTCCCAGAGGTTTTTGTTTACATGTCAATGGGGAACAAATCCTTGAACCAGGGAAACATATTAAGGGTTATAAACCCTGAAATGTTTGTCTTACCTCCTCTCCAGAGATGTTTATTTACGTTACATAGGTTAAGAATCCAGAGGCCTTCCCCTTCTCTTTCTAAAGATACTTTATTCACATTAAGGAGATAGGTTCTTTTCTCTCTCTCAGGAGGGGAGGGTGGCCTCTGGACATTCTTCCAGATTCTTAATTTCAGGGTTCCTCTTCCTGGTTGTAAGAAAACCCCCTTTGGGCAGATACAGGTCTATCCATCTGACTCACTGCATCATCCCAGAGAGTGATGAACTGGGGTGTGTTTATTGCTGTAAATAAGTAGTAATAAATCTGTCCCTAATTCTGAAATTTTTGCTTGCATGCAGGATAATATAAATAAATAATGATAATAAAAATTATCACTTTTTTAATTTGAATTAGACTTTAGGGCATCGAAAATGTAAATATGAAGGCTAAAGCAATGGAAGACACTGATACTGTAGTGGCAATGGGTTTCAGGTCCTTTCTTCAAGGAAGATTTACTTATTTATTTCTTTTTTGATGCCAACAATGAG
This sequence comes from Monodon monoceros, assembly GCF_005190385.1. Lineage (NCBI taxonomy): Eukaryota > Metazoa > Chordata > Mammalia > Artiodactyla > Monodontidae > Monodon > Monodon monoceros. The sequence goes on along the minus strand of NW_021703776.1, from coordinate 74,115,649 downwards.
AGCACTGAGCCTGTAGAAAAAGAAGGAAGGGAAAGACACAGGAAGGAAGCTTGGACAAACCTGGGAAGAAGGTACTATGATCAAGAGTATCATGATCATAGGAAAATAGGTCCATTGAGTGGAAAGACCTCACGTCAGAAGAACAGGGTCAGATTGCCACGAGCAGCCGGGGGATGAGGACAGACAGTTAATCTTTCAGATTCAATTTTCTAATCTGGAATACAAGGAGCTTGGACTAGAGGGTTTGATAGTCATTTTCAAATACATGGCCTCAGTGCAGCTGCATCAGAATTACCTATAAAATAGGGCTTCCTGGTCTCTGTTATCAGATCTTGATTTTTACGGATCCTGAGATCTTTATATTTACCCAGCTCCCCCAGTGATTCTGAAGTGAAGCTAAGAGTTAGAGGCACTGCTGCTGGTAGTATAAGCATTCCAAGTTTGCATGACTCTTCAGGAAAAATAATGAACATTTCTTCCTTCTCTTCTCTAGCATTGATTATAGTGTTTTCTTGATGCATGATGCTTCTCTGACTGGCTTCCAGTCAGCCTAGTCAGACTGAGCTCAAGTGTCACCACTGTAAGAAGCCTTCCCTGATCCCAGACTTAAGTTAGATGAACCCCACCACCATAATGCACCCACTTTTGCTCCCATGGTAAGAATACTTAGTAATGTGAGCAACACATGTCTTCCACCAGACCGTGAGCTCCTTGAGGGTAAGGGCTGTGGATTAATTATATATGTAGTCCCAAAGCTGAGACCTCATTACACTCAGTAATAATTTAAGAAATCAAATAGATAACTGGGTAGCTGCATGGCTGGATGAATTGATGAATAAATGCACAAACAACCTTGTGTTGGTTGATTATACTTCACCCGTCATCTTAGTAGAGTAGTACAAAGAGCTGTTTTAAGTAGTTTTGTTATTGTTGTCATTTTCTGAAAATCTGCAGTGTATAATTTAAAGTAACTCTTTTGATTCAACTTACATATTGTAGGGAAAAGCCACTATAGTTCATTCATATGAGAATCATCAGTTTTTCTGACATTGCACATCACTTAGATAAATCTGAACTCATTTTCAGCTGCCAGATGTATTATGCTAACAGATAGTATTTACTGCCACAGATCATGATTGCTATAGAGAAAGACCAGCAGTTTTGATGAATAGAATGTGTTGGTTGAAGCTATATGCTTAATGTTTATAGGTGTATGTTTAGGTCCAATTGGTAGGCAGAGAAGATACGTTTGTGTTTTAATATCATTACATTGAATGATTCTCAGAGTTCCACATTTGTTTGAAAATAACTAATACTTTTGAATTTCTTCCAGGCATTGTACGTATTTAGGATGCTATTTTATTTTTCTTTAAGGAAAGCAGTGTGAATATATATCATCCTTCTTTCTGAAGCAAACAAACAGAAAAGCTGTCTTAGTTCACCCCATGCATGGACTTACTACAGTTTCCAACAATAAGATATATGTTGGTTATTGTTTTGCAACAATAGCAGCCTCATTAGTTTTATTACGCAGCTTGAAATGCTTTCATGCCAAATTAAAAATGTAGGTTATTCAAAGGATTAAGGTTGCTAGTTCAGCTTGAAGAAATTTCAAGCTCACCCATATGAAGAATTTGATTTCCTTATCATTCTACTGCAAACCATTTTTCATAATGGTTATAATTATATATGCTATCCTTTTGAAAGCACTTACAGTTAAATTCATAAAAACATATACCTTGTGTGTCCACTAGATAATGGAACTTTTAAGATAGTCATTGTCTGTGACTGATAAAGTACTTGAAAGTTTCAATGCCATGGATCAGTATTTTCCCAAAATGCGTTTCACAGAGCACTAATTTACTTGGCTATTAATGTGTGATATTTAAGTAATTCAATGATCAAGTAAATTTGGGAAACACTGAATTAAACTATTATGTGAGTTTCATTAATGCAGATGTTCTCAAAGTCTGTTATGTACAATAACTAAGAGCATCAATGAGAGTGAAAATATTTGACAGTCCTCACTCCCCAATTTACTTTACTTCTCAGCCCTATTCAACATCAGCAGACTCCTCTTTATTTTCACAATTCAAGTTTTTATTTGATTGTGAAGAAGCAATGCATTTACAAACATAAAAATGTATAATCAAGTATAAAGTGAAAATCTTCCTTCAAACAACTCCATATCCTATCTGTTCTCTCTGCCCAGATATTCAGTGTCAGTAGTGTCTAGTTTATCCTTCCACAATTTCTGTATGCATAGACTAGTACTTACATACATTATTTGTCCTATTTTACACATATTAGCATAGCAATACACAGATTAGAATATGTAAACACCTTGCCCTTTTACTTAATAGAATATCCTTGAGATATTTCCAAATCAATACATAAGTAGCTTTCTTGTTTTTTTGTTTTGTTATGTTTTGTTTGTACAGCTGGATAAGATTCTGTTCTATGGATATAACGTAATTGATGTAATCTATTTCTAGAGTTGGATATTAAGCTGTTTCCAAAATATCGCTACTACAGACAACACATTACTTTGCAGCTGTGCTGATATATCTGAGTGATGACTTCACCAAAATGAAGTCACCTAGTAAAAATGTACTGCAGTTATAATTTTGATAGATATTGCCAAATTGCCACCCATTGGTTACATCAAACACATGACAATAGTAACACGGTCTGACCAGCAGAAGGTGGTGCCAGTTTTTTTGTTTTTATCCAATCTGATAGGAAATACTACCTCAGTGTTATTTAATATATATTTTTCTTAATCTGAGCATAGTTGAGTATCTTATCTTTACACTGGTTTAAGAGTCTCTTGTATTCCCTGATCTGTCTTTTTATATGCTTTGCCCATTCTTATATTAGATTAATGTTGATCTTTTTCTTATAACTTGATGGACACATTTTTTTAACATCTTTATTGGAGTATAATTGCTTTACAATGATGTGTTAGTTTCTGCTTTATAACAAAGTGAATCAGCTATACATATACATATATCCCCATATCTCCTCCCTCTTGAGTCTCCCTCCCACCCTCCCTATCCCACCTCTCTACGTGGTCACAAAATAGGGAGATTTGTAACTCATATCATAGAGAAATATATACATATATATATAGAAAGAGAGAGAGAGTTTTAAATTTATCCCAAGTTATTTAATATATTCAGATTATTTAAAAAGTAAGGTTTTCCTCTATAATTGTCTTCCCATTTTCTCATTTCTTATGGTTTATGGTAGTTTCTCTTTTAGAATTTTATATGCTAACTAATATAATTAATACAGTTATAATTTTGGTCATAATTATTGTATAATTATTGTATAATTGCATTATAATGATAGTAACTAAATTTAATTAATTATATCTTTATTATAAGATAATTATATTAGTTATAGTAATATATCTTATTAGTATTATATTAATATGTAATTAATATATATAACATTATTAGTATAATTAGTGTATTAGTATACTAGCTCTTCAGCTTTGTAGGATCATCTTTCCTTACCTAGACAGTAACTGTTAGAGTTCTTCTGGGTTTGTTTTTGAGCCTCTTTCTCTCTTCAATACATATTTCTCTCCCTGGGTATTAACATCCTTTGGATTTAAATGAGGGAGCACCAACAAGTTTATAACTTCAAGTCAGTATTCTCATGAATTTTTCAGACATGTAGAGGATGTTTCAATATAACCAAAACTGATCTCAAAATTTCCATGCATAAGTATGGTGGACAGACTCTAGGGTGGCCCCCTGATCTCTGCTTTCTTGTTTTCATGCCCTTCTGTGATTTTCTCCCCTTTGGTGTGTTTGACACTTTGTTCTAACCAACAGAATGCAAGAAAAATGACAGAATGTATATGATCATGTATGTGTGTTTAGGTTATATAAGATGCAGCATCCATTTTGTGAGGAAACTGTCTTTCCTTGCTGCCTTTCAGGAAGCAAGCAGCAATTTTGGAAAGGGCCACATGGTAAGGAACTGAGTTTGACCTTCAACTGACAGTCAGTAAGAAACCGTGGCCCTCAGTCTTACAAATCAAGAGAAGCAATGCTTGCCAACAATCACCGAGCTTGGAAACAGGTGGTTTCACAGTTGAGCCTTGAATAATGCTGCAGCCGCAGGTAATGCTTTGATTGGAACTTTGTGAGACCTTAAAATAGAAGACCCAGCTACACTGTTACCAGATTATTGACACACAAAACTAATAATAAAAAATGTGAGATGACAAATGTGTTTTGTTTTAAGGTACAAAGCTTATATGATAGATAAATTATGCAATAGGTGCAGCAATAGATGACCATTATGTCACGTATTTGTCCAGATCTCCTATTTCAATGAACATGCCCTTTCCTAACAATTATGTGAACCAGAGACGTAACGTTCATCCTTGTGATTCTCGTCTTGCTTCTCTCTGTATTTAATCTATCCACTAAGTATCTCATATATCTATTTCATCTCTATCACTAATAGCCTGGGTCAACCTCAGAACATTTGTGATCTTGATGTCAATCTTCAAACTGGTCTATTCAAGACAGCTGTAGTTTAGCTCCAATCTTTTATTTTCACCCAGGATATTCTTGACACAAGTATGGTCATTTCATGCCTCTTTCAAGTATTTGTTGAATAACTCTCTTTCTTTACTAAGAGCAAAATCTTTAATTGCTTAAAGGCTTTGTAGAAGCCTGATCTTCATCACTCCTACAGTCTGGGGTGCTTTCTTTCCCTCTGCCATCTGGGTCTGCTTTAAGTTTGTCTTACAGTGTCATTCTGCCTTCTGCCACTGTGCATTTGCTCATACTTTCCATTCACTAGATATATCTTCCCTCCTGCTTTTCCTACTTAAATATTAAGCAAACATTTAATCTCATTTAAATTGTCACTTCCTCACGAAAGCCTTGGTCGAATGCCCAGCCTAATAGGAACCTCAGAATATCAAGTACATTTTGTCTGTATGATATTTTACGACTGCTATTTTAAGCACCTATTTGCATGATTATTAATGCTGTCTCCTTGATAAAACATATTAACTGACTCCTCAAGGCAGTCTTAGTTCACACTATAAAACTATTATATAAATGTACATTGAATAAATGAAGTGTGCAACTTCCCAAATGAATTTAATCATGAAACATTCATTTTCAAATGAAATAGCTTGCAAGACCAGAGTTCTGACAAATATATTTTGAGAAATATTGCATAGAGTAATAAAGCTGAAAGGAAACTTTGAAGCTGAGTTCAATCCCTTCATTGAGCAGAAAATAGACCCTGATACTCAGAGAAGTGAAGTATCTTGGCCTAATTCATGAAGACATAGATATTGACCTGTTCTAGGCTGAAACTAGAATAGGGATCTGTTGGCTCTTAATCTAGCTTTATTTCCGTGATGTTATGGAATTAAAAATAAACTTCTGAAACTTTTTGTCTGTGTTTTTTAAATGTTAGGCTTTTTCACACATAATGTAACTGTCTGTTTTATGAATTAAGGAGAAAGTAGGCGAAGCCTCTGTGATCATAATTTTTTTTTTAATTTAAGATAGTTGAAGAGGTAGATACATTACAAAAATATTTATTATATAAAAGAATCTTCATTTAGATGCACGTGCAGGATGAAAAGCAAATTATCTTTACAGACATAAAAGGAACTTTTTTCCCCATGGAAGGCTGCCTTTCTATCTTAATCATCACTGCTACTTTGTACAAAGAGTAGAAAATCAATTCATTTTTCCTGTTTTTACCTTTCAGAGTGATGGATCAGTCATGGTTACTCGAGACTCCCATGAAATCTGTAGAAGCAAAGTCAAAAAACACTCTTAAATCCCCGTGCAGCCCAGGAGATATTTTGTAGCATGTAGTTGGAAGAAATTTCAGGTTTCTAAGCTATTTACATTATTAATTTGAGTTTCCTAAAGCCAAACTTGTTTAATTAAATATAGAAGTTATCTTTAATCTTATGGAAAATTGTTGAGTAGCTATGTGAAAGTCACTGGCCCTAACGACAGCTCAGGATCATTAGATACCTGTGCTATCCATTGTTTCCACTTGGCTGTGCTGACGTGTTCCGAGTTCTGGAAACCAACTGGGCATGTTTTCATCAATCTCATTTGATTTATGCAAAGTTCATTATGGATATAGGACCAGATGGGCTGCCTATAACATCCAGAGGTATCTGACATTCTGCTTGCTCTAATTTCATTTTGTGTAATTGTTTTAGTTGAAAGGAGGAGAAATCATACACACAAATATAGACATATCTATAAATATATAATACATTTACACATACATATTTATATACATCACATATAAATGATAATATGCAGTAGTCACCACTTTCTCCTGAGTTTTTGCTGGAATATTTATTTTTCTCATGAATATTACAATTACTTCAGGCTTAAATATTTTAAGTAAAATGCATGCAAGAACCTCATTGCTATATTCCAAAGAATATGAATGGTAGACACAGGCTGTAGTAAGTGGGGATATGTGGTCAATATTCATTGAGAATTTTTGGAATATAATGGTTACCTTGAGTCTGGGCCTTGAAAGTGAGTTGTGTATAATAAGACAAACAAAAACATCATTAAATAATGGATACTTTTTTGAAATTATGAAATTTATGGTGAAATGGGAATTATTGAATAATATGCTGCGTTACTAAAAATCTTTCATGTGGGACTTCCCTGGTGGTCCAGTGGTTGGGACTCCACGCTCCCAATGCGGCGGGCCCAGGTTCCATCCCTGGTCAAGGAACTAGATCCCACATGCTGCAACTAAGAGCCCACATGCTGCAATTAAAAGATCCCACATGTTGGAATTAAGACCTGGTGCAGACAAATAAATAAATATTTTTAAAAATCTTGCATGTGAATGCCAGAATTTTCTGGAGGAAGCAGGTATCTTTGTTTTCTGTCCTCTTTGACCAGTGAGGTTTCTCTCAGAAAAGTATAAAATATTTTTTATGCACTATTGCATTGTATTAGGGTATTTTAAAGTTTTGCCCTGTTTGTATGGTCATGATGGTATGAGCGGTAATCCTATAGCCTTTATTTAATTTTTTTCTGAATATTTTTGTGTGATTGAGGGAGTAACTTACATTGAAATTGCTTAATTATGAAACGCTTCAAAGCATTGCTACCTACCTATGAATTTCAATAAGGCTTCTCCCAGTTGTAGAAAGAAACCATTGGTTTAGCCCACGTGGTTTCACTGGTAAATTCTCCCAAGTATTTAAGGAAGATATTATATCAATTCTTTACAGTTTCTTCCAGAAAACAGAAGTGGTGGGAATACTTCCTAACATATTCTATGAAACCAACATTACCCTAATACCAAAACCAGACTAAGACATTAAAAGAAAGAAAACTACAGGCCAAAATTTCTCGTGAACGTAGATGCAAAAGTTCTCAAAAAATATTAGCAAATCAAACCCAACAATGTATAAATGAATTATACACCACGACCACAGGGCATTTATTATAGATATACAAGGCTGGTATAGCATTCAAAAATCAATTAAGGCAATCCATCACATCAATAGGCTAAAGATGAAAAAAATCACATAATCAAATCAATAGGCAGAAAAGGTATTTGATAAAATCACACACCCATTCATGACAAAATCTCTCAGCAAACTAGGAATAGAAAGGAACTTCCTCAGCTTAATAAAGAAATCTACAAAAACTCTAGTTAACCTCATACTAAATAGTGTGAAACCAGATTGTTTTCTGCCAAGATCAGGAACCAGCAAATATGTTCCTTCTCATCACTCCTTTTTAGCATTTTACTGCAAGTCCTAGCTAATGCAACAAGGCCAGCAAAGGAAGTAAGAAGTATACAGACTGGAAAAGAAAAAAATAGAACTGTTTTTATTTGCAGTTGAAATGATTGTCTAAATACAAAATCCTAAAAAGTCAACAAAAAAAAATTCTGTGACTAAAAAGTGATTATAGCAAAGTAGCAGGATACAAGGTTAATATACAAAAGTCAATTGTTTTCCTATATATCAACAGTAAAAATTAGAGTTTGAAATTAAAAGCACAACACCACATACATTAACACTAAAAATGACTTATATATATTCTAACAAAATATGCGTAGGATCTATATGAAGAAAACAACAAAATTCTGATGAAAGAAATCAAAGAACTAAATAAGTAGAGAGATGTTCCATGTTCATGGATAGTGAGGCAATATTGACAAGATGTTCATTTTTCTATAGATTCAATTGAATTCAGTTGATCTACATAGATTCATGCAGTTCTAATGAAAATCTTATTTTGTGGATATCAATGACTGATGGTAAAGTTTATATGGAGAGTTAAAAGACCCAGAATAACCAGCACAATATTAAAGGAGAAGAAAAAAGTTGGAGTAGTGACACTACCTGACTTCAAGTCTCACTATAAAAACTACAGTAATTAAGACAGTGTGGTATTGGCAAAAGAACAGACAAATCAGTTGAACAGAAGATAGAGTCCAAAAACATACCCACACAATTATAGTCAACTGATGTTTGAGAAAGAGGTAAAGGCAATACAATGTAAGAAAGGCAGTCCTTTCAACAGATGGTTCTGGAACAACTAGATATCCACATGCAATAAAATGAATCTAGACATAGATCTTACACCCTTCACAAAAATTAACTCAAAATGGACTATATACCTAAATGTAAAATGAAAAACTATAAAACTCCTAAAAGACACTGGATTTGGCAAGAACTTTTTAGATTCAACACTGAGGGCATGATCCATGAAAGAAAGAATTGAGAAACTGGGCTTCAGTAAAATTAAAAAACTTCTTCTCTGTGAAGACACCGTCAAGAGAATGAGAAGACAAACCAGGCTGGGAGAAAATATTTGTACTGATAATTGACTGTTAACCAAAAGAACACCTAAAACTCAACAGTAAAAAAACAACCCAATTTCAAAACAGTTAAAAGATATAAACAGACACCTCACCAAAGAAGATATACAGATGACAATTAGGCATATGAAAAGATGATCAGCATCATACTTCATTAGGGAAATGCAAATTAAAACAACAAAATAGCACTACTCACCTATTGGAATGGCTAAAATTTAAAACACTGCCAGTACCAAATCCTGACAAATATGTACAGCAACAGAAACTCTCATTCATTGCTGGTTGGAGTGCAAAATGGTACAGCCACTTTAGAATAGAGTTTGGCAGCTTCTTTTAAAACTAAACATACTCCTCCTCTATGATCCAACAATTGTGCTCCTTGATACTTACCCAAACAACTTGAAAATTTATGTCCACACAAAAACCTCCATGTTAATGTTTATAGCCAGTTTATTCACAGTTGCCAAAACTTGGAAGCAACCATTTCTCTAGAAAGAAATGAGCTCTGAAGCCACAAAAAGACGTGGGGGGAAACTTAAATGCATATTACCAAGTGAAAGAAACCAATCTTATAAAACTATATACTGTATGATTCCAACTATATGATATTCTGGAAAAGGCAAAACTATGGAGACTATAAAACGACCCATGATTGCAAGCAGCTTGGAAGGAGGGTGGGTTGAATAGGTAGATCATAAGGGAATTGTAAAGCAGTGAAAATATTCCGCATGACACTATGATGATAGATACATGTCACTGTACGTTTGTCAAACCCATAGAATGTCCAATACACACAATGAATGTAAACTATGGATTTTGATTGATAATGATGTGTCAGTGTTGTTTCATCCATTGTACCACAATGGTGCAGGAAGCTGGTGGTTGGGGGAGGCTATGGGGGTGGGGGGACAGGGAAAGATGTAGATGAGGACTCTACATTCTGCTCAATTTTGCTGTGAACCTAAAACTGCTCTAAAAAAAATAGTCTTAATATTTTTTTCAAAAATCAAGTAGTTTGGTCTTTTTCTGTGCTAAAAACTTCACGTGCATTGAACTTTTTTTTTTTTTTGGCAGTGCCACACAGCATGCAGGATTTTAGTTCCCTGACCAGGGATCGAACCCGCGCTTCTTGCAGTGGAAGCACGAAGTCTTAACCACTGGACTGCCAGGGAAGTCCTGAACTTTTTTTATACACTATATAAAATTGTGATTTTGGTAATCTAGCCACAGCTTATTGGTGTTTTCCTTCATATGAGTTGGTTCTGCCCTGTTGATCTTTGTGCATGAACCTTCATTTGCTAATATTCATTTCACCTCTTATACTATATCCAATGTCTCTGTGAAAATATAATGTTTATTTCGAACCTAAAATAATGAATAAGGAGAATATTCATTATAGAATAATGAGATAGTGGCATGTATAATTATTGACACAGTGATGTATCTTTTCTGCTTCTGGGCTAGTTTTTATTAAGCCTACTCCAGTGTCCAAAAGTTTAGACGTTTTTGAGAAAACCATGACACCTCTCCTTTTCATGACTGATATTCAGCTTTTATAACTTTTCTAAGTTTCTAAAAGTGGACAGTTGAATAAATGCCTAGTATATTATTGTACATTTTGACCAAAGCATTTGAAATTATTTCCTTCTTGAACACATTTTGAGACCTTTGCTTTATGAATAGAATGGCAATGATTTTAGAGTTTATGGCCTTCATTTTAAACAATCTGCACAGATGAATATATCTAAAATACTCTCTTTATAGAGCTGGAAATTATGAAGTAGGGCCGATTGATGAGGATGACCTTTTCATTTCAGATCTTTGTGTAAATTGTCACTTCTTTATAATAACTGAGCCTGCAGAACAAAAATGAATCAGTCTGATGTTTATTTCATGAAACATGATTATAGAAAATGCACCTGCCATGTTACAGGCATGACTTTTTAAGGAAATTTGCTTGTTTTCACATCTAATATAAATTATGCAAGGCATTCTTGGAGCACGGTTTTAGTGCAGTAGCCAGTTTGATTTTAGCACTCATTGGCCATCTAAAGTACAATATGCAATCTAGGGATGATTAATGATTTAATAGATAATACATATGTAATAAGAGATATCATGAATAAGTTATATTCCCCAAAGTGTAAATACAGTTCACAGAAAATGAGGGCATTTGAAAGAATATACACCTTATGGAGAAACGATAGCCTGTAAAGCCTATGAGCATGGACTCTAGAGCCAAACTACTTGAACTAGAATCAGATTTCTGTCATTTACTAGCTCTGTGACCTTGGGAATTCACTTAACTTCTCTGTGCCTCAGTTTCTTCATTTGTAAAACAGAGATAATGTTGTATTTCATCTACTTTAAAAGTTAATTATGAGGAAATTCCCTGGCGGTCCAGTGGTTAAGACTCTGCACTTCCAGTGCAGGGGGCATGGGTTCAATCCCTGGGCAGGGAACTGGGATCCCACATGCTGCACAATGTGGCCAAAAAAAAGGTAATTATGGGGATTAAATAGGCTAATACCTGCCTGGTATATAGCAAGCGATCATGATGATGATGACAATGATAATGATGGTGGTGATGATGATGGTTGTTACTTAGGTCAGTTCACTGAGGTATAAGGCACTTTATTCATCACTTAGAGTTAGATATGGAGCAGTTGCTTTGAGACACAGTTGGTCTATTTAGAAACAGAGTAAACCTTGATTAATTTCAGCAAGGGGGGAAAGTCTGAATCAATGTGTCTGATAAAGTACTGTTTTATTTCTTTCAATTATCCATTGTTTAAGTATCAGCTTTAATTCACACCAGGCACACAAACATAAAACATTTTCATTCCTTCCTTCATTCAAATGTATTTAAAGGAAGCAGTGATGTAGAGTGAATAATAATCAAACAGACCCGGTGTGTTATTTCTACTCCACTATTTTGACAAGTCTTTTAAATTTTTCTGAACCTATATCCACATGTAGAAGTTGCAATTTATAAGTTATTATAGGAAATAAATGAGATAGCCTGTGTACAACACTTAAACTTGTACCGGGTCCTTTTGAAGATGTTCTGAGGAAATGAGCTTTAGTAAAAAATACAAAATAAAGATTTAAATTAGCATGAGAATTTCGGGGAGGTTGAAAGTTTATTTTCTTAAGGATATTAACATAGAAATTAGAACTGTCCCTGTTACATAGTGATAAGTTCTTAGGATCTTTATTTACTCATCTTCTCCTGAAAGCAAACACAAGTTTTCTGGATCAGAGGCAGACCAATTATTTACTTACAGAATATGTTAGCATCGGTTCCCCATGCCCCATTTCTCCATCAAGTGACATGATCAGGGTAGATGTCATCAATATACTACAGGAGAGAAACACTGAAATTGTGACTTTCAGAGCTTTCCTCGGAATGGCTGCACAGCTATATTCCTTTCCTCCTGAGAGAGGGACAGAAATCTTTGCTCTCTAATGTAATCACACCACTTCTGGGAAGAGAAGAGGAAGATCTTTAAATTGTTATAACAGCTTGTAATGTAAATAAATGGCCCTGTTTTGTGGGGTTTTTTTAATTCCCCTTTGAAAAATGAACAAATTTTTCATGATATCACATGATTTAGTATGACAAAGACTATTTATAACCCTTCTTTTGTATGGGGTTTAATTATTTGAATCAATTGTTGATTAAGCTTAAATACTGATTAAGAGCACATTTCATCATATTGAAAAATAATTCCACTTCATTATTAGCTCAATTATTACTGATATTTGCCAAATAGTGTTACAGACTGTATTATCTGTTTGATGTGGATACAAAATATGTATAGGTCCAACTATGCTCTGATGGGCATATTTTTTAGTGAAAAACACAGTGCTTTTGCAAGTAGACAATAAATTTAGTCTGTGTTTTAAAAAACATGAAAAAAATATTTTCTATACTAGGTTAAAATTTATAAGGAAGTTTAAAAGTATAAAATGGCCATCAAAATATAGTGGAATATATGTATAATAATTGCTGCTATTATAAGCATAGCAATCATTTGACTTTCTTGATATCATTTTGCAAATAAGTTGATTAATTGAACAGAAATTTTAAAATAAATTCATTAAGTCATCTTTAGTTTAATACAGTTCACAGAAGAGGATCATGGGTCTCGCAGCAGGTAAAGCATTGTCAAATGCATTATTTTAAAAATGTCAGTGAGCCAGCTGATTTTTACTAAAACATAAACCATGTAACCAAAATGAAGTTCATGATTCTGCACAGTGAGGAAAAGGAAATTACTTAGATAGGACTATATCACTGTGTGGGTAACGGTGGCAACCACTTCAGTTTGGAATGAAAGATTTTATAGTAGTAAAACTAATTTAATGGGCCAGTTCACTGTGTGTCAATTATACTGTTAAAATTTACTATTGAAATACTGTGGGGAATTACCATCCATTCAGTTTATTTGCAGCCTCTGTCCTGTATATCAATAGAATGGTTTTTCTCAGAAAGCTGAAATAGCAACAGCACAGTAAATCTGAAAACAACAAAAGCAATTGTGCTTTTTAAAGAAATGGAAAACATGTACATATACATACACACACAACCTATATAACACAAACTCATAGGTTTTGAGCTTTCTTTGTTTTAGAACTTCACACCATAAATAACATATTTCAAGCAGATTAAAAATAGAGGTTATTTTGTTATTTAACCCACTCGGTATACTGAATTTAAACAGTAACATTGTGTAAACAAATATCTTGATAGTGTCATAGAATTATATACACACTATCCAATTTAATGAATCTCACCTATATGTGGCTTCTACCCAAAGGAAATTGATTAAATTAATTCTTATCGTTTTACGTGGGAAACATTGATCTCTTTTATCTAACAGAACTTTCATCAATGCTCTTAAACTTAAATTTTTTTTCTTTCCCCAAACTTTTTTAAAAAGATGAGTTGAGAGTTATATTAGCCAAGTTGCAGAAGAGGTACCTGACTTTTCCTCCTACAAAGGAAGTACTAAATATACAGTTACACATGGACTATTCCCTCGAAGAAAAATCTGTAAATTAGTTGAGAGCCTCCTATATAACAGGTGACTGAGAAAATATCTATATTGAAACAGGTAGGAAAAACTGAGACACACTCAAGCCCCCATCCCCAGAACAGCACTTTACAATTGGGAGGGAATCCCCAACACCCAGCTCCCCCTGAGGAACAAAGGGATTGGACCACAGATCTAGCATCCCAACTTTTATGGCTGCCACCTAAGGGACTGGCTCCCAAATCACTTAACTCTGAGAGCCCATAGGGCTCTGCATTCACAAGTCTCCTGGGACCCCAGAAAACAGAGGCAGTTTTACACAGCTATCTTCCCTGGCTCAGTGCAGAGGGAGTAGGCAAAAATTTCCAGCTGCCAAGGGAGTTATTGAGCACAGCATCAAGTTAAATATGTAAGTACAGAGTATATACATAAGTATAGATTAATGGTATTACTGACCCATTCCATTAAATTATATAGGTAAAATTGAAGAGTAAAATAAAATGCTCACATGAGTGTAATTTTATACTCAACAATAGGTTTCTTTAAAAAATTTAAAATCTAAAACTAATATCTATAATTTAGTGAGCTTTTGGGTCATGTTTGGCATTTCTATACGTATTTCTTACATTTTTTTCCAAATTTTTAGATTTTTTCCTTAATTCCATGTTCAGTGAATTAGAACTGTTTCACATTATTGGTAATATTAGAGAACTCTTATGTTTTGATTTTTATTACATTGCATATGATTAGCTTTATTCATACTGATCAGGATTACTTTATTCAGAATTGCAAAAGTTTACCAGGCTGCAAAAGTTTTCCTTTGAATTATTCATATTGTGATAACTAAGAAGGCAAAACATACAGAAAAATAATAGTAACAGTTTAGTGCATGAGAGAGAATGCATTATTGTGAGGATGTTAGCTTAGTTTGTTTACATAAAAGCAGTATTCCTTATAAGTGATTATTATCTATTTTCTACATAGAACCAAATGAATTTCAAATGTGTAACATTTAGCATCTAGAACATTGCTTCCTATATGCTACATGTTCTTGAAAGAAATAAATTTACCTTTCTGGCTATCTTAATTTCGATTATCCTTATAATTAGTAAGATTTTATTTCATATAAAGATCTAATGTGAGAGGTTTGGAATATGTTATCAGATACTTCCATGTATTCAAAAGTAAATTCTTTAAACCAGACTTTGTAAATGATTACCAGGTGCAGATGTTGACACACCCCTGGTCTATTGTCCAGTCTTCAGTCTTGCATTAACTAGTAGGCACAGTAATGGCCACTACTATGGCTGCCCACTAACCCTTACTGAGTTTATAGTTTATGATGTTACATGATTTAAGTTCTGTCTATAAAATTTTGTATCCAACTTTGCAAATGCTTACTTTGGCCTATGTCTATGGATATGTTTAATACAACATTGTACCTGATCTGCCAAAGATTTTTTCCGTCATTAATTGTGAGAGTTAAGGTACTATACAAAAGGAGGTAGCTCTACCACTTTGTCTTGGAAAGGGCCAGAGATATGAGTGGGTATTAAATCAGGCATTTCAACAACCCAGAAATATATTTAAAATATCCCCAGATTCAAAAGGGTTGCTCTGCATATTTTACCTACCCATTCTATAAGATGGTAAACACAATATAAGGAATTCAAAAAAGAAAGAAAGCAGGTGCAAACAAACAAACAAAAAGATCTAATATACTGGACTCAACATTTATGTTTTATGTAATTCAAACTCTATATAATGTAGAATCTATGCATACATATATAAATACGAAAATAATAATATCATAGAAATCATGGGAAGAATAAAAAAAGAATCACTTAATTTTCACAAGACAAAAGGAACGTAGAACTTGTGATAATAAATATACCCTAAAAATCCATTTTACTTTAATTACATATTACATGCATATCACATCACAAGTGTGTTTTGATAGCCTATAGGAGGAATCTAATATATGCATTGAATATCTTGCTGGTTTCTCATTCAATAAAATACATTCAGCAGTTTTAATTATGATGTTTGTAACTTGATTTTTAATACAGATTTTTGAAAACTGCAAAGGTAGGTTAATACGCCTTGCTACATGTTTTTTCTATTTAGTACCATTTTTCCTTTTGATTACTAGCTTGCCATGTCTATATGATGATATACTTCAGTAGTTTATTTCCCTGATTACCCATTTAGATTGCCTAGGGAATTTTTAAATATACCAGTGTCTGCTCTCCAAATATCCTAATTAAATTGATATGGGCATGAACTAGGCATGGCTATTTTAAAAATAACTCCTAAATTGATGCTAATATGCGTGCAGAATTGATAACTCTTGGGATCTGGGATAAATTGAATGTTCTCATCCTACACAAAAAAGTTATTCATTTCTCAAAATCCTCACCACAAAACAAACAATTAAAATGAAGAGAAGATGCAATTGGTCCCATGTTTATTCCCTTGACTTTAAACTTTCTGTATCAACTGTTTTTCTGTTGCTTCTCGGGTCTGCCACTTTGCTAGAATTCCATCTATGGCTGGCCCTATTTTAATTAAACATGTAGCATCATGTGTAATACATCTAGATAAGAATTAAGACTTGTTAGAATGTTAGAGATGCAATTTATCACTTTGGAGTTGCCCACATTGGATACCATACTCTTGATTTTAATAATCAACATAGGGTCCAACTGGTGATTTTACTTATAAGTGAGTGTTAAAAATTAAAATAAAAGGATTTTTAAAAAACAACCAGCACTTCGAAATTACTATATTGGCCTAATATATAATGAATTGAGACAAATATATACACAGGAACATTGACTTTTGTTTCATGGATTTCAACTTTCTGATCACTGTGGACCTAGTGAATGAATGCATGCTGCTTCTTAATTATATCTCTTCTTATTGTTACCACTATTATAAAAACATGAATTCACATGTATTGCTTGCTTTCAATATACCAGGCTGTGTTCTGGGCAAGACTGCTCAACTATTCTATTATTTTGGTAGTAGTCTTTCAGTTTTACAGATGGTGAAGGACTTTGCAACATATGAAAAAAATTAATATATGGACAAATATAGACTTTTCAAATAAGACAAGGGAAATACAATGATTATATAACTTTTATGGAGGGAGAAATAGTTGAAACTGTTCTTATAACCTGTAAAGATTCAAATTAATCAGAATGTTAAGATGTTTAGTTTCTTGGATTCATCACCAGCAAAGTTATATTTGAATTACAAAAGAGGCCCATTAATAAGGAAAGAAACAACTAGTGAGTATTTAGGTTTCAAAGATAGACTATACTTAATTATTTAGTAGAAGGCTTCAGTGTTAAAGTGTCCTAAGACTGGTGTCTAAGCCTATTGTGCTTAGTAATTCTAGAGCATCCCTGGTTCCGTTGGTTCCTTTTCTTTTTTTTTTTTTAATAGAGCATTCTATTCAAAAGCAGTAGAATGTACATTCTTCTCATGTGCACATGGAACATTCTCCAGGATTGACCACATGCTGGGCCACAAAGCAAGCCTCAGTTAATTTAAGAAAATTGAAATCATATCAAGTATCTTTTCTGACCACAATGCTATGAGATTAGAAATAAACTACAAGAAAAAAAAACTGTAAAAAACACAAACACATGGAGGCTGAACAATATACTACTAAACAACAAATGGATCACTGAAGACATCAAAGAGGAAATCAAAAAATACCTAGAGATAAATGGAAACCAAAGCACAATGACCCAAAACCTGTGGGATGAAGCAAAAGCAGTTCTAAGAGGGAAGTTTATAGCAATACAATCTTACCTCAGGAAACAAGAAACATCTCAAATAAACAACCTAACCTTACACCTAAAGCAACTAGAGAAGAACAAACAAAACCTAAAGTTAGCAGAAGGAAAGTAATTGTAAATATCAGAGCAAAAATAAATGAAATAGAGATGAAGAAAACAATAGAAAAAATCAATGATATCTTATTTTTGATAGAATAGGTTGATGAATATGTTCTTATACAACCACTGCATTCTAGCTTTTCTTTCTGTAACACCACTGTAACTGCTCTTCCCATAGTCAACACTAACTTCCTTAAAGGTTATTTTAAAGTTATCTCTTAGTGTCACCAGCCTTGACCTATCAACAACATTTGCCACACTTGTTTACTTCCTTATCTTTGAAAGACTTTCTTACCTTGCTTTCCAGGACACCTCTTTCTCTTGATTTTCCTCCTAGTCACTGGAAATTCCTTTTTATTTGCCTGTGTTGATTCCTCTTCTTCTCTCAATCCTTTAAATATCAATTTTCCAAGACTTAGTTCTTGTATCTTTTTGTTTCGCTATCTACTTTCATTCTCTGGAGACCTTATCCAGTCCCTGGGCTTAAGTAACATCTATATGCCCCAAATGTCTGAATATACATCTCCATTCTACACTTATTTCCTAAATCCTAACTCCTGTCTCCAATTGTTTACTCAACATCTCAATTTGGAGGTGAAATGAATGAACTAGAACTGAAGTCTTGATCTTGCTCCCTAAAGCTTGCCTTCCTATAGTTTTCCTCATCCCTAGATGGCAACTCTGTCTCTCCAGCTGTTCAAGCCATATATTTTGATGTCACTGTTGACTCTGCTTTTTTGAGTCAACAGTATCACATGCCATTCACATACTATATCTAATCTAGCCATTATTAGATCTAGCTGGAAAATATATTGAGAATTCCATCTACTTTCATCACTGCTATCACCCAGGTCTAAACTACCATCATATATCACCATACTACTCCTGGCAGGCCTCACTATTTCTGCTCTTGTCCTTCTATCAACTTTTTTTAAAAAACAGTAGCTAGAAGGTTTACTTTGAAACTAGGTTTACTTTGAAACTAAGTCCAATAATTTCATTATTCAAAACTCTTCAATGGTTCCTTCTTCACTTCCATCATCCTGTATGATCTCTTCATCTCCCCTTCAGTCATTCCACTTTAGTCACACTGGCTATGGAGCATTTTCACAAACCAGACAGTCCCTGCACTAAGGAAGGGCCTTTCTTTTATCAGTTCTCTCTAACCTAAACACTCTTCCCCAGGTTTCTGCATTGCTAGCTCACATCTCTCTGAAGTCCTTGCTCATATCTCACTTTCTCAGTGATGAAAATGTTGACTATTCTAGTTGGTACTGCAGTATACCCCTACCTCACTTTTTCTCAACTTTGACAATCTCAATATTTCTCTTACTGCTTAATTCTTTTCTTTCCTCATGACTCTTACCACCTTCTACATAAGGCATAATTTACCATTATATTATGTTTATGCCTTACAGTGTGTCTCTTTCTGCTAGAACAAAAACACTGACAGTCAGTGGTTTGAAATTTAACCCTTATCTTGTAAGTAAGTAATTGTATAAACTTGGAAAACTCCTTTGACCTTTCTGGGTATCGATTTTCTCTTTGGTTAAAAGTGGAGATTTCACTTGGTGATTTCCAGGTCACTTCCAACTGTGTCCAGCTCTTATTGCTCTTGACAAAACTCAATTGCATTATAAATCTTAAAACTGGATTTTACTCAACAGCGAGTCTATGAAATTGGCTGTTGGAAACACAAGTGCCCAGTAGTAGCATCAATAGTTAGCTGCTTCACTAAAAGTGCATTACTTTTTATTAAAAACTTCCCCCTTTCCCCAGAGATTACCTTTCTCAGGGTAAGCTGCCTTTTTAATTTAATGCATTGTTAAAACCCAAGCAGGTATAAAGGGTTTTTTATTGTAATTACATGCTTTATTTGGACTTAGAGTACAGCTACAGAATTGCTGTAAAGACTTATTCTGTGTTGAATGCAAGTGGGCTGCACGATGAAATGCACCTTTACTATACAAATAAAGAAACTTGTACGATACATACACAGATATGATTGTGAGGTACAGTTACAAGATAAATTGGGTTTTTAGTCTTTGAATTCACTTATCTCATTTTAAGTGGAAAATAATAGTTTACCTAAAGATGTTGCTTTAATTAGCTAAGCAAGAGATTGGTTGAATAATATTACACACTTCTAATTTTATGTAGATAGGCCTGTTTTCAGGTTCCTTTTGGGAAAATGATGAGTGTTTTTTTTAATCCATAGGATATTCCTCCTTCTAAACTGTCAGCTCAGGCTGAAAACTTGTTGGAGCATGAGAAATAGGTGGCCATTTCTGCAGGTCTAGCACTTGCTTCAGCAGCCTTCTCAAGAACTCAGTGGCAGAACCAAATTATCAGATATCGTAAAGAGGCTGCTTCTGGCAGTGAGCATCACACTGGAGGCCCATCATTAATGAAGCCATAATTTTTATTAACATTACACCTACAGCACCAAGAAAATTCAAGATTGGCCAGTCCACCCACACCCCAACTTGTAAATTGATGCCAGTTCACAAGACTCTGGATTCTCAATAAAATCTGACTTGTCAAAAACCAGTCAGTTCTAGTAATTCATTTAACTTTGAAAGTATTGTTGGCAGACTCTTTCCACTTCAAGTATCTTTTGTATTTGAAAGTTATTTTGCTCTGATGAAATACACACACACACACACACACACATATATACATATATATATTTACTTTTTATAGAGTCCTCTTCATTGTAATTCAAAAGATTTATTTCTTGAACAGCATAATTTGTGTGTGTAGTAATACAAATATTGTTTTTATTGAATTCTTCATCTATGTTTTGTGACAACTATATTTTTACTTGAAAAATCCCTATGGGTTTGAACTGTATTCTCACTCATTGTCCCTGTAAGCTCATCCCTGAACATGTTTGTTTCATTGTTGTTGTTGTTTTTATTTTTGGCCACACCGTGTGGCTTGTGGGATCTTAGTTCTGCGAGCATGGATTGAACCCAGGCCACCACAGTGAAAGCGCCGAGTCCTAACCACTGGATTGCCAGGGAATTCCCCTGAACGTGTTTTTATATGAAGCAATTGGAACATAGCTAGTTTTTGCTTTTGAGGAAAACAGCAGACTTGGATTGATTTATATATCTGAATCCTAAGTATAAAGATGTAATAGAATATTTACATATAAAAATACATTTGAATATTTTCTTTATCATTCAGTGTGTAGAAGCAATTGATTTTTCAACTAAATTCATGTTTATTTTTTAAACAATGAAATTTTTACTTCTTTTCATGACATAACTGACTATAGGCAATATTTATTATGATTCACTGGAAGAAAGCGTAAAGAGGCATAAAATAAGAATCTATTCCCATAATACATATGACTGAGGTCTTATATATGACATATTCCAAGAGATACTGTCATTTTTACTTAAGTATGACTTAAGTATTTGACTGACTGTGTATATATCTGTCCATTTTCTGGAACTACCCTAGAAGACCTACTTTGACAAGTGCATTTCACAAGCCACACTCATCCATTAAAATTTGAAATGACTTTGCCAATGCAGCTTGTACAAAAAGCTTGGTTACCAGGGGATAAGGGAGGGAGAGGGATAAATTGGGAGATTGGAAGTGACATATACACACTACTATATATAAAATAGATAATAGGAACCTGCTGTATAGCACAGGGAACTCTACTCAATACTCTGTAATGGCCTATATGGGAAAAGAATCTAAAAAAAAAAAAAGGAGAGAGTGGATATATGTATAACTGATTCACTTTGCTGTACACCTGAAACTAACACAGCATTGTAAATCAACTATATCCAATAAAATTTTTTTTTAAAGCTAATATATATATATATATATATTTTTTTTTTTTGCATTATGCGGGCCTCTCACTGTTGTGGCCTCTCCCATTGTGGAGCACAGGCTCCAGACACACAGGCTCAGTGGCCATGGCTCACGGGCCCAGCCGCTCCGTGGCATGTGGGATCTTCCCGGACCGGGGCACGAACCCGTGTCCCCTGCATCGGCAGGCGGACTCTCAACCACTGCGCCACCAGGGAAGCCCAAAGCTAATATATTTTAAGCATGTCTCTCGTATAGGGCTATCTTAACACTTTTGTCTGAAGACTCATACCAACAATTGCCTATTTTTGAATCCTATGGAACAAAGACCTAAACAGGAAGGCTGAGACTAATAAAATACAAAGAGTTCAGTAACTCTTATGTCACAGCTTGTCACACTGTCTGGAGTGACTGCAAAATATGCTTAATTCTATGTTGGAAGATATCAGAGTTAGAAAAATAGATATTAATGTAAAACACTGAAATGTGGAATGCATAAAGTGAAGCAGACAATTCTTAATATGCTCGTCATGCATCTTTATTAATAATATAATTAATCATTGTATGTTAATCTAATGTTTAGTTTCACTGTCTCTAAACTCAAGAAGCATATTAAATAAAAATAGCATTCGCCAAAATTCTTTTAGCAATGATCACTAATTTTCTATAATAGAACTCTGTGAACTCAATTTAATATTCAGAAATAGATGTGAAAAAAACTTGAATCATGTAAATTAGCACTCATATGGTCTGTAACTTCTTATTAATTCATAATTTAGGAGATATTTTATAAAGATCATTGAGGGCTTCTTAAAATATAAATATAAATATCATTGATACTTAGGTAATTTAAGGGTTCAGATGTCCTGCATTAAGATTAATTTGAGGGCTTCCCTGGTGGCGCAGTGATTGAGAGTCCACCTGCCGATGCAGGAGACATGGGTTCGTGCCCCGGTCCAGGAAGATCCCACATGCCGCGGAGCAGCTAGGCCCGTGAGCCATGGCTGCTGAGCCTGCACGTCCGGAGCCTGTGCTCCGCAATCGAGAAGCCACAACAGTGAGACGCCCGCGTACCGCAAAAAAAAAAAAAGATTAATTTGACAAGAATATTATAGAGATAGTCGTTTGATTGGGATACGTGGATGGGGAAAAGAGCTAATTATAGCGATCTCAACTTGGAAATTATGTATACTTATTTGTTGAAAACATGGTATTATAAAACATTCTATCATTCTAATCCAGATTCTATTTTTAATCTATTTCCACTAACATAATTGTCTATTCTATCAACAGTTAAGCAAATAATACTTTCCTTTTTGCATGTAATTATTAGTGATGAGCATTGACATTCATAATATTTTAATGTAGTTATTCAGATCAACATAATACTGGTCTCACTGAATGAGTTTGGAAGTATCTTCCCTCTTCTATTCTCTGAAGGAATTTATAAAGATCTAGTATTATTTCTTCTTTTTATATTTGGTTGGACTTGACTTTTATTTGTGGAATGAATTTTAATACTAATTTAATTATTTTACTTGTAAATTCATTCCAATTTTCTATTTTCAGCTCCTTTAGAGAAAAATGGAAAACAGTATGAAATAATAGGAGTAGATAAGCCTAGATTTTTATGATTTATCCAAATTTATAAAGTTGTATCATTATTAATTTAACATCAAGTTTTAGCAGTTCATTTTTTGGTGTAATTCCAAAATATTCAACTCAGTTATTTCATAGAAATAACTCTGTTTCAAACTCAGAGTTCACTGTTCTATAATATTTAATTAAATTATGTAATTACAACAAGAAGTACAAATAGGATAAAAAGTTTTGATGACAAACACAAAAGAACTTTAGAGACTCACTGATGGGACAAGATTACTCAGAAGTTCTCTGCATTCTGTTGAATATCAATGAGTATATTTTTAGAGGAAATGAAGATCATGGTTTAACCTAGATAGGTGTTTAAGCAGTGACTAATTGAGAACTTCTCTCATATTTATTTATTACACCTCCACAAATTATTCATTTAAAAACTGAAATGAATTCACTTTCACCAATTATATTAGAAATTATTTCCATCATCTGGAAGCACTGACTCTTCCATTTAAGTATCTGAAAGAAAAAAATATCATTATGTACTTTATGGCTGTAAATGTTACAAAAGATGTCATATAATCATGGCACAATTGCCATTTAACACAGTCATTTATTACAAGAGCGGCAAGAAAATATCAGTGAAATGGTAATTATGAGGCTCTTGAAACATGTCTTATCTAAAATATGCATTACTACACATAGATTTTTGTATAAAATGAAATATGGTGAAAGCATGCATGACAAGTAAGTTCTGCAGTGGCCATGCACAGGGATTCCTTAATCTCTTCACAGCAGGGAATGTCTGCTTTATATTACTTCTGAGACTGACAAAGTTAAAAGAAAGGCTGATAGAAATTTCAGTGCTGTATAACTGACTATCTTTTCCTCCACACAAAGCATAACAAAGCAAAATGTGATCATCTGGAGGTAATCTATGTTGACAATATTTGTGTTTCAGCACATCATACAGGACCCTCCCATAGGAGTCTTTAAACTCCATGATATTTTAATGAAGCATTTAATAAGTGTTATAGACTAAAGTGTATTCTCCCAGAATTCATACGTTAAAGCCCTAACCCCTAACGTGAGTGTATTTTTAGACAGGTCCTTCAGAGAGGTAATTAAGGTTAAATGAGATCACAAGGATGAAGCCCTAATTCAATACAACTGGTGTCCTTATAGGAAGATAAAGAGACACAAAGAATACACAGGCACACAGAGAAAGAGGCCCAGTGAGGACACAGCAAGGTCATGGCCATCTGCAAGTGAAACTTGCCAACACCTTGATCTTGAACTTCCAGCCTTCAGAACCATGAGAAAACATGTTTCTGTTGTTTAAATCACCCAGTCTGTGGTATTTTGTTATAGCAGACCTAGCAAATTAATACAGTATGCAACTCTGATGAAAATAGTATAGCAAACTTAAAATTAGTAATGAGAGTTTAGTAAAGCATATCCATGTCAAGTTTTCTTTACAGTTGTTTTTAAAGAAAGGATTAGCTGAATATAATTAAGTACTGTGGTTTATGCACCTTAATGTTTACCCCTTTATCTTCTGAAACCATACTAAACCTGCTCTACATACTCTCTTGATGGAAAGATAGGATGAAATTATTTTTCAGTCATAGACTTTAGGGTGAGGTGGAAGAGAGTATATATTCTCTAGAATCCCACTTAAAATCCCAGTAGGGAGACCCTCTTTTTGTCTACTCACACAAATTCTTAATGGTGTGCATTAAGGGCCCTTGACAATGGCAACTCTGCTGCCTTTGTGCTTGGATTGAATTCAGTTATTTTTTCAGAGCTGAGAACTGAAGGACCAAGTACAGCTACCAAGGAGGCAGCACCACACAGTGACCCCCTTCCAAGGTTCTGTTCTCCTATGAGGGAGCATGATCTCCCAATGGGGTGAGAGTCCTTCAAAATTCCAATCCATTCCTAGTCATTGTGAGAAACTCTCAAGACACCCCTCTGCTTGCATTCATACCTCCCTACCTAGGTTGCTTTTATTTTTTGATTTTGTTTGTTTTTTTAATTAAAGCAATAAAAGTTTGAGCTAAAATTTTTTTCAGAAGTCCTGGACACTACTATCATTAACAGATCCCAGGGGAAACCCAAAGCGTTAGTTACCTTCTGGAAAATAAGATTTAAGAATATCTCCCATTCCTTCCAGACGTCTAGAGTAATAGGAGCAAATGATAAATTAATTTCTCAATAATTATCCCACCACATATAGCTCTGTCCCATTATCTGGATAGGAAGAAGACAGAAGTGAAGATCAAGAGGCATGTTCAGTAAACTACACCATCTATGTTAATCAGAGCATTGCACAAATGAATACAAAAATTTAACTGTGTTAACTATTATGAAGGAGAGAGAGGAAAAGAGAAGAAGGGGAGCAGCGCATAATAAAAAAATTAATTTTTTAAATTAAATAAATGAAAAGATTCTTAAATCTCAGGGACATGGATTAAAATTCCAATTTATATATTATTTGAACATGGCCCTTAAGCCATGTTCTTATTCCATTTTCCTCTTTTTAAAAATGGGATAATGACATTTATATCACTGATATGAAGTTAGATATAACCAAGGAAAAGATGTCACACACAAAGCAGTTTGGCGGCAATTTGCATCAGCTCATCAGCATTGCTTATTGAGAACAGTGAAATTCATGATTTGCTCCTAATCTCAGTGAGACCCTAGGGTGATTCTACACTGGGGAGAGATACATAGCAAGAATGTATATGACCAGCAGGGTATTAAAAAAAACCCTGTTCAAGGTTCCATTTTGGGTTCCCTGATTTTGTTGTGCCCCATGAACCTTGAGAGAGAGAGAAAGAGAGAAGGAGAGAGAGAGAACAAAAGAGCGCTGGTCCTGGCTTCTCTGTACCCCTTGCTGTGAGGCAGCTCAGCAATTATGAATATCCTTACTCTAATGCTGTTACCATTTATATCCTTTTTCTTCAATAAACCATCCATTTGTAAGCATTGGTCTTTGTAGCCTTGTGAGTCCTCTTTAGCAATGAAACCCTGTGTAACTCTTTTTTTTTTTTTTTCTGTGTAACTCTTATGGTTAGTGAAAGTTCTTATAATACTGCCATGTTGTATCATGATTATTTTTGTCTATTAGGTTATAATGTGAATTTTTTAGAACAAAGCCCATGTTTTGTTATTCTGAGTATTACTTAATATAGTGCCAGGAATCCAGTCCTTGAAACACATATGCCATTGGCATATGCAAAACAGTGTTACATTTTTAAAAATTTATTTTAAACCAAATTATATTTATTCTGAGATCTGATCATGCTGGATTGCTAGAAAATGTGCTCTAAGTCTTATTGGAGCTCCTGTTCACCTATGCTCACCAAAAGTTCTGAAATATCTGCAGAACAAAACAAAACCAGAGATGGAAGCATTCTCCTTTGGTCCACACTGATTACCATTGAGGTAATAGAAGGCCTGGCACATATGATTCGTTGAAGTGCTGATTCTTCTGTGCTATGCCTGGGTACTGAGGCTGGGAAATGGTGCTTAGGGTACAGCTTCTTAGCTTTTCCATAGATCCATTCATCCTCCTTGCCAAATTTACAATACCTACAAGGCCTATGGACCACTTTCCCCTTCTCAGTAAGGGGATATCTCTTTCATTCCATATTGCTGCTCCTTCCCTCAATGCCTCTACTTAATAACCCATTCCAGGAGCTCAGGATTAAGGATAACTGGAACTTGGAAGGATGTTGTTGTTTGACTTTCTGCCCTGCTAGTAGGTGAGAAGGAAAAAAAATCTGGCTACCTGAATGAAGTGGAGTGGAGATGTGGAAGGGAAACATATTCAAAAACGTAAATTACTGGTGGCATCTCAATGAAGTCATTCTCAATGTACATCTGTATAATTGAATCAATGTTTTGGAATTAGTAAGAAATTAGGCTAGAGACAGAAATTCTAATTACATTTATTTACTACTTTATTGAGGTGCATTCACGTACCATGCAATTCAGCCATTTAAAATGTACAACTCAATGGTTTTTTAGTATATTCTCAGATATGTGCAACATCACCACAGTCAATTTAGAACATTTTATCACCTCAAGAAAAACCCTATACCCTTTATTCATCACCCCCTATTCTCCATCCCCCAGCATTAAGCATTTCCTTGTTTTGGACATTTAGTATGAATAGAATGAGGTCTTTTGTGATTGACTTCTTTCATTAGCAAAACTTTTTTTTTTTTTTTTTTTTTGCGGTATGCGGGCCTCTCACTGTTGTGGCCTCTCCCATTGCGGAGCACAGGCTCCAGACGCGCAGGCTCAGCGGCCATGGCTCACGGGCCCAGCCGCTCCGCGGCCTGTGGGATCTTCCCAGACCGGGGCACGAACACATCTGCAGGCGGACCCTCAGCCGCTACGCCACCAGGGAAGCCCCTACAATCTTAATCTTTTAATTGGAGTATTTAGTCCATTTAGATTAGAAGTATATGGGTTTCTATGTAGCATTTTATTATTTATTTTCTACTGAATTTATATGCTTTGCATTCTTTTTATCTCTCTTTTCTTGACTTCATTTGGATTAATCAATATTCTTATTATTCTATTTCTCCCCCTGCCCACTTATTAAGCCATTCACTACTTACAAATTTTTACTGTTTATTTAGTGCTAACTTTATAGATTACAAAATGCCTTCATGACTAATAATTTTACCACTTCTCAAATAACGTAGTAACTTTACATTATTACATTACATATAAATAACCTTACTTCTATGTCATCTTCTCTCATACTTTGTTATTTTTAACACACATTTCATTTCTATATGTATTTTAAATATCAAAATATATTACCAGAACTGTTTTGTACAGTCAGTATTACTTCATGTTTATCCATACATTTGCTCTTCTTTGGCTCCTTATTCTTTTCAATATTTTTGTGTGTCTACCTGATATCTTTTTAATGTATTTTATAATATATCTACTGGCAATGAATTCTCTCAATTTTTGTTTACCTGAAATTGTTTTTATTTTGCCCTTATTTTGGGAGGACATATTCTGTTTAGAATTGAAATTAATTTCTTTGAACTACATAGCATTCTATTATTTTCTGTCTTCCACTATTTCTGTTGAGATGCCACATCTCAAAATTATTGTTTTTTTCCCTGAAAGAAATATGTTTATTTCCTCTGGCTGATTTTACATTTTTTCTGTCTGTATTTGTCACTAATTTGATCATAATGTGTCTAGATATAGTTTTCATTGTATTTTTCATACTTGAGTCTATAGAGCTTCTGAAATTTGAGGGTTAATATCTTTCATCAGTTTGGATAATTCTGGGCTATTGTCTATGTGAATATATTTTTCTATACATTATCTTTCTCTTCTCTCCATTGTTTCCCACCTTTTCTCCCACCTCTCTTTCCTCCTCCCCACCTCCATCCCTTTCTCTCTCTCACACACACCCACACACATTTCCTTTGCTATATTTTATCTGGGAAAACCCATTCCTCATATTATGCATCATTTTGAAGTAATGAAGAGAGGATGAAAACTACACTCGAACCTTTGCAGCATCTCTGAAAGAAATCTGACAGCCATCAGCCACCTAAAAAGAGAAAAGAAAACTGAATTCATGGAGACAGAAACACCAATTTTAAAGAGGAAAATTGTCAGTAAAGGCCTATTTTGAGAAAATTTCATTGTTTAAACAGCCAGCTCTAAAATCACTCTAATAGAGCAGTAATAGTCTCCTAGTAAATCCGTAGGACTGAAAAGCAATTACACCCCAGCCACTATGCCAAATAGTCCTATTAGTGACTCTATCTGGCTTCTAAGGACACTATGTTCAACCATGTCAAACACAGTTCAGAGAGTTAAGAGCATAAAGGAAGAAAAGTCCCCTTTGGTTGCTTACAAATAAACCCATAGAAGACATGGAATTTCATCAGGCCAACTTGTCTAATGGGCCTTGCAGAAAGATGATCTAGGGGTGGGATGAACTGGGAGATGGGGGTTGACAATATATACTGTTGATACTATGTATAAAATTGATAACCAATGAGAACCTACTGTACAGCACAGGGAACTCAGTGCTCTGTGGTGACCTAAATGGGAAGGAAATCCAAAAAAGAGGGGATATATATATACATATAGCTGATTCACTTTGCTGTACAGTAGAAACTAACACAACATTGTAAAGCAGTGATACTCCAATTAAAAAAAAAGAAAGATGATCTAAAATATATCACAAAATCTCCATTAACTGAGATGAAAATGTAGCTTGTACTGGCTTCCCTGGTGGCACAGTGGTTGAGAATCTGCCTGCCAATGCAGGGGACACAGGTTCAAGCCCTGGTCTGGGAAGATCCCACATGCCGTGGAGCAAATAAGCCCATGCACCACAACTACTGAGCCTGCTCTCTAGAGCCCGCAAACCACAACTACTGAGCCCACGTGCCTAGAGCCCATCCTCTGCAACAAGAGAAGCCACTGCCCACACACCACAACGAAGAGTAGCTCCCGCTCACCACAACTAGAGAAAGCTTGCATGCAGCAATGAACACAGCCAAAAAATAAATAAATAAAATAAATAAATTTATTTTTTAAAAAGTGTAGCTTGTACTAAAGAGTGCCTTTAAAAATTATTTTTTAATACTAGAGGTAGATGTTCAGTGGACTGAATTGTGTCTCCCCCTTCTCAAATTCATATGCTGAAGCTCTAACTCTCAGTGTGACTGTATTTGGAAATAGGGCTTTTTGGAAGTAATTAAAGTTAAATGAGATTATAAGGATGGTATCTTAATCCAATAAATTGGTGGTATAATAAGATTATAAGAAAAGGAAGAGAGCACTCTCCCCCCACCCTCTCTCTCTCTCTTTACTATATGAGGACCCAACAAAAAGGCAGCCACCTACAAGGCAGGAAAGAACCTTCATCAGGAACCGTATCAGCCAGCACCCTGGTCTTGGGCTTCTAGCCTCCAGAATTGTGAGAAAATTAATTTCTGTTGTTTTACCTAGTCTATTATACTTTGTTATGGCAGCCTGACCTGACTGATACATACTTTATTGAGTTCCTGGCACTGTCCTAGATGTGTTATGGCCATTACCTCACTTAACCTCATGCTAGTGGTAACAAGTATTTTCTCTACATTGTTAACAATCAAGAAATTGATGGTCTGAGAAATAATGTTTTGAATTACTCATAGATTTGTTTGGCTCCAATGATCTTTGTATATCATATAACAACCACTCAGCAAATGAAAGATTCAGGTTGGAAACAATTAAAATACATTGAAAGGAAAAGAGGACCCATTGCACTAAACCTCCTGGACAGGGGAGACTTGCAGGCTTAGTAACCCAAGATTAATTAAATATTTCTCTTCATTATTTGGATGCATTGCATGACATAATCTCCTCCAACTCCCTCCCCCAATTATTATATTGTAATATAAATACAAAAGCCTATGTATAGCATTTTAATCATAAATATAGAAAAGTTTATCTGAATACTCCAGATCGTGCTATTTTTAGATGGATTGTAAGCTTACTGTGGACAAAGACAGAATTTCATTTTTATTTGTAGCTATCATAATTTTCGTTCTAAATCCATGAATAAAGAATGCTGTTAGTAAGTAGTAAATCTAGTGTTTTTGGCATAGTAATTAAAGGAGTTGGGTTTATTTTTACTGAGTGCCTCTGGGAGACATCAGATTGGATAATTATTTTTAAATAGAAATAAACTCTGTCCTGTATTGTTTGTTTTATTTTTTTGGCCACGTGACGTGGCATGTGGGGTCTTAGTTTCCTGACCAAGGATCGAACCCTTGCCCCCTGCAGTGGAAGTGTGGAGTCTTAACCACTGGAACTCCAGGGAAGTCCCAGATTGGATAATTGACATGTTAGCATAGTGTACTATTTGAAGAATGTCCTATCTTCCTTTAAAAATATTTTTTGATTGATGAATTATCTCAAGTTTGACATATTTGTGTTAGATTTCTAGCTCCAGAACTTACTGTGTAGTCCTGGGCAAGTTACTTAAAAGCCTCTGTTTTGTGATCTGTAAAATGGGAAAAAAATTTATTCATAAAGACTGATATAATATTTAAATAATGTATAAAAGTTGTTTAGCACAGGGCTTAGTAACTACTTATTACTCAATATTGTTTGTTTTACTATGTCGTTGTGGTTATAGCCTAGAGTTTCTCAAATCAGAGTGCCCACAAGTGGATTTAACAATTGGATTTAGTTCTTTCAAGATGTACAACATCGTAAACATACATTTGATACAATTAGATATTTTACATTCATCCACTCATCAAACTAATCAGGACATCTATTTTGGTACATTTTAAGGATCAAACAGAACTCTATCCTAAGATTCCAGCTTAGATTTTAAAAGGTTTGGATTATGCAAAATACAAGGCTAAAATATACAGATTATAATTGATTTGTTAGTGAGATCTTAGAGAAATTTATTTAAATGGAAAAACATTGACAATTTTTTCAAGTAACTTTTGAACAAGATCCATGACAGTGAACATGTACTAGTCATGTTGTACTCCTTTTGTTCAAGGTGCATTTGAAGATATCACTTCCCCAGAGGATGATCACCCTGCATTCTTTTCTCCATGAGGTTATAGGTACAAATTAATGCACATGGCCATAGCTGCTTCTTTTCTACAACAATATGTACTGAAACAAAATATTAGTGCTAGTTCAAAATATTGAGTTAAATAAAAAATACTTGGCAGAAAAAATAAATCATTTGACAGTTTAGAATTTGTAGGGTTTTTTTTAAAGCAGCAAAACTGTTAAAGGTAGGGAGAGTTTATTAAGCATAGAAACATAAACTCTTAATGACATCTCATTGGTACCCATTTAATTTTTTCTATATCCAGAGGATGTCTCCGTGAGTACTCCTCCATTATTCACCAGAAAAAAAGTGCTTCATAAAAGCTATCAAAATCAATTAGAGTTTGTCCACTCTGGGGGGCCAATGAGGCAGAGAATTAACCTCCAACTAATTTCCAAAGTCATTTACCAGCTGATGGCTTAGTACATTTACTGCCACAGGCACCAGGCACTTTGGAACATTTGCAAAATGCATGCTGTAGAGAGCAGGAAATGTATCTTCTGGGTCATGATAGATCCATGAGCAATGTTTGTTTATTTTACACTCAAAGTCCCCTGAGGTCCAGGAAATATACAATTTAATTTTATTATTAAATAAAGTCAATAAGAAATTCTGTGCTTTCTAATGCAAACTAAAAAATTTCCAGTCACTTTG
The DNA here is from genome assembly GCF_005190385.1 of Monodon monoceros. NCBI lineage: Eukaryota > Metazoa > Chordata > Mammalia > Artiodactyla > Monodontidae > Monodon > Monodon monoceros. The sequence goes on along the minus strand of NW_021703776.1, from coordinate 74,083,118 downwards.
CTAAATTATTCTGAAGGGCACAATGCAGATAGAGCATTAATATGAGTCCAAAGAAGATATACAGATGGCCAACAAACACATGAAAGAATGCTCAACATCATTAATCATTAGAGAAATGCAAATCAAAACTACAATGAGGTATCACCTCACACCAGTCAGAATGGCCATCATCAAAAAATCTACAAACAGTAAATGCTGGAGAGGGTGTGGAGAAAAGGGAACCCTCTTGCACTGTTGGTGGGAATGTAAATTGATACAGCCACTATGGAGAACAGTATGGAGGTTCCTTAAAAAACTAAAAATAGAACTACCATATGACCCAGCAATCCAACTACTGGGTATACACCCTCAGAAAACCATAATTCAAAAAGAGTCATGTACCAAAATGTTCATTGTAGCTCTATTTACAATAGCCAGGACATGGAAGCAACCTAAGTGTCCATCAACAGATGAATGGATAAAGAAGATGTGGCACATATATACAACGGAATATTACTCAGCCATAAAAAGAAATGAAATTGAGTTATTTGTAGTGAGGCGGATGGACCTACAGTCTGTCATACAGAGTGAAGTAAGTCAGAAAGAGAAAAACAAATACTGTATGCTAACACATATATATGGAATCTAAAAAAAAAATAAGGTCATGAAGAACCTAGGGGCAAGAATAAAGACACAGACCTACTATAGAATGGACTTGAGGATATGGGGAGGGGGAAGGGTAAGCTGTGACAAAGTGAGAGAGTGGCATGGACGTATGTACACTACCAAACGTAAAATAGATAGCTAGTGGGAAGCAGCCGCATAGCACAGGGAGATCAGCTCGGTGCTTTGTGACCACCTAGAGGGGTGGGATAGGGAGGGTGGGAGGGAGGGATACGCAAGAGGAAAGAGATATGGGAACATATGTATATATATAATTGATTCACTTTGTTATAAAGCAGAAACTAACAAAAAACAAATGTGAGTTCAGATGAATTTTATCTTGAATTCCTTTTATAATAACCAGGAAGCAACTCCAGATATTATGACTTCTACAGATGATGATACCTCTTATAATAATCAATTGCTTAAAGTAAAAATAAAGTCATAATGACTTAATAGATACTGTGGTCTAATTACCTTCTAGGTTCTAAATTATTGGAATAGCTATTACAAACATATTAACTCTCCATGGGCACACTCTCTAGTTTTCTAAAGATTTAGTCAAAATCTAACTATTTTATATATTTACAGATTACAGTTTATATCATTTGAGAGTCTGATTTGGACATTACTCTAAAATTTGGAAAATTTTAAATTATATATTTAAGCATGTATATGTGGGTAATAAGTATCACTTTATAAAATCATTAACTGAATATGAGATAAGCTAGGAAGAAAATTTCTCCAAAGGTGTCAGGATAACAGGATGAGAAAATGTATCCATGTGCTCAGCATCAACACGTCTAAGAAAATCCTCCTTATGCATTCTGCCAGACAGATAAATTAATCTACATCAGCCTCTAAGAAAGATAACCTAATAAAGATTCAGTGTGAAAGGAAATTGATATTGGGCTGGGGAAAAGAACAAATGAAGTATTTATTAGGATTTATTCAGACTAGCATTTCCAATACTGGTTGATCAAATGAGACTTTAAATATCCACATTTTCAAAAGACTGAAAACATTTAATAGCATTTGTTTTGTTTTGCTACTGCAGAGTCTAACCATGTATAATGTTTCCTAATTCAGTCTTGATAATATTTATCTCATTAATTCAAAGGCCTTTGGTTTATAATCATTATGTTATACATATAGAAAGAGCTCTCAAGACAGTCACAACATCAGATAAATCAGATAAATATATTCAGAGGGCTGGTGATGCACTTCTGAAGATTTTGATACTGAGGCCTTCCCAAACCAGGATAACTAGCAGCTTGACAGAAGAATCTAGTATAAACTAAAATACAAAATCTCTGTACTTTTTCACATAAACAGGAAATACCAAAAGAAATTCTAGTTTTCAATGGATTACTTTGACATTTATCTCCCCCCATATCCTATCAATAGGGATTCATTGCCTCCAGTTAGAGGGTTATTTTATAAAATAGTTGAGAAATATTATTAAGAGAAGCAAAACTACCAGGATTCTCATTTAACAGTTTTTAAAGAGGGAATTTTCTGTGTTGTTTTAAAATGTGTATATCATCATAAATAAAAATGATATACTCACACAATGTTCTTCTCTTATAAATTACCTACATATACAACCACACACATTGTCATGTGATTATTATCAAAACCTAAGTAAATCAAGCACCGTCTTGCTTATTCAGATCTTCTCTTTGACAATATCAGTGAATTAAATCCTGCAAATGAAGCAGATGGCATAAATAAGCTGCTTATACCAACACAGAGCATGTGCAAAAGATTAATTGAACTGCCTCATCATGAATTATATATATGTGTGTGAATTTATATATATATATATGTATATATAGACTGATATATATTTAGAACTAAATGATGTTATTCCCATAGTTTAGTGTGATGACATTAATTATAATAATTCTAACACTACTAAAAATAAACCATGAATCTATTAAAACAATTAAATCTTATTTAACCCCTCATGGTATTGGAAATGCCATTTAAATGGGCTTTAAAAATTGAAGAGTCACCTTAATCTAAAGATGATGGCATTCTGCTGGTTGGTGTTCTGTGCAAGGGCCATTGAAGGTTGCAGTCTCCGGATACTTTTTCAAAAATGATTTACCCAGAAAAATATACAACAATTTCAAAACGGCACTAAAGAACTAGTGATACAGTTGGCTGGCTCTTGTTCTCAAACATACGAAATCAGATTTGAGCTGGTTTCATGTCAGCTTTTGATGATGTTTCACAACTGAACTCTCAGCACCACTGAGAGATGCCCTATTTCCAAGATCCCATATTATGAATTCCGCTTTCTGACCCCAATATCTTTTTTCTTGTGGGCTTTGGACGCAGGTAGATGGGGGTTAAAATTCTGACTGTCATAATAAATCATCACCTTGGACAAATTACAGAATTTCTCTGAGGATAAATTTAAATTGATTCTCAGATTTTTTGTAAAAATTAGAAAATAAATTATACATGAAATTGCCCTCCAAATAGATAACATTCAACAAATGCTCTTTCATTTTCTTCTAGAACTCTTCACCCTGATAATTATCAATAATCCTTTCTTACTGTCCTTTTTCCCTTGAGTGCCTGACCACATGTGGACTCCATAGTCAATCATTTGAACTTCATTCTCACTTTAGATTTAATTTTTTTAAAACTCTTTTCTTTGGTATCCGTCTCTTGTTAAACCTATATTAATCCAGCAATTTTTTTTAGGTTTTGAAACTGTACCTATTACTGGCACACTTAGCACAACCAGAGGAGATCACGTACCATCATGTTAATTACATGTGCTATTCAATATCTTTTCCAAAATTGAGGCTTATGTTTCAGAATTGCTGATGGATATTACAGTAATGTTTCAGATGTACCTCAAACTCACAGTGTCCAAATAAAATCTTTTTTGCATATCTTTTCTTTTTTTTCCAAATTCATTGAGATATAAATGACATATAACATTGTATCAGTTTAAGGTGTACAACATATTTAATATGTGTATATATTGTGAAATGATTACCGTAATAATTTTAGCTGACATCTGTTACCTCACATAGTTACAAATTTTTTTCTTGTGATGAAAACTTGTAAGACCTACTTTCTTAGCAACTTTCAAATATTGTTAACTATAGTCACCATGCTGTGCATTACACCTCCAGAACTTATTCATAACACAAAGTTTGTATTTTTTGACAACCTTCACCCATTTCACCCACCCCTCCCATCTCCCAACTCTGCGATCACCCATCTGTTCTGTTTCTGTGACTTTGTTTTTTCTTTTAGATTCCACATATAAGTGAGATCTTGGTCAATTTTTGTCTGACATTTTTCACTTAGCATGATTCCTTCAAGGCCCATCCATGCTGTTGTAAATGACAGGATTTCCTTCTTTTTTATGGATATATATATATATGTATAAAACATTCTCTTTATCCATTCATCCATCCATGGACACTTAGGTTGTTTCCATGTCTTGGCTACTGTGAATAATGTTGCAATGGGGGTGCTGTTATTTCTTCAAGATAGTGATTTCATTTCCTTTGAATATATGCCCAGAAGTGTAATTGCTGGATCATATAGTAGTTCTATTTTTTAATTTTCTGAGGAACCACTGTTTTCCATAGTCATTGCACCAATTTGCTTTCCCACTAATAATGCACATTTGCATTTTCCTGATGGTTAGTGATGTTGAGCACCTTTTCATGTACCTCTTGGCTCATTTGTATGTCTTCTTTGGAAAAATGTCTATTCAGATCCTCTGCTCATTTTTTTAATCAGATTGTTTTTTGCCATTGAGTTATATGAGTTCTTTATATATTTTGGATATTAACCCCTTATCAGATATATGATTTGCAAATATTTTCTTGCATTCAGTAGGTTCCCTTTTCATTTTGTTGATAGTTTCCTTTGCTGTGCAGAAGTTTTTTAGCTTAGTGTAGTCCTACTTATTTATTTTCACTTTTGACACCTTTGCTTTTGGTGTCAAATCCAAAAATCATTCCAAGACCAATGTTAAGGAACTTATGCCCTATATTTTCTTCTAGCAGCTTAATGGTTTTATTTCTTATGTTTAAGCCTTTAATCCATTTTGAGTCGATTTTTGTGTAGAGTGTAAGAAGGGGTCCAGTTTCATTCCCTTGCATGTGGCTATCCAGTTTTCCCAACACCATTTATTAAAGAGACTCTTCTTCCCCTATTGTATATTCTTGACTCCTTTGTCATAAGTTAATTGATCATATATGTGCAAGTTTATTTCTGGGCTTTCAATTCTGTTCCATTTATCTATATGTCTGGTTTTATGATAATAGCATCCTGTTTTGATTACTATAGCTTTGTAATATAGTTTGAAATCAGGGCATGTGATGTCTCCAGCTTTGTTCTTCTTTCTCAAGATTGCTCTGGCTATTCAAGATCTTTTGTGGTTCCATACAAATTTTAGCATTGTTTTTTATATTTCTGTGAAAAATGCCAGTGGGATTTTGATAGGGATTGCATGCATCTATATATTTTGGGGGTAGTATGGACATTGAAATGATATTAATTCTTCCATTTCATGTGCATTAGATATCTTTCCATTTATTTGTGTCTTCAGTTAAAATCTTATTACCTGTTTCTCAAATTTGCTGTGTTTGTCATTCTTCCAGTGTTCAAGCTTGAATAAATGAACTGATCTACTATCCTGATTGATGATCTTGAGTAGATTTAACTACTTCCGAAATTATTAGCCCCATTACAGTTCTTAGTTTGTACCTGAGGCAGAACAATACATAAACAAACAAAATGAAAACTCTATTGTGAAGTTAGTTGTCTAATCATGTCTCCCTTAAAGTTATCCAAGAAGATAATTTCCGAGTTTTTATCCTGGGTCTCGGCATTATTCCCTATTTTTTAAAAATGTATTTTCTTATTTATCTAAGCCCTATACCATCTTCTTCTTATACATCTCTCTATTTAAAATCAAGCTTTAATTTTGATATCCAATCTGAGCTCTAATCAATGATCCCTGAAATGATGACAACACCACCAAATTTTGTGAATCTCCTTCTGATATTGGAGACATGTTCATTTAACTATATGCTGTCTGACGTCTAATCTTATCATCACATTTCCATTCTCACAAAATCCTAATGGTGGTACATGTCAGGTTTTACCCTAAAACTGTCTTAACATATATGAACTATCTCATCTTCCTGACCAAAATATGGGAAAACAAATCTTATAGTTATTGATGTTTAAAAGTAGTATGAGGGGATCATGTCCAAGTATTTGTTTTGGACCTTTTCTCCCACAATTAAGAAATATAAAACTGGACAAAATACATGGAGCACCTCTTCTCATACAATGAACAATGGGCAGCAAAAGGCTATTATCTTTGAGAGAAGGTAAACATAAGAGGTAAGCCCCACAGTTACTTTAGTTTTTTCCTGGTAGAACTTTCCAGATCATAGCACAGGGAAGAATAAGCCAAACATACTGGGACAACTGGATAGAAACATGCAAAAGAATGAAGTTAGACCTTTATTTCACACAATATAAAAACATTAGCTAAAAATGGATCAAATATCTAAATGGAAGAACTGAAACTATAAAAACCGTTGGAAGAAAACATAGGGCTAAATCTTCAAAACCTTGATTTGGCAAAAAAATTCTTAAGTATGACACCAAAAGCCTGATTCAAAAATCACCATCAATCAACAGTGGAATTATGTGAGAAAATAAGCCCTAATTTTAAAACCACTTTTAGATACGTATTATTTTTCTTGAAATTAAAAGCATCATAACTGAAACTGAAAACTATGATGAAGAGACTGTGAATACCATAGTAAAGTACCTGTGGTAGACAGAATTCTCAAATGGCCCCCAGCATTCCTGGCCCTGCTATCCAAACCTTTGTGTCATCACCTCCCCTTGGGTGCAGGTAAAACTGACTTGCTTCTTACCAATGAAATATGGTGAAAGGGATCAGATAGTTACACCTCTGAGTGTATTATGTTGTATGAAACTCTGTCTTAGCAGATTGAAAAGAGATTTCCTGTTAACCTTGAAGACACGAACTGCCATGTTGTGAAGGCCATGTGATGTGAAATAGGGGAAGCCTCTAGGAACTGCAGACCTCATGCTTCAATCACAAGGAAGTGAATGCTGCAGACAAGTACCTTGGAAAAGGGCCAACCCTGAACCTCAGACAAAATGCCAGTCCTGGACAACACTTTCAGCCAGGTCAGATTGACTATGAGCAGAAGACACAGTTAACCTATACCTGGACTCCTACATAGGAAACAGTAAGACAACAAATAGGTGTTTCAAGCCTCAAAGTTTGTGGTAATTTGTTATGCAGCTTTAGAAAGCTAAAACAATACCCCAAGGGAAACAAGCTCTCCAGATAAAATAAATTGGTCACATATTTTCTAGTAAATATTTTGAGGTCATTATTAACTGTCCCCATGAGTTCTTAATTTTCTCATTAAATATTGGTATATACATGCTTAAAAATATCCAACTTAAACATTTAACCTTAGCTTCATTATTATAATACTGCTTTTTAAACTATCCCTTGGGCTTTAAACTGCTCTAAAATGCAGACTTCTTCAAAGGATGCACTTTATCTCAATTTTTTTCATTAATAGCTTATCAGTATGTCAAACTTGACTCTGCTACTTTTCAATATTAATTTAATGATGAAATTTAAATTGTTTGTCTAAGAATGAATTAAATTACCAAGTCAATTGTGTTTATAAACCCAAACATAATGGTACCCTAAAAACATCTGAGAAAATGATCTCCCAATGGGAATTTATACTTCTCTATACTACTATATACTCAGAAGGATGACAAGAGTACAAGAAAGGGAAGGAAAAAGGAAATGGGGAAGGAATGAAGAAAGGGAGAGAAGAGGAAGGATAGCAATGGTATTCATATTTTTATAACCCCCATAGGGCTAAATTTAGAGAAGGGCACAGAATAGCTTGTTAGTAAATATATGTTGCATGATAATTTAAAATAAATGTTCAATTAGCACTCAGATGAGGAAAGTCCTGGAGTTGGGGAAAGAAAGATAAATTTTTCACATAAATGTGTGTGGTTGAGTATTAGTGTGTATTTGTGGATGCGTGTGTGTGTGTGTGCGTGCATGTAACTCTAGAGGAATGGTCTTTGGGGGAAAGACACCAAGAACTCTAAGTGCTGTTTAGCTGGACAAAAATGGATATAATTGAGGTAAATTTTCATTTCATTTGTACCTCTTTTGTTTTTTAAAGGACAGTATTGTTTTTGTTCATTGATTTTTCACATATAATTGAGTCATGTTGACATGTTAAGAGTTACCTCATTATACTCAATGATAGTTTTCTCTTAAACTATATGGTCACCTGAACCTTAGTGCTTACTATAATGCTAATAGCAATTTCCTTTTGAATTTCTAATTTTTCTGAATCATATCAGATTCTGGTCATGATGCCTTGGTGTCTAAAATGTACAATAACTTCATAAGAGAAAATAGATAAAGCTTATAAAGCTTTTGAATCATCTACTATTAGGCTTAAAGTTAAATGATTTTTATAACTCTTAGAAATCAGTGACCTAGTCAGAATGAAAAACTGCCTTTCCTTTGGAAGATGTCAGAAAATGGTTAAAGGAACTTACAGAAAAACTCTAAAGAAAATAATTTGAAGATGGAAGGAGACAGATTTTCTTAGAAATACCATGGCCATGTAATTTTTTTAAACTGTTAAATTTATGAAATAACACGTCAGTATAACAAATCATGTCGGTAATTTTCAAATGGTTTTGAGTGCTATAAAATGCCTTTGATATACCTGAGGTTTGAATTCTAAAAAAATCTTATATTTCTGAATCATTGGTTGAATTTTTTGAGCTGTTTCAATACTAGGAGGCGCAAAGATCTATGAGAATCCACTAGAAACTGAACCAAAAGACCACACTTGAAAGAAATGTTATTTTCTTTGTAAAAATAAGTGACGATAGGAAAGTGAAGAAAACAGAATAGAATTTTCTTTTTTGCATGTTTTCAGTCAACAGGTACTAAAAGAATAGAACAAACCTTTCCAAAATGCTAATAGTTAAGTGTACACCATAGTCCTGGTGCCCAAATTCCTTTCAAACTGGAAATTCTCAGGAAGTGAAAGGCCATGTATCAACACTCAGGAAGCTGAAAACCATGAGCCATATTTAAGTTCATATAAAAATACTCACAATGCGCATGAATATATATTATCAGATAACATTTCTAATGATGCCTACTCCTCTCAAAAACATCATTACACAAATAATGGACATGTTGCTTGTGATATGTTGTTGCCTAGAAAAATTTACTTTCTTATTCCAATTGGAGGATAGCAAAACCCCTAGAGGTACTAGACTGTGTGATTCCTAGCTGACCATCTGCTAGAGATGGTCACTTGCTGCTTCTATCACCCAGTATGACTTGTGCATGTACCTATTACAGATCCATTAACACTATATTTGCAGTTGTAGTTTATATATCATCTCTATTTGTCTCTAAGGCCTGTTGGGGATGTTTCTTATTCTCATTCCTTTCAGGATACCCTAGCACCTTTACAAGGCCAGGCACACAATAAGCACCAATAAAAATATATTGAATAAATATTAACAACTTTCAGGACTAAACCCAGCTCAGTCTCACTTTCTGTAAAGTTATGTCCCACCTCTGAATGTATCCTACCTTTAATATTTAGGTCAGGACAAACTATATAAGAAGGTAATCTTTTCTCAGATTTGCTTGCTGTTACCAACATTCACACACTATTTCTTTTCTGTAATTGTTTTTATCACTAATCTATTAAGAAAGAGCCCAAGGTAACTTGAGTTACCACAAGGACTTAGAGAATTAAAAAGGTGATTTGCTTCAGCCACTATCCAGAGTCTCATAGGCCCTTCATTCATGAAGCAGCTTCAATAGACTGCTATCGAAAGTCATTTAGGCTATGTAGCATTTCATATTGCTATCTTTAATATGTACAAAGTCAAGGTAGCACTACCTAGAGCAGCCCTATCCAAGATATATAAATATATAAAAATTTATGTTTATTTTGAGCCACATATGCAATTAAGAAAATTTCAATAGCTCCATTAATAAGGTAAAAAGTAACAGGTGAAATTAATATTAATAATGTTTTAATTACTCAATATATGATATTTGAACATGGAATTTCTTTAAAGAAAATATTAATGAGATAGTATAAATGACACTATTTAAAGTCAGAACTAGAATTTTCTGCAAGTGCAGGTCACTGTACTCTAGAATGTTTTCAAGATTCGATTTATCCAATGGCAGCTTTGATATTTCCTATTCAAGCTGCTTTAAGCAACAACAGTGAATCAAACTCATTGAGCTGTTTCCATCAGTCTATTCTACTCTTGGAAAAGTCATATATGCCTCTTCACCTTTCCCATACATCTAATCTTATGAAAGAGAAAAATCAACAACCCATTAGCTCAAACCTTCATTAAAATGTTGCAACACAAGAATAGGTCCAAGATTAGTGTCCTGAAGGGAGCAAATAGCTCAAAGATTTCATAAGATAGATTGAGGAAAGTCAGTTAAAGCTCTAAAAATTAGGCCCTGCTCATATTCTCAGAAGTATGGAGAATCTTATGCTTTCTGTCCTTATGCATGGATCATGGGATGGAAAGTATGACTAAGGTCATGGTTTAGCAAACATTGCTTGAACAATTTAGTCTCAGTAAGGGATGGAAGGAGAAGTGGGAGGATAGTAGGAACTACAAGGGTCACGGTGGCTTTCAAGATCATTCTTAGTCCTTCCCTGAGGCCAGCATTGGCTTCAAAGTAAACATATTGAGGTCAAATTTCAGAGTCCAGATTTTCACCACTAGCTGATGTTTCTGAGTCTGAAGAACTAATAAGCGTTGAGTGCATTCAATAATTCCTCCTCTGACCTTTTGTTTTATATAGTGATTTCAATTATCATTTGGGATGGCAGCTACACAGAAGCATTTAAGACTGGAAAGCATACAACATAGGGCTGGGATGGAAAATAAGTAGAATCATTAATAACCAATGAAATGCTCTGCTTAGCTCTCCAACTATTTTCCCTAGTTCTATTAAGGAAAAGAAGTCTCATATCCTAAATTCTATCTGAATCCTCCCTCTGGGTGACCCAGAAGGTGGTACAGAGGCCAGGTCTCCATTTTCTTAAAAATAAATCTCTTCTGTTGTATCTTTTATCTTATCAGTCAGATATTGTGAAAACATCAAAGATTAATCTGTGGAAATCAAGGCGTTAGTATTAAGGGGAAAAAAATGTTAACTTTTCATTTTTAAAAATTAACAATCTATTAACTAAGAAAAAGTTTTAAAATATAATAGTAACCCAAAGAGGAAGTGTATGACAATTAGTAGTTCCCAGAAGTGGAGGTCTTTGTTCTGGAATCTTGGGCCAAAGCTATTTATACCTGGAAATCTACTGCTTGATGTAAGATACTTGGAAAAGCTTTCTCCTGCCTCAACCCTTCTGCTTTGGAAAAATCATGTGAGATTCTCAGCTTCAGCTCTCCAGATAGTGACAGCATCCTATTATGGGAGCATATATTTTTTGAATTAGGAAGCATGGACCCAGAGATCTATGCCTTGTAAATTTCCTGCTGTATCAGCAGTTAATAATATCTGAAGTGGTTCCAACAAATTTCAAGACCAGTCTCATGTTGGTGTCGCTTCAAGTAAAACAGGGTTCTGGGCTGAAGATCATGGAAAGATTCCTGTGATTTCTCTTTAGGAAAAGCCAGCTATGCCTTCTGATTATAAACTTGGGTATATTGCATCAGTCAGTTATGGGAGGTGTAATTCCAAATCCCACAGGGTGACCTGTGATTTGTTCATAATATGATAAGTTATGATTTCTTGTGGATGGAAATGATAGCTTTTAAAAGCTGAATGTAGGGGGCTTCCCTGGTGGCGCAGTGGTTGAGAGTCTGCCTGCCGATGCAGGGGACACGGGTTCGTGCTCCGGTCCGGGAAGATCCCACATGCAGCGGAGCGGCTAGGTCCGTGAGCCATGGCCACTGAGCCTGCGTGTCTGGAGCCTGTGCTCCGCAACGGGAGAGGCCACAACAGTGAGAGGCCCGCGCACCGCAAAAAAAAAAAAAAGCTGAAGGTAGTACTTTGGCCATCACTTTTATACTTCTTCAGATAATTTCACAAGATTTACTTTTAGGGTACCATCTTTTTCTTTCAATTTTCCCCTGACAACTGGGGAAGATAAAGACAATATATTTATTTACTTATATTCATAGTATATTCATATTTACAATATATTTGTTATGTGAGTATAATATCTAATTATATTCAATATATGTATATCAATGCGGAGAGAGAGAGAAGGAGAGAAAGGGAGAGAGGGAGAGAGTGAACACATCTGAGAATGCTGAGAATGAACAACTTAAAAAAGTCATAGATGGTTTATTTAAACATTTGTCATGTTATTTACTAATACTTTGGTATTATAGATATCAAATCTGGAGTTAATATTTGTATATATTCATCCTTCCTAATCTCTATGTTCTGGATGGACATGCCATTAAATGCCTTCCTAAGATAAGAAATAGACTGTAATCCATAATCTCTAAGATATTTTAGTGCTTCAGATTAAATGTAACTGAAAGTCAGTAAGGGAGAGTATTATTATTATTATTATTATTATTTTTTTTTTTTTTTGCGGTACGTGGGCCTCTCACTGCCGCGGCCTCTCCCGTTGCGGAGCACAGGCTCCGGACGCGTAGGCCCAGCGGCCATGGCCCACGGGTTTAGCTGCTCCGCCGCATGCGGGATCCTCCCGGACCCGGGCAAGAATCCGCGTCCCCCGCATCGGGAGGCGGACTCCCAACCACTGCGCCACCAGGGAAGCCCAGGGAGAGTATTATTAATGAGTTGTATTTTGTAGAAAAGAATAGAATCACTCATAATTATGCAGCAGATGACTCTCAAATATATGTACCATAATTAAAACCTGAGTATGTTTTCTGTATATTTGCAGTGGGGATTAAATCGTAGATTACACTTAAGTGGGTGATTCTATTTAAATTTTTAATTCAGTTTTAATTTTTATTTAACTTATGGAGGCTGTCCTCTTTATAACAAAAATAGGACTGAAAAGACACACTATCCTTTTTATTATATGTAAGAACAGAAACAGATTCACTTAATACTTTGATATATAGAATTCTGTGGCTACTTTACTTCATTTGTGATACCTATTTATAGTATATTTAAGCGCAATGTTCCTCTTTAATATATATTACATCTTTAAAAATCCATGAACAAAATACAGTCAAATTCAAAGTCATGATTTACCCCACGGAAATGTATAATTTTTATTAAGATTGTTAAAAATGTAATTATTACTGGCACTTTTCTGTTTTCCTTCTTGCCTTCAATTTTTAGAAATAAAGTACAGGACAACACAATATTTTAGTAAAGAAGTCTTAGGCAGAGTATATTTACAATCTTATCCACCTATATCCAAATGCTCTGCTTAATTCCATCTTTCATCTGACTTGCAAAATTTCCATTACCTTTACAAACATAATTCCAAAAATGAGCTCAGGAAGAAAATGACAATACCGTGAGTTCTATTCTATTAATAATAAACTCTTATGTGGATATAAATTTTCATTTGTTTCTTTCCTTTGATAATCATAACGACTTTGTGAGAGATAACACAGCAGAAAACTGAGCTTGACAGAATATTGAGACAGTTTTCCCAAGTTCCAAATCTGTAAGGCTGGAAATATAAACTGAGATTTTTCTGGTTCTAACTCTAGTGCCTTTAATCTATTCCGTATTTCATTTCAAAATACAGATATGTCTAGGTGGCAGGATCAGAGGTCAGAGCTGAGGTAAGTATATCTAATGGTCTCACAGTCATTCACAATAGTGCCAAAGCAGTTTTGAATATTTTGGGTCTCCCTGTACATTAGTCTGCACTTAACTACTATTCTCAAGGTATATCATAATAAAATGCAAATTAATAAGTGTTTATTCAAGGAAAACGCAGAACCACAAGTCAATGTCATCTTGACAAAGTTGCTGTGGTTTTTATTGTTGGTTTATAAACTTCAGTTTCCAAAAAGAGAGTATGTGTTAGTAATAGGATGGTTATTACATACTAGGGTAAATGTACAATACTATAAATATAGATTCAAAGGAATGGCTCTAGTTAGCAGATCTGTTTACTGAGATGCTCAGATCTGATCCAGGATATCACTGGGAGTACTTGGGATACTTGTCCTCTCTATTCTCCTCTTAGTTGAAGACTTTACTAACTTCTCCAGGAAAACCTTTCCTTCCCAATCAAAGCACAATAACACTTTGTGTATATATAGATATTGATACAGATGTAGATATAGATAGATTTTTTAATGTATATATATATATCTATTATAATCTGTTAGCCTATAGGGAAGCCCACCTTTCTCCTTCTACCAGTCTTCCTTTGTTCTGCCCCCAAATAAGAATATTATTTACGCAATTATTCAAGTACTATGATTTGCCTTTCGTGTGGGTTTAGTCTCTTAGGAGACTTGCACTTTTCCTAGAAGACTAGAGCAATGGGAAGTCTTGGGAAGACCCAGCATTTTTCTTGTCTGTCTGTTGAGTTCCTTCCTTCTACGCTGTCCAAGAAGTGAGCAAGCTGAGACCCAGCCTCCTTCCTCAGAGCTCTAATGTCTAGGGCAAATGCCAAAAACCATCTCTGCACAAGGTGTGGAGCAAAACCCTCGCTGAGTCTTCTGTTTTTGCAGTTACAGTGTCTTTATGGATTGTGAGCACTTCTTTCACAAATCTTTTCTCACCAACATAGTTGGAAATATAACGAGCTAAAGTCCAGGTGTATGTTCAGAAAGAAACTGGCAAAGAAAAAAATCTTACTTACTTTGATTCTCAAGTCACTGTCATCAGAAAGAGAAGTTTCTGTGTGGACCAGTCATGCCAGTGTTGAAATAGAGGTTTTAAGACAAAGCGTCAAGTAGAAACAGTCTTTTTTGTTTCTTTCTTGTTTTGTTTGTTAACCACATCCTTTGTCCATTTATCTCCTTTGAGGCCCTAGATAAGTAATAAGCGGCTTATTAAGAATAACATTCGAAGTTTCAGAAATCTGAGTTCTGGATCCTATCTTTTGATGTCTTCCCACTCCCAGCATAACATGTGTTTGTCATATCATGATTACTTTTTCATAAGTTTGTCTTCTCCATCAAAGTAAACTCTTTGAAGTCATGGGACATTTGTTATTCACATTCTCTTTGCAGGTTACTTTATTGCCTAGCAGGCACTTGATGTTTGCTGAATAAAAGATCAAAAAATTGACAAAAGTACTATAGGACAGGCCACTCAGACAACCTGGAGAGCATTTGACAGATGGAATTCAAAAACTACTACTTGAACGTTCAACTCACATAAAAATATGCTTTGAAAAATAAAATGCTTGGAAATTAATTGTTGAAGTCAATTTGGTTTGTAAAGTATTGACATAACAGGCTTAGTGTAGTATCAGTTTCTTCCTACTTTTAATTACAGCAAAATACTTCATGTAAGATAATTAACTACTGAAGATCACGTGCAAATTTCTTTATCGGTTCCTTAAAGTCTTCTATCTAGCTACATCTCTCTAGTTCTGTGGGCACAAGTTATGGATCTTCTTTCAGAAAATGTTTACCAAAGATGATAGATCTATACCTAATATCTTATTTTTTAGATGTAAGTCACAGGGGTCCCAGAAATCAATGTTTCTTTCATCATTGTCTTATATAATATTGAGAGATACACTCAAGCATCATTCTAGGCAAATAAAATTTAGGATATAAAGTGAATATTAAGAAGAGTGGTTCTAAATTATTACAGCTTTAGCAGTTTGCAAAAGAGGATTTCTGAAAAGCTTTGTGAAAATGCAAAATTGAATGATTTCTCAGTTTGTTTACTTCACCTTTTCTTTTGGTAATATTGATTGTTTTGTATGTTTGTCCTTTGCAGTTTTAATTCATTTAGTGAAAATAATATTTATCTCTAAGACATCATTTTCTATTCAGAGTTATTATGTGAACAAGAATATGAATTTGGCATAAATAGAAGTGAGAACTGCATTTTAACCAGAAACAAAAGCAATGCTTTGCCCACCTGAAAAGCAAAGTAGCTATTGCAAGCCGTAAGCAAAAAGAGGCTTAACTGTCACAGCATTCACCTAATTCTTATTCAATAACAAGAATCTCATTTTTTTATATTCAGTGAAAGAAAGTGTCTGCACTGATGTTTTAAAACATGGTATCTGATATTACTCTCATTTGTTTTGTCCCTTCAGCTGTAGGAGAATCAATAAACAACAGGCATAATATTAACATTTTAGATTGTATATAAAGTGATTATTCAGCTGGCCTAGATCTGTAAGTCCGGGTGGTGATTTTGCAATTAGTGTGTTGTGATGTTTCTAAACACTGATTCCTTTATTAAACACTGGTTCAGTTAAGCACTACTATGTTGGATTGATTCTAAAATGCCTTGTTCCAGCTTGGAACAGTGGATGGGACTGTGAGTTTGTTGTCATATTAATTTAATCTCACACCCTGGCAATTAGCCCCACATAGCAATCTTAATCATGTTCCAAAACAACTTCGTTAATAGTTTATTTCAGTAAAATGCACTTTAAGGCAAGAGGAATTGCACTGCTAACCTACAAGGTCTATATTGTACTTTTCTTTAAAGACTTGACCAAGTCCATATGGCACTCATTAACTATTTTCCATTTCTTTCTTCTCTTTTAGATTTCTAATCTATTTGGGAAAGCTATTATATTAGCAACTGCCTTCTAAGACCAATATACAGATCCTGAAATTACTTCTGATATTCTCCAAGTCTTGATCTTCATAAAATATATAATTGCTGAACTCTATTTTATCATGTAAAAGCTATTATGTCACATAATTTAATAAGGATAAATGGAGTAACAATATAAACACCTGCCTACAATAGACATTATTTATCAAACATTAACTCCTATTAATGCCTTTTGTTCTGAAACTTTAATTTTTACTCATTCCAAACCTCCTTCTGAAGGAAAATCAAATGCAGTAAGCTCAGGCACAAGAATGTTTTGTTTAGGTTAAGAGGCTCATGTTTCAATCCTTTCAACATGTAACATGCAATGAAAGCATGAATAGAACTAGGTCCTGAACACACTATTGGTGTTTCCTTTCCAGGTTCAGTGTCCTGTCTAGATTTAGATGGAGAAAGAGAGGAGGAGGAGGAAGCAGAATGAACAGATGTAAGATGACCACAATCACCTAAAATCCAACCATCCGTCACTTCTACATAGTGTGTGTGTGTATGTGTGTGTGTGTAGTGATTACGCACACAGCTCATGTCTGAGTTTGCATGTTTAAGGGTTGAAGGCAGGGTCTTGCACAGAGATAAAAAAAATATGGGACAAATACCCTTCCATTTATATGAGATATCACACTTGTGAGAATACTGTTTTTCTCTAACTTAAGTGCATGATCCCCACAACCATTTGAAAAAAATGTGGAACTACCCGGTATAATTAGAAAAGGAGGAGCATATTTGGAGCTTAGCATTCATTCCTGCAGAATAAAACAAGACATGCCTGGCTCTCAGACTAGTCAGTTAACTAGTATAATTCTGTTTAGCTACATCAGACATAATAGCAACATGTGTAATGTTGAAATGCACCTAAATACATTTTATGAGGCTTGAACAGTGGGACACTAATTTATCATTATACACAATTCTTTGCTACCTGAACTCAATCAAGACCACTAAAGTTCCATAACTTAATCTCTTCCAGGCTGTAAATAGAAAGTGTCTTGAAAATACACATGCACGTTTTAATATATTTTTCTAACACAAATACTGTATTACAGAAGATTTTGTTTCAAAAATGAAAGTATGCTCAACTCTGAAAATAATTTGTAGTTAAAAATTCAAATCTTAACCCAAGTTTATTTATATTGGCACTTGTCTGTGTTCACGTTTTATTACCCAGCAGTTTCTTAAGAGGATTTAGAGTGCTCCAAATAATCTCAAATTTCAGTAGTTTCTGCAATTATTTTTTAAATTTTTATAAACTGAACTTGTTTTCTGTAGAGAAAATGAATAGCTAACTTGAAAGCCTTTTAAAATTATTCTCCTTTATCATATGAATTTTACTTTTAATAAGTTCAACCTTGTTTTCAAAAGTTAATTTCAGATATTTCTGTTATTTAGAAATCGTTTGAGTCTTTTATGTTTTAAGATTAGTATGCATATCCTAGAAGCTAAGGGTATATTTGGTATGCCAATTGAAAGTTGTGTTTACAATGCACTCATATATGTTAATATAAGCTTACACATCTTGCTTACAGTACCAAAAAGTTGCAAGAAGAAACTGAACAATGGAATAAAATACTTAGAAACATTAATAAATAAACAGTTCAAAGGGCTTGGGAATAATGAGAGAGCCCCTGAATAATACGGAGATAAGACCAGTGCAAATGTGCAGGAGGACATTTCTGCAGATATGGAGATGTCACACTGAGCTTGAGCTGTTCTGTCATCACACTTCTCTTCATTCCCCTCAGCCAGGCTTCCTATTGATCCCCTTCTCTAGTCAGGTGTCTACTTGCAGCCTGTTTCCAATAACGATCCTCTTTGATTTCAAGACCTCCTACTCTAAGAGTAAAAAGGAAAAAGAAAGCATACACCTGCTTGTAACAGATTTTCCAAATCTATAATCAAATTCAATGTATCTTTGAAATCGAATGGAAATTTTAAAAATAAAACAATATTTGTCTGTCTTTTTTCCTACTTACAAGATTAGCCTGAATCTATTATATTATTTCTATTATTTCAGTTCCTGTGCTTGGTATAGGAGAGAAAGCTTGAACTTTTAGCCATGAATTAAGCTCTAATCCTAGAATTTTAAGTTACTATTTTGATGGGCACTCAAATGCCTTAGTATTCCCATATGGAAAGCAGGGAGAGTAATATTCCCTCATAAAATGATACTAAAATGTAATATATGGCTGTATGCAAAATACCTGGAAAGTATTTGGTCTTTGTACTGGGTTGAATTGTGTCCCCCTAAAAGATATGTTCAGGTCTTAACCCCCAGTACTGGTGAATGTGATCTTATTTGCAAATAAAATGTTGGCAAATGCAATTAAGTTAAGGATCTCAGAATGAGATCATCCTGAATTTAGGGTGGAACCTAAATCCAATCACCATCACCGGTGTACTTACAAGAGAAAAGAGAGGGAAATATGATACACACAGGGAAGAACACCCCATAAAGAACATAAAGATGGAGGCATAGATTGTAATTATGAAGCCCCAAGCTGAGGAACATCAGGGGTTTCTGGTGGCCACCTCAAATTAGAAGAGAAGTTTGGAAGGGATTCTCCCTCAGTTCCTCAAGAAGGTATCAATACTGTCAACACCTTGACTGTGGACTGTGAGAGAACAAATTTCTGTTTCTTAGGTTGTCTAGTTTCTGATTATTTGTTACAACAGCCATAGGAAACTAATACAGTCTTCAAAATTGATTCTAGTTCTTTTGTTTTACTATGAACTTGTATATTTTCAAGGGTGAGATCTATTCAGTGTGCACCAATATGGCTGTATTGGTTAAGTTTGGCTGGCATTGCTTTGTTTAGTGCTCAGCTTGGTAAGATTTGGCCTGTGCCATAACTAGTGCATATTTTGAATATTATTCCTCTCTATTTATTTGACTGATTCATCCTGAGCACTGAAAAAGTACCCACTGATGGGAATAGAGATGAATTTAGAAGGAGGAGGGGAATGCAACGAATTGTGGAAGGCAGAGGATGAGGTCTATCCAGGGTTATATTTTGCCTGGTAAGACAGGACATACTACAAGTCTTCAGGTAAGAACAGGAATGTATGTAAGCCCGAATAACATCTCCCTGAAAACAAAAAGTATTAATATTAAGCATGCCAAAGGCAGGCTTAAGAACAAGAGTATCTCTTAAGGTTTTTTCCCTAAGGTAATGTATGGCCAAAATTCTGTGACCTTTTGGCTAGACTCCAGCTACTCTAAGGCAGCTTCATACAACATGCATAATTAGCTTGGCAGACTCAGACAGTGTTCTAGGTATTTATGGGAAGTGGAAAGTGGACAAGACATTTCTTGTCCTCAAGGATTTTACAGTCTGATTAGAACAGTGAGATATATACACTAGAAAATGTTACAACAAGCAATAACAAGTTATACGTGTCATCTAAGAGTTAGTGACAGAAATCAATTACTGATTTCATTGTTCATTGTGGATATAGACCAAGAGCTTGCTGTAGGCTATAGATACCGAAATGTACCCATGTAATGCATATGGCATTTCCTTTGCAGATTGGTATATTACTAAACACTCTCCCCAAAAACATACCTCTGGAAAATTAGGCAAGAGCTGCTTGTTGATAGTAACATTTTATATCTAGCTGGATAGTGTTGAATAGTTTTTTTAAAAACTTAAATAACTGAGATTTCCTATTGAAAAACACAATTTTTCCCCTAATGAAATCTGTTTATTTATTGACTATTCCTACTTTAGGAACTGAAGGTAGAATTTTATATTTAAAATCATTTCTGTTTTGCTTTCTTGCTTTATTAAAATATAAGATTTTTAAGATTAAAAAATAATATATAGAAGAAATAGACATGATTTCCTATAAGTACAGTTTATTGCCTTTCGTTTTGCTTCTCTTTAAGAACTAATTACCTAAATGGTACTTATTTAAACATATTCTTGCTCCATACAGTAAAAGGGAACAGAAGCAATATTTTTTAATATAAGAAAGGAGCTATTATCCACACTGAAAAAAGTAGGGGAGGAAAGGGAAAAATAACAATTGTCTTAGTTCAGCTGCTATAACAATTTACTAAAGACTAAGTGCCTTATAAATAACAGAAATTTATTTCTTACAGTTCTCGAGGCTGGAAATCTGAGATCAGGGTGCCATGAATTCTCTGGTGAGAGCATATTTCCCTGTTAATAGAAGGTTGTTTTCTCATTGTACCCTTACTTGGCAGAGAGCAAAGAGAAACAAGCTCTCCCTTGACTCTTTTAAGGACACTACTCCCACTCATGAGGCCTCTACTCTTATGACTTAATCCAATCCTAATTATCTCCTAAAGGCCCAACCTCCCAATATCATCACATTGGGGGGGGGGGGAAGGGTTTCAACATGTGAATTTGGGGGGGACACAAACATTCATCCATAACAGTAATGCTCTGTAAAATAAGTATTTAAAGTAAAATTTATTACTGAGTGGAAAATTCTCTGAATATAAAGCAGATACATCTTTGTATCTTTGATTATTTTTATGTCATGAAAAATAATTGGCAACAGTTACGTTTTCAGTTATGTTTTAAAACTAGAAAATATGCTCCAAAATATATGTGTCTCTGATCTCTGTGAAACAGATAAATATTAGAAATTTGTAATAATTTTCTCTACACACTCCTATTTAAATGTATATGGAAAAGGAAAAAACATACAAAAAATAAGAAAAAGAAATACAACTGTATTCTGCTCTGGTCTTAGGTCTGAGTCCAATTTTCAGTGCCTTCCATGTGAGACCAATCTAATTTGGCAAAATTGATTCCTAGGCACTTTAGGCAAGAGCCTCTTTATTGGGGATATTAATTAAAATGAGAAAATTGTATAGACCGTCTCTTTAATTCCATCTACCCCAACAGTCTTGAGATGCTGTGTACTTCATTGATGAAACCTGCTAGTCTGTGGATCCTTTTCCATCTAAAACAGCATCTGTCATGGACCAAACATTCTAAAACAGATTCCAGGAATACAATTTTCTGTGGCACCAACAGTTATTCATCCACTGATATTATCCAATAACAGAATTTGTCTCAGTGTATTCTGTGCAAAACAAACAAACACTGCTTAGAGTATTCTGTGACTTGACCAAGAGGCTCAAGATTTCCCCCTTTCTGTAGAGGCTGGGACAGGGAAGAGTCTGATGTTCCAGCTATACTAAATGCCATTCTTTAATAATTATCTTTATTTATTACCCTGAAGATCCTCCTTGTGAATACTCCTGACCCTTGTTCAAACTAGTAATTCCCAGCATAAACACAATATTAGAATCACTTCTGGAGTTTCTAAACCTCCCGAGATCCAAGCTGTACCCCGAATCAATTAAAGTAAAATCTTGGGAGTTAGATCCAGGCATCAGTTAAATTTTAAAACTTCGAGACAGAGGGGGACGTTCAAGATGGTGGACATGGAGATCACCTTCCTCCTCACAAATACATCAGAAATACATCTACATGTGGAACAACTCTGACAGAGCACCTACTGAACGCTGGCAGAAGACCTCAGACTTCCCAAAAGGCAAGAAACTCCCCATGTACCTGGGTAAGGCAAAAGAAAAAACAAAAGACAGAGACAAAAGCACAGGGACAGGACCTGCACCTCTGGGAGGGAGCGTGAAGGAGGAAACGTTTCCACATACTAGGAAGCCCCTTCACTGGTGGAGATGGAGGGTGACGTGGGGGAAGCTTCAGAGCCATGGAGGAAAGAGCAGCAACAGGAGTGCAGAGAGCAAAGCGGGGAGATTCCCACACAGAGGATCGGTGCTGACCTGCACTCACCAGCCCGAGAGGCTTGTCTGCTCACCTGCCGGGATGGGTGGGGCTGGGAGCCAAGGCTTGGGCTTTGGAGGTCAGATCCCAGGGAGAGGACAGGGGTTGGCTGCGTGAACACAGCCTGAAGGGGGCTAGAGCAACACAGCTAGCCAGGAGGGAGTCCAGGAAAGAGTCTGGACCTGCCTAAGTGGAAAGAGACCATTGTTTCGGTCTCTTTCTCTGTGCGAGGAGAGGGGATTAAGAGCACTGCCTAAACAAACTCCAAAGATGGGTCTGGGCTATCAGCGTGGACACCAGAGATGGGCATGAGATGCTAAGGCTGCTGCTGCAGCCACCAAGAAGCCTGTGTGCACGCACAGGTCACTATCCACACCTCGCCTCACGAGAGCCTGTGCAGTCTGCCACTGCCAGGGTCCTGTGATCCAGGGACAACTTCCCTAGGAGAACACACAGCACGCCTCAGGCTATTGCAACATCACACAAGCCTCTGCCGCCACAGGCTCTCCCTGCATTTCGTACCCTTCCCTCCCCTGCTCCCCTCAGCATGAGTGAGCCAGAGCCCCCTAATCAGCTGCTCCTTTAACCCTCTCCTGTCTGGGTGAAGAACAGATGCCCTCAGGCAACCTACAAGCAGAGGCGGGACCAAGTCCAAAGCTGAGACCTGGGAGCTGTGCAAACAAAGAAGAGAAAGGGAAATCTCTCCCAGCAGCCTCAGGAGCAGCCGATTAAATCTCTACAATCAAGTTGATGTACCCTGCATCTGTGAAATACCTGAATAGACAATGAATCATCCCAAAATTGAGGTGGTGGACTTTGGGAGCAACTGTAGACTTAGGGTTTGCTTTCTGCATCTAATTTGCTTCTAGTTTTATGTTTATATTAGTTTAGCATTTAGAGCTTATTATCATTGGTAGGTTTGTTTATTGATTTGTTTCCTCTCTTCCTTTTTTTAAAATATATATATATATTTGTTCCTTTTCCTTTTGCTATTTTTGTGAGTGTGTATCTATATGCTTCTTTGTGTGATTTTGTCTGTATAGCTTTGCTTTTACCATTTCTCCTAGGGTTCTGTCTGTTCAGTTATTTTTTTTTGTATAGTTTTTATCGCTTGTTATCATTGTTGGATTTTTTTTTATTTTGGTTGCTCTCTTCTTTCTTTCTTTTCATTTTATTACTTTTTATTTTTAATAATATTTTTATTTTAATAACTTTGTTTATTTAATTTATTTTTTTTTCTTTCTTTCTTTCTTTTTCTCACTTTTCTTCTGAGCAATGTGGCTAACAGAGTCTTGGTGCTCCAGCAGGGTGTCAGGCTTGAGCCGCTGAGTGGGAGAGCTGAGTTCAGGACGTGGGTCGACCAGAGACCTCCTGGCCTCACGTAATATCAAACAGCAAGAGCTCTCCCATAGATCCCCAACTCAATGCTAAGACCCAGCTCCACTCAATGACCAGCAAGCTCCAGTGCTAGGCAACCTATGCCAAACAACTAGCAAGACAGGACCACAACCACACAAATTATCAGAAAGGCTGCCAAAAATCATAAGTTCACAGACACCCCAAGACACACCACCAGATGCAGTCCTGCCCACCAGAAAGACAAGACCCAGAGTCATCCACCAGAACACAGGCACCACTACCCTCAACCAGGAAACCTATACAAGCCACTGAAGCAACCTTACCCACTGGGGGCAGACACCAAAAACAGTGGGAACTAAGAACCTGCAGCTTGCGAAAGGAGACCCCAAACACAGTAAGCTAAGCAAAATGAGAAGACAGAGAAATACACAGTAGATGAAAGAACAAGGTAAAAACCCACCAGACCAAACAAATGAAGAGGAAATAAGCAATATACCTGAAAAAGAATTCAGAGTAATGATAGTAAAGATGATCCAACATTTTGGCAATAGAATGGAGAAAATACAAGAAACTTTTAACAAGGACATAGAAGAACTAAAGACCAAACAAACAATGATGAACAAAACAATAACTGAAATTAAGAATTCTCTAGGAGGAACCAACAGCAGAATAACTGAGGCAGAAGAACGGATAAGTGACCTGAAAGATAAAATAGTGGAAATAACTACCACAGAGCAGAATAAAGAAAAAAGAATTAAAAGAATTGAGGAAAGTCTCAGAGACCTATGGGACATTAAATCCACCAACATTCAAACTATATGGGTCCCAGAAGAAGAGAAAAAGAAAGGCACTGAGAAAATATTTGAAGAGATTATAGTTGAAAACTTCCCTAACATGGGGAAGGAAATAGTCAATCAAGTCCAGTAAGCACAGAGAGTCCCATATAGGATAAATCCAAGGAAAAACATGCCAAGACACATATTAATCAAAGTATCAAAAATTAAATTCAAAGAAAAACTATACTAAGCAGCAAGAGAAAAGCAACAACATACAAGAGAAACCCCAAAACCCTATAAGGTTAACAGCTGATCTTTTAGCAGAAACTCTGCAAGCCAGAAGGCAGTGGCAGGACATATTTAAAGTGATGAAAGGGAAAAACTTCAACTAAGATTACTCTACCCGGCAAGGATCTCATTCAGATTCGATGGAGAAATTAAAACCTTTACAGACAAGCAAATGCTAAGAGAATTCAGCACCACCAAACTAGCTTTACAACAAATGCTAAAGGAACTTCTCTAGGCAGGAAACACAAGAGAAGGAAAAGACCTACAATAACAAACCCAAAACCACTAAGAAAATGATAATAGGAACATACATATCAATAACTACCTTAAATGTAAATGGATTAAATGCTCCCACCAAAAGAGATAGACTGGCTGAATGTATACAAAAACAAGACCCGTATATATGCTGCCTACAAGATACCCACTTCAGACCTAGAGACACATACAGACTGAAAGTGAGGGGATGGAAAAATATATTCCACGCAAATGGAAATCAAAAGAAAGCTGAGTAGCAATTCTCATATCAGACAAAATACACTTTAAAGTAAAGACTATTACAAGAGACAAAGAAGGACACTGCATAATGATCAAGGGGTCAATCCAAGAAGAAGATATAACAATTGTAAATATTTCTGCACCCAACATAGGAGCACCTCAATACATAAGGCAAATGCTAACAGCCATAAAAGGGGAAATCAACAGTACCAAAATAATACTAGGGGACTTTAACACCCCACTTTCACCAATGGACAGATCATCCAAAATGGAAATAAATAAGCAAACACAAGCTTTAAATGGCACATTAAACAAAATGGACTTAATTGATATTTATAGGAATTCCATCCAAAAACAACAGAATACACTTTCTTCTCAAGTGCTCATGGAACATTTTCCAGGATAGACCATATCTTGGTTCACATATCAAGCCTTGGTAAATTTAAGAAAATTGAAATCATATCAAGTATATTTTCTGACCACAATGCTATGAGACTAGGTATCAATTACAGGAAAAATATTTGTACATAATACAAACACATGGAGGCTAAACAATATGCTACTAAACAACCAACAGATCACTGAAGAAATCAAAGGGGAAATGAGAAAATACCTACAAACAAATGACAATGAAAACATGACAACCCCAAACATAAGGGATGCAGCAAAAGCAATTCTAAGAGGGAAGTTTATAGCAATACAATCCTACCTCAAGACACAAGAAACATCTCAAATAAACAACCTAACTTTACACCTAAAGCAATTAGAGAAAGAAGAACAAAAAAAACCCAAAGTTAGCAGAAGGAAAGAAATCATAAAGATCAGATCAGAAATAAATGAAAAAGAAATGAAGGAAATGATAACAAAGATCAATAAAACTAAAAGCTGGTTCTTTGAGAAGATAAACAAAATTGATAAACCATTAACCAGACTCATCAAGAAAAAAAGGGAGGAGACTCAAATCAATAGAATTAGAAATGAAAAAGGAGAAGTAACAACGAACACTGCAGAAATACAAAGGATCATGAGAGATTACTACAAGCCACTATATGCCAATAAAATGGACAACCTGGAAGAAATGGACAAAATCTTAGAAATGCACAAGCTTCCGAGACTGAACCAGGAAGAAATGGAAAGTATGAACAGACTACTCACAAGCCCTGAAATTGAAACTGTGATTAAAAATCTTCAAACAAACAAAAGCCCAGGACCAGATGGCTTCACAGGCGAATTCTATCAAACATTTAGAGAAGAGCTAACACTTATCCTTCTCAAACCCTTCCAAGATACAGCACAGGGAGGAACACTCCCAAACTCATTCTATGAGGCCACCATCACCCTGATACCAAAACCTGACAAAGATGTCACAAAGAAAGAAAACTACAGGCCAATATCACTGATGAACATAGATGCAAAAATCCTCAACGAAATACTAGCAAACAGAATCCAACAGCACATTAAAAGGATCATGCACCATGATCAAGTGGGGTCTATCCCAGGAATGGAAGGATTCTTCAGTATATGCAAATTAATCAATGTGATACACCATATTAACAAATTGAAGGAGAAAAACCATATGATCATCTCAATAGATGCAGAGAAAGCTTTTGACAAAATTCAACACACATTTACAAGAAAAACCCTCCAGAAAGTAGGCATAGAGGGAACTTTCCTCAACATAATAAAGGCCATATATGACAAAGCCACAGCCAACATCATCCTCAATGGTGAAAAACTGAAACCACTTCCACTAAGTTCAGGAACAAGACAAGGTTACCCACTCTCACCACTCTTATTCAACATAGTTTTTGAAGTTTTAGTCACAACAATCAGAGAAGAAAAAGAAATAAAATAATCCAAATCGGAAAAGAAGAAGTAAAGCTGTCACTGTTTGCAGATGACATGATACTATACATAGAGAATCCTAAAGATGCTACTAGAAAACTACTAGAGCTAATCAATGAATTTGGTAAAGTAGCAGATTATAAAATTAATGCACAGACATCTCTTGTATTCCTATACACTAATGATGAAAAAATCTGGAAGTGAAATTAAGAAAACGCTCCCATTTACCATTGCAACAAAAAGAATAAATTATCTAGGAATAAACCTACCTAAGGAGACAAAAGACCTGTATGCAGAAGATTGTAAGACACTGATGAAAGAAATTAAAGATGATACAAACAGATGGAGAGATATACCATGTTCTTGGATTGGAAGAATCAACATTGTGAAAAATGACTATACTACCCAAAGCAATCTACAGATTCAATGCACTGCCTATCAAACTACCACTGGCGTTTTTCTCAGAGCTAGAACAAAAAATTTCACAATTTGCATTGAAACACAAAAGACCCCGAATAGCCAAAGCAATATTGAGAAAGAAAAATGGAGCTGGAGGAATCAGGCTCCCTGACTTCAGACTATACTACAAGACTACAGTAATCAAGACAGTATGGTACTGGCACAAAAACAGAAATATAGGTCAATGGAACTGAATAGAAAGCCCAGAGATAAACCCACACACATATGGTCACCTTATCTTTGATAAAGGAGGCCAGGATATACAGTGGAGAAAAGACAGCCTCTTCAATAAGTGGTGCTGGGAAAACTGGACAGCTACAAGTAAAAGAATGAAATTAGAACATTTCCTAACATCACACACAAAAATAAACTCAAAATGGATTAGAGACCTAAATGTAAGACCTCACACTATCAAACTCTTAGAGGAAAACATAGGAAGAACACTCTATGACATGAATCACAGCAAGATCCTTTTTGACCCACCTCCTAGAGAAATGGAAATAAAAACAAAAATAAACAAATGGGACCTAATGAAACTTAAAAGCTTTTGCACAGCAAAGGAAACCGTAAACAAGACGAAAAGACAACCCTCAGAATGGGAGAAAATATTTGCAAATGAAGCAACTGACAAAGGTTTAATCTCCAAAATATACAAGCAGCCCATGCAGCTCAATATCAAAGAAACAAACAACCCAATCCAAAAACGGGCAGAAGATCTAAATAGACATTTCTCCAAAGAAGATATACAGATTGTCACCAAACACATGAAAGTATGCTCAACATCATTAATCATTAGAGAAATACAAATCAAAAATAGAACTACCATTCGACCCAGCAATCCCACTACTGGGCATGTACCCTGAGAAAACCATAATTCAAAAAGAGTCATGTACCAAAATGTTCATTGCAGCTCTATTTACAATAGCCAGGACATGGTAGCAACCTAAGTGTCCATTGATAGAAGAATGGATAAAGAAGACGTGGCACATATATACAACGGAATATTACTCAGCCATAAAAAGAAATGAAATTGAGTTATTTGTAATGAGGTGGGTGGACCTAGAGACTGTCATACAGAGTGAAGTAAGTCAGAAAGAGAAAAACAAATACCGTATGCTAACACATATATATGGAATCTATAAAAAAACAAAAACAAAAGATCATGAAGAACCTAGGGGCAGGACAGGAATAAAGACGCAGACATAGAGAATGGACTTGATGACATGGAGAAGGGTAAGGGTAAGCTGGGACGAAGTGAGACAGTAGCATTGACATATATACACTACCAAATGAAAATAGATAGCTAGTGGGAAGCAGCCACATAGCATAGGGAGATCAGCTCGATGCTTTGTGACCACCTAGTGGGGTGGGAAAGGGAGGTTGGGAGGAAGATGCCAGAGGGAGGGGATATGGGGATATATGTATACTGATAGATGATTCACTTTGTTATACAGCAGAAACTAACACAGCATTGCAAAGCAATTATACTCCAATAAAGATGTTAAAAAAAAAAAACCTCCAGTTGCTCCAATGTTCAGTTCAGTTATTTTCTCTAATTCTGATATTTGAAAGTACTTACCAGACTCTACAGAATACACTCATATATGGCTTTCATTTAAAGGCAAAGGATAAGATGCAGCAAGAAATGGACAATAATGGCAGGCATTGGAGTTCCAAGAGATATTCCACAATGTGACTTACACAGGGCCAGCTCTTTTGCACACACAGGACCACACAGCCTTTCTGAATTGAACCCATCAAATTCCTTGTGAAGAATCTTGCCTTTGGGAGAGTCCCAAAAAGATGCACAGTATTTAAGTCCTTTAACAAGTCAAGCAATTCTTATCAAGTCGATTAGGCCAGTTGCAGACCATCCCCTTGTATCCCATGGGAATTTCAGATCGTAAACAGCACATCACAAAATCCATTGCACTTATTTTAGCCAAGAATAAAAAACCAGAAACCCAGTCTTCACCAGATATAAAGATTGAGCTCTCCCAGTCTAGCTGTAAACCAGCTCTATGTTCACAGCCATCAAGACTGTGAATCTACATATCTTAGGTTTATTGAATGTTGTTTCCTTTGCTTTTTTTCCCAAGGATATCATACCATTTGCTTACTATCATATAGAAATTTCCCCAAATTTGAAATTTCCTGAATGTATCTTCTTTTAATCCTCTAGTACTCTCATAACTTTCCTTTTTTCTTGTTTTTTATTAACATATTTTATATCAAATGGAATTTGGGGTTGACTAGAGATAGATACCTGTGCTCAACCTCTGATATAGAACCAGAATTGCTCCTTTAATATTAGGTTATTTGCATTTATTACTTTAATCATTCTTTATTGTAAATCATGACTACTAAACATCATGAGATTATATCTGCATCAGTCAGTTAATTCAAAAGTGCGACATTTAGAAACCAGAGAGGTATGATTTAAATGAATAAAAAACAGTCTGGGGCTTCCCTGATGGCTCAGTGGTTGAGAGTCTGCCTGCCGACGCAGGGGACACGGGTTCATGCCCTGGTCCAGGAAGATCCCACATGCCGCGGAGTGGCTAGGCCCGTGAGCCATGGCCGCTGAGCCTGCGTGTCTGGAGCCTGTACTCCGCACCAGGAGAGGCCACAACAGTGAGAGGCCCACGTACCGCAAAAAAACCCAAACCAAAACAAAAACAGTCTGGCATGTCTGTGATAAGTGTCTCATGTTTTGACTTATCGAACTGTTTTTTAATTTCAGTTTGTATAATGTTCTTCAGAAATGTATTTCCCTCTAGTTGAAAGCTTGAAATCCAATCTAATTGTCTTATTGTTAGTTAGCTTCACATTCAAGATATTGAACAAGTTTCTTGATACTAATTACTCTTAACATTCACAATTCAATAAATACAAAAAGGATCTGGACCCATATTTTCTTCTTTTCTCATGATTTAATATTTTTGGAAAAATGGACTATAATTTATTAGGAATAATCTCTAACCCTTTGAAATCCTAGGTATTATTTCATTATATAGTCTATTTCTTCCTTTAAATCATGATTTTCTATTATCCCATGGATTAAATTCTATAGTCTCTGAAGCAAAATGTCTCTTTGGTACATTTTAAGAAATTTTTCCAGTGTGTTCATTTTCTCAAAAAGCTACTCAGTTGAAGTCATTAAACATATCTTCTTACCACTAAGGTTATTTTCTTATTAATGACCTATATGGGAGGCATGACCTTTAGGGGAAACTTGGAGACATCATTTAATTATAAGCTTCTCATTAAATTATCTGGTTTGCCAATAGTTTATTTAATTAATGCATTTTTTACATTCTGAATGTTACAATGAATTAGGAAAGCATCAGAAAAAAGTACAAACTACTAATATTTTGTAATAAGCCAAATTGTAACTATGTAGTCATCACTATCCATACTCACTATCATGTTTAATAGCAAAAAAAAATTGCTAAGTAACTCTTATAGAGAATATCTGTCCCCCATGAGCCAATTTTACAAAGACTTTTGAAGGCACAATAGCCTGAAATGTTAAAAATTTTAGCAGCTTTATTTTGGTGCCAATTCTGAGTAGAAAGGAGGCACAAGCCATTTTCAAACCTAGGTGTCATTCTTTTATACTACTGCCTTTAGAATTCAAATATCAGAACATCTCATTAGCCTAATAGTACTGTAAACTTATTAAGTTTTTATACATTCATTTTTCTTAACTGATCTTCCTAGACATGTTCTTTGAGAAAAAATATAAAATTATTTTACTGCTTTGTAGCTCATTTTCAGCCATTATTGCTAAGATGGATCATTTTATATTCACCTTTCAAACCTGGGCTTTAGAAATTCAACAGTTAATCTAGTGCAATTTATGAATGCAAAAGTGAAGCTATCATCTTGGTTATTGGTAGTTGTGGTTAAAATTTTCACCAATGAGTGATACATTGGTCAGGTTTTCCAATAACGGAATTATAATCTCAAAAAATATATAAAACTACTTAAAGAATACTTTGTACAATGTGCTATGAAAGAGCCTAAATCCTAACAGTAAGATTAGAATTGAGAGAGCTCATATTAAGAGATTAAGTAGGACTGTTCTTGACTTCTTCCCTTATGGCTGTGAAGGCTCTGTGTCAATATTCCCACCTACATTGCTTAAGTGGTTAATTAGAGAGCTATAGAAATATAAAATAAAAGAATAACCTTCAGTTTTCCCTGGAGAATATATTGACCTTTTCTAGGCTTTAAGCTCACTTTATTCTTGTTCATATTTAATTCATATAGCAAATGAACAAAAAGGTAAAGCTTTCAGATTTGTCAAACATCGTTGATCATTGCATAATGAAAAGGGAACCTGACTTGGTTACTTTCTCTGGTTTTCATATTGAACTAAGTCAATTTCAGAGCAGCCACCACGGCTTTTTCGATTTGTGAAAAGGTGAGGCAAACATCTTACCAGTTATATTTGCTATGCCTTTCATAGTTCATATATATCTGTGATCATAATCTCAAATTATTTTCTTTTAATAACTGTACCAAGAGACAGATATATTTGAATAGTAAGATGTTAGAAGAATATTCAAAATAACTGCAACAACAAGAAGCACACAATTAACTCGTTGGATTGTGCTCACTGAAAGAGAATCCCTAAGCTTCAGAATATGTTTTTTTAAAATAGGCATAATGCCATGTTCTTATTCAAAGAAAAGAGCAATGACTAAATTTTTTGGAACATTTTGAACTGTAATGAAAAAGTGAAGATGATTATTTTCTTTTCCACAATATCATATGTCTCCCAAACATTATAGATATTGAGAATTTAAATAAATGGGTTCATAAGAACCTGTCTTTTCTTGAACTGATCGGCCACTATTAAATAGTGTGGGAGCCGGCCCCATCCATGAGGAAGTATCTGTGGTGCCTATGACTTAAGAAGTGAGAAAAGGAATCAAGTATTTAATGAGACGTTAATCTGGGTTGATTTTTCTTGTCAGGTGTATTTTCTGTATTGAATAATTAATTGCAGAGAAAAATACCTGAGAGATAGAGAATGACTTTCTTTAATAGATGATGACACTGAGTCTCTGAGGCTCCTATGATCTACCATAGCATAAGAGGCAGAGTTGAAAGTTGACCCAAGTTCTCTTTATTCCAAAACTATATTGCCCAAAACTCGATCTTGAAATAAAAATTGATTAATTAAATATTAAATAAATGGCCATAATGTAACTATGGAGGATGATTTAGAGGGATAACTTAATTTACAGAAAGTCTATTTTATTTCTCCTTTGCTCACTCCCATGGTTCATCCTACTATTTGATACTGGGCTGTAAAAATGGAAAGAGAGAAAAGCTTTTTTTATTGGGTGTAGTAAATTTACAAGCAAACGCCAATGACACTAGCTGCTGTTTTTCCTACTTCCTAAGTGTCCATAGGTGAAAGATCTTCAGGATGTGGACTGAATAGAACTGGACTCATGTTCAGGTATTTGGCTTTGACTTTATAGAGAAATCCTCAGAGAGAAGCCACATACATTAGGGGAAGAACCCCTGCCCAAAGCTCAGCCCTTCCATCCTTTGGAACCTGGGCAAAGATTCCCTTGTCCCTACCTCCAAAGCTAATTCCTTCAGAAATCAGAGTGAGTGTGAGAGGTGCTAAAAGGGCTGATATTTCTTTAGGCAACCAGAGACAAGTTTTGACAATACTATACATCACAATAACTCCTTGTCAGATTTTGCCAACAGTACAAAATTATTACAGTTCCACTGTACAGTTAGCAGCTCCATGCTCTTCTGGTCTATTATCACTTATCACCTACCAAAATGCCAACCAGTCTTCCATCTGTCTAGTAACGAATCACCAATGCTTCTCTGTGGTTCCCCTCTCTGATTAATTCCCCACTGTTAGCCACTTTTTGGACTCTCCTAACTACTCTCTGGAAACCTCTTATGTCTTCAACTTCTCGACTGAAAACTTTTCAACCCTGGGGAAAATTGAAACTTGATTCCCCATCTACAGTACTCCTCTACCTCCCATGTCAGTGTTATTGAACAGTCCTGTGAATATTTCCCCCTGTACATGGGTGCTTTGTCACAGTAGCCATGGTATTCCACTCCTTTCCTAGTCCCATGAAGATACAGAATATCTTGTAGAACATTAAATCGGGCTGGAGAAATGCACTTAAACATGACAACAGGCAGCCATAGGAATCTACATCATTCATCTTTGAGTTCCTAATAGGTAACTTCCCATGTACTTCTGGAAGGTTTTTTTTTTTTTGCTTGCCGGCCCAAACAACATAACACATGGCTATGCCACATTTCCTGAACTGTTACATTACCATTTAAGCACCTGGCTGATACTGGAATGAGTATAATTTTCTAAATTCTAGGGAAACAACTTTGATTCCGTTTGAGTGAATATTTTCCTCTAGTCTAATCATTATTACTGGGGTGAAATAGACTATCATTTTGCGCATATAGTTGTGTGTTCAAACTGAGTTTGCACAGAGTGAAAAGACAATCTCCAGATGGTGAAGCTAGACAGATATATTTAAGCATATCAGTACTGAATGAGCATAGAGTAGTTATCTAGATTCGTATCTCAATTTTTCACATAGTCTATTTCTCGAGATAATCCTACTTCCTACTTCACTGGTAAATGAAGCTTTCTCCTCTCTTGCATATAAACGCTTTTCCATCTGTTGCTGTGATACAGAAACAATTCTTCAACAAACAAAAAATTTGGATAGGTTGCAAATTGAGCTTATGATTTGAGCGTCACTTTGATATCAAATCTGATGAAAATAACACAAAACAAATGAAATGCAGTAAAATGCCTCTAATGACCAAAACTGCAAAGTAGAAAATAAAGTATTAATCTCTGAAACAATTAAATTTTTTCCTTCCCTTTTCAGAGCTCAAATACCAGCTTCAATATATAGGTTTACAATTTCTGTTGTTTACTAAATTCCCACCTTTGTACTATATCCCATTTCCTCTAACCTACACAGGACACTACTCAAGCAATATATCACCCCACTCCACTCTTCACATCATCTATTTTTTTCTTCTATACTGGATTGTCCCATCAGCATACAGATGTTTATTTCTCCTATCTTAAAATAAAACAGATAAAACAAGAAGTATTTTTAGCCCCACTTTCCCTTCTAGGCACTAGCCCATAGCAAAATTCTTCAAAACAGTTGTTTATAATCATTGTTTCTAATTATTCTCCTCCCATTCTCTCTGAAACTTATCACTCTACTAACAGCAATCTTAGCAGCTGTTTCCCATACCGTTATCACTGATGGTAAATTTTCAGTCTTCATCTTACCCATCCATCAGTGCCACTTAATACAAGGGATGTTCATTCAGTCGCCCGGTCACTTGGTTTCCTTGACACTTCACTCTCCTGGTCTTTCTCCTACCCCACTAACGTTCCTTCTCATGTTCTTCTGCTAGATCTACTTTATCCTCCAGCCGCATATCATATAATGTCACTAGTTCATTTCTCAGCCCTCATCTCTATCTACAGTTACTCCTTTGATGATTTTATCCTGTCTGTGGCTTTAAATACCATCTATATAATTACAACTTTCAGATTTATGATTCTATCCAGGACCTCTCCTAACAAATCAGACTCAGATATGCAAACCATCTGCACAAAATATCTACTTGGATATCTACTAGGCAGCTGCAGTATAACTTGTCCAAAACCAATCTTCTGATTTCTACTCTCTCCAAACAAACCTGTTGCTTTTCAAGTTTTCCCCCCTCTCAGTTAATTTCAACTCCATTGCTCTAGTTTAAAGCCTTTTATTTATACACCCCATGTACAGTATTTCACCAAATTCTGTCAGTTCTACTTTCAGAACATTCAAATTCTGACTTCTCACCACTCCATTGTTTCCAGCCTTATCTGAGCCTCTGACAGCTCTTACTTGTATTCCTATATTCCCTCCTGACCAATTTTCTGATTCCAGCCCTGTCCCCTACTGTCTATTTTTAACCAAGCAGTAGGAGGGATCATCTTAAAACAAAATTCAGATCATCACACTTCCCTGCTCAAAACATTCCAGTGGGTTCATGCTTCACTCAAAATAAAAGTCATTGTCAATTGCCCACCGAGCCAGTAGCCTGTTCCCTCTCTGACCTCACCTCCTCTTACTTTCTTAGAATTTCTTATCCCTTTTCCCTGTTTTGTTTCTCCCCATATCAATTTTCAAGTGATGCATTATATATTTTGCTTATTAATTTTCAGTCTTTCCTACTCTAGTATATTAACTCCAATGGGACAGATATTTTTGTGAATACTGCTCCCTGCTGTATCCCCAGCACTCAGAGTAGTTGGCACATAGCAAGTCTAAAAATATTTCCTATGTGATGAAAAATGTATTGAATGTATCTTCACTGTATGGAAAGCCTGGAAACTCTGCTAATTTCCTCCTGAGTTCCCTTTCTTACCATTAGTCACTACCAGAAACTTTGAGTAAGACTCTACTACTCTGGAGCTAATGAATGAAATAAGACAATTGTCCCTTTACCTTGCTGTGATATCCCTTCAGTAGCTCCATAATTACCACCCACGTAAAACAGAT
Source organism: Monodon monoceros (assembly GCF_005190385.1). Classification (NCBI taxonomy): domain Eukaryota; kingdom Metazoa; phylum Chordata; class Mammalia; order Artiodactyla; family Monodontidae; genus Monodon; species Monodon monoceros. Next base: position 74,047,006 of record NW_021703776.1, on the reverse strand, counting down.
GAAGAGATTTTGTGGTTATTTTAGAAAGAAATTGGAGGAAAAGTAAAAGTTCATTGTCATTTATTAATTTGTTCTATAACTGTTAATTATCTGGAATTTCCCTTGAGTCTCAAAGACATTGCTACTAGGTATTTCAACTCTGTACAAGGAAATAGTCACCCTTGAGTTCTACATGTAGCCCACTTCCTTGGCCTTCAGGTTTTATCTCCCCTCAAAACTACTTTTTATTAAATATCCCTCCAAATCATCACAGCTCTCCCAAGCAATTTAACCACCCTCCCTGCCACCTTCCCAAATGCACCATGGAAAATCCTAAGTACCTTTAAGTCCAAGTAGAATCCACTTAAGGATTCACAGCTATTTTGTAAGGCCAGTGCAGCCAGAATCTTGCAATATGTGTATTTTATTGGGGAAGGGTGGTCGAAGTAGAGTGGAACAGATGAATTCCTCTTGGTTATATTTCCTTTATGATATTTTTATCTTTGTAAATTTAGTTGTATGTTCAACTATTGCATCTATTAAAAATTAAATATATAAACATCTTCATAAAGAGAAATTAATTTCCACAAGTACTCCAATCTAAATATGTGTTGGAAAAATAATTCTTTCCTCAAATAGCAAGTTTCTTTGTTACCTTCCAACATCACAAAATTATTATGCTCATTTGGTGTAATGTCTATCACTATTCAAAGAGGCTATTTTTTTAAAAGAAACTGACAAAGTAATACCAAAATGTATTTGCAGGAATTCAAAGGTAGATAAAGCTAAAATGAGTATTATTTTTTTTGAAAAAGGGATTTTTTTCTTCCTAATTTAAAAATGTACTTCATAAGGATAATGTTTAAAACAGTGTGGTACTAGCCTGCAAAAGAACATATTATACTCTGATTCACAATTAATATCCCAGAAAAGACCCTAATATGTAGGACAATCTAGTGTAATAAACATGAAATTTCAATAGCATGAAAATTGGATTACAATAAATTGTCCCCAAATCATTAGCTAGCTATTGAAAGAAAATTCAACTGCAAACTCATGCCTATACAATTTCCAAATATAAAGATATAATAGAAAGGAAAAACTTTTTAAGAAAACATTGATCAGAAATGTTGTTTGAAATACCTTCTAAACATGACACAAAAGTCAGAAAAAAAAATCACCATTTGAAGTGCAGTGTCATGAGAAATACATTTTGGAAATCTGAATAATTTTTATAATACTAACAAGCAATATACATTTCTAAATATAAGAATGATTTGTCTTTGTATATAAGCTAAAGAGCCTGGAGCTGGAAAGCTACTGCTAGGAGTTTTATTCTCACGGGTCCTTTTCTTATTTTATTCCTCCACCAGCCCTAACTTAAAAGGGCACAGTACGAATCTTGGCAGCTTCGCATGCTCTGTCTAGTGTTCCTGAGATGCCATCTGGCACAGGAATCCTGACTACAGACAAAGCTTAATGACCATCCTAGCTGACAGCTATTATGGATGAAACTTTGCTACTCTTGCCCGATCTATATGCAGTTCTAACCAGAAGGATGACATTCACAGATCTCAACAGAGTTTTAGGTTGCTCTCAATTCCAAAAGCTTTTTAAGAATGCGATATTTAGCAAGAGTAAGCAGACTGGTTAACAAAGGTGGGACATGTCCTCATACATAATGAACTAGTCAGTAAAAAGCACAGGCACAATGCAGACCTCCATGTTCCTGTTCTGAGCTGCCCTGCTGCAGGACTCTCTTACTGAAAGTTAAGAACAATTCCTTTGCTCATAATTCAAATCCAGAAGCCAGCATTACTTTGAACTTCAAACAAAATAAAGATATGTGCCATCTCAGACAAGAAAATATCTATATGAATTTCTTACACAAGCTAAGAATTACATAGGGGCAAAAAATAAAAAGGAAACCAAAGAAAGCTGGAATAAGACTGAGCAATTTATAGCACAATTGCATAGTGAAATGGTGAGAACCACAGAAGTTATATTTGGATTCGAATTTTTACTAAAATAACTACCCATAACAATGTATCCACAGTCCAGGTACATCGGAGAACTTATATATGACCTATATCAGCATAAACTCAGAAATCTCATTAGAAGGAAACCATTAAAGCCTCTTTGTAAACCACATCAGAAGGACTATTTTATGTTTTGGAGCACTTCATTTCCATGGAAAAAACCTATTTTGTTTCTGATTTTAAGACACTAACCCAACTGCATCAATAAATTATCTTTATTTGTAGAACTTGGCCCTTAGCTAAAAAATCAGCAGGAGAACAAAGAGAAATAGTATATTTAGTCCCTATTTTCTATCACCATATTGCACGCAAAATCATATTTAAATATTTATATAGTATCAAAATAGTACATTGAAATTTTGTATAAAGAAATGACTCCTTTTGCATAAGACATATGGTATGCTTTTATATAAAAATGGTTCTTTCATTCTTTCAGGGGAGGGCTTTCTATACACTATGTGTGTGCTCGGTGCTGGGCATACTAAGTTGGGAAAAACAAACAGCAAAAAGACATTGACTGTTGCCTCAAGGAACACATTGTTAGGGAGACATGTACTCTGAACATTTCCTAATAAATTTGACTAAATAAGCATATTGAATTGTCCATCTTCTCTGGTCTCATTATATTTTGACTAATGCTGTGACTTTTTAAGATTGCTGACTGACAAACCTATAGCTTTGGTCAAAAAATAGGACATGGCCAGAGAAGATGGATATTCTTTGGTCAATAGAAGGAATTATGTTTAGGCATTTATGGTATACCAACATTCAACTTCAATTAGATTATACTTCTGAAAAGACCCACAAGGAGAGAAGGGAAGATCTCTTACTGATGGAGACTTAAGGTAGGCTCATCTTGTTGGAAACAATAATCTAAATCATATGAATGCTCCCATTGCCATCATTTAATTTAAAAGCAATGCAAGCTGCTAAAAATTCACAAAGCAGGGAACAGTCCATGGCCATTCTAAGAAATTATTGAGTGTTGAAAAGGCTTGCATGAAACTAGAAAGTGACTTTGGAGGTGGCGCTGACTATCTCTACGTGACCCCTTTCTTTCTGGCCTCAAGCAATATATTGTAAACTCCTGGAAGACATATACATAATAGATCAAAACATGTCAAAACATAATAATTACTAAATATTAATTATAACCTTGTTCAGAAACACACAGATTCTATATTTTGCAAATCAATCTGTGTAAGGATATTCATAATTTATTGTTTAACTCTCTTGCATATTACTTTACCTTTATTTCTATGTTTTCATAGATTTATCTATCATTTCCATGTTTGTGTATATACATGTGATGTGTATGTAAATTCTGTTTAATGTCATGTTTTGAATGCGAAGTAATAAGGATTCTCACTTTTTTGCCAATGGGTATAAAAATTTAAGATTGTAAAAGCTATTTTTTCATGGAAAATTATTATAAAAGTATTATGGAAATATCTCAAATACATTATAGGTACTTTTGCTTTCTTAAATAATGCATTCTGAAGGCAGTGTACTTTAAAAAAAAATAGTGGCTATTGATCTGTACTTCTCTTAATTAACTCTATTTGTTAATAATACGGGGCGCTTCAGCAGCATTGTATCAGCAGCCTCCTAAGTCTTTAGTCTGCTGTGTTTCTCCCCATGCCAAAATTTCTTTATAGAACCCTAAAGTGATTATTCATGAAATCAATTCACCATTTATCCGTTTAAAACAAACAAAAAAAATTAAAACTCTTATTTTTTAACATTGACTAAAGAATAAAGTCCACATTTCTTATAAGATGTGCAAGACCCTTAAGAGTCTAACTCCAACCTCTCAATTTTTATTTTCCATTAGTCTTTCAATGATGCCTCAGATCCTAGCTACATTAAATGCCTCAGTTTACTAAATGCATTTCATTATAGCAAATATTTATTGAACATTTGTTTTTAAAAAAAGAAGCAACTCCACTAACCTTTTATACATCCCATCTACTTTGCTTTGTTGACCTGATACAAATAGACTGCCAGCTATTTCTTCAGCAAAGATGGGTTTATTTGGGATCAACAGAGAATTGTATTTGGGGTCTGCAACAATGGTGACCCATGTACAAGTATCTGACATGGCAAAGGAAGAAGAACTCTTATGGAGAGGAAGAGGAAGTTGGTAGGGCTATATAAACAGAGTCCATGGCTTTTCACTGGCTGAGTCCTTGCTAGGAAAGAAGACAAGTTTTTCTCCTTTATGTTGGGCTCTGCTGTGGTCACAGGGTGTGAAAGCTCCCCATTCTGGTCTCCCAACTTTATTTAATTGAGGTTTCTGTTTTTAAATTTTTCACAGCTCAGAATGCTTTTTTCCACCATTCACACACTGGGCAACTCCCACGTGATTTTTATGACCCAGTATTACTGTCCACTGTCTTGCTCAGCTCCCTCCTCTGATATCCCACAGCACTTTCCCTGTTTATTTGATTATAACTGTTCATTTATATGTCTGTATCCTTGTGAGGGAGGAGTGACTCTTCTGCTACCAGATATAACTCTTATTTTCATATTTTATTTGCACTTAAGCTGAGGGAAAAGACAATTCTCATACGTTGCCATTTGGATCTCTGAAAGTGAAATCATTCATGGTGTCCATCAAATGAAGAAACGGCATGTGTTTCAGAATGTAAACCCAAACTAAGAACCCTCTAAGGAAACCTTTGGGAAAAAAACAAACAAAAGCAAAAAATAAAACAAACAAACAGAATAACCTCACCTCTTGATCTTTTCATAATCATTTTGCATATTACTAGCAGATTACTTCTGCCTAAGACCTTGTGTGGTAGGTCTTTCCATGAGGAGAGTGAAAGGGAGCTAAGAAATAAAGCAACAAGTTCTTGAAATCCTTCAGGGCTAAAAGAGAACCAACCCAGATGGTAACTGAATTAATATGAGGCTTCAAACTGTGAGACAAAATTAATTATGGAAGATCAGGAATGTGTCTTTTTAAATAGTTTTTTGAGGTATGATCCGTACCATAAAATATTCACCCATTTTATATGTACACTACAATGATTTTAGTAACAGAGTTGTACACCCATCACCACAATCCAGCTTTAGAATATTAGCATCACCCCAAAAACATATTTTCTGACCATTTGTGGCCAATCCCTGCTCACATCCCTAGTGCCAGGAAACCACTGATTTATTTTCTGTGTATGGATTTGCCTTTTCTGGACGTTCTATACAAATGGAATCATAAAATATCTCATCTTTTTCTTCTGGCTTCTTTCACTTGGCACAATGTTTGTTTCATTTATATTGCAGCATGTATCAGTAGTTTACTCCTTTTTAATTGCTAAATAGTATCCCATTGTATAATATACCACATTTTGTTTATCCATTCACCAAATGATGGACATTTTGTTCCCAGTTTGGGGTTATTATGAATAATGCTGCTATGTATAGTCATGTAGATGTCGCTGTGTGAACATATATTTTCATTTCTATCAGGTAGATTCCTAGGAATAGGATTGCTTGTCATATGGTAAATTTATTTTTAACATTTTTATAAAGCAGATAAAATATTTTCCAAAATATCTGTAACATTTTAAATTTCCACTAGCAGTGTATGAATTCCTGTTTCTCCACACCCTCAACAGCACTTGTCGTGCTGATTGTATCAGTTTTAGTGGGTGAAGATTCTCATTGTAGTTTTTTTTTTTAATAAATTTATTTATTTACTTATGGCTGTGTTTGGTCTTTGTCGTTGCACGTGGGCTTTCTCTAGTTGCGGGGAGTGGGGACTACTCTTGGTTAGGGTGTGCGGGCTTCTCATTGCAGTGTCTTCTCTTGTTGCGGAGCACGGGCTCTAGGCATGCAGGCTTCAGTAGTTGTGGTGCGAAGGCTCAGTAGTTGTGGCACACGGGCTTAGTTGCTCCGCGGCATGGGGGATCTTCCCAGACCAGGGCTCAAACCCGTGTCCCCTGCATTGGCAGGCAGATTCTTTTTTTTTTTTTTTTTTTGACATCTTTATTGGAGTATAATTGCTCTACAATGGTGTGTTAGTTTCTGCTTTATAACAAAGTGAATCAGCCATACATATACATATATACCCATACCTCCTCCCTCTTGCTTCTCCTTCCCACCCTCCCTATCCCACCCCTCTAGGTGGTCACAAAGCACTGAGTTGATCTCCCTGTGCTACGTGGCTGCTTCCCACTAGCTATCGATTTTACATTTGGTAGTGTATATAAGTCCATGCCACTCTCTCACTTCATCCCAGCTTACCCTTCCCCCTTCCATGTCCTCAAGTCCATTCTCTACATCTGTGTCTTTATTCCTGTTCTGCCCCTAGGCTCTTCAGAACCATTTTTTTGTTTGTTTGTTTAGATTCCATATATATGTGTTAGCATATAGTATTTGTTTTTCTCTTTCTGACTTACTCTGTATGACAGTCTCTAGGTCCATCCACCTCAATACAAATAACTCAATTTCTTTTCTTTCTATGGCTTAGTAATATTCCATTGTTTATATGTGGCAGGCAGATTCTTAAGCACTGCAACACCAGGGAAGCCTCATTGTAGTTTTAATTTACATTTCCCTAATGATTAACATTTTAAAAATATCCTTAGTAGCCTTTCTTATATCTTCTTTGGTGAAAATTCTATTAAAATAGAATTTTTAATTGGTGTAAGAATTCTTTGTATACCCTGGATAAAAGACCCTTACAAGACATATGATATAAAAATATGTTCTCCCACCCTGGTCTTGTCTTCTCTCTCTCTCTCTCCTTTTTTTCTCATGGTATTTGTTGAAGTACAAGTGTTATAATTTTTATGAAGTCCAATTTATTAGAAAATCTATCTCTCAGAAATCTCCCAGAACTATTCCACCCTTTGGAAGTCAAAGCACAGTTATATAAGTTTCTTGAGACAGAGGGCAGTACATTAAATGACAGTTTACACAATCCATATCTGCAAATACAAAGTAGTGGGTCATCATGACTCCTTACAAGATCAAGAAGGTATGTTATCTTTCAAGGGGTTGTCTTGATGCTAGGAGAAAGTTGCTCTTTATGATTGAGCAAGTATTTCTGCTGATGGGGAGGTTTGGTCTATGTATAATGCAGATATACAATGCACAGTAGAGAGGAGAGAGGCGGCTAAAGGACAGAGAAAATTTATGTTTAAATTTTTCTTGTCTTGCCGAAAACTACGAATACTTTTTCACTCTGCCCAGTGTCATTCGAACTAATAGAACAAGACCGAGTTCGGTTCCGAAGCAAAGGAAAGCTTTATTCTTTGAATCAGAGAATGGAGACCTATGAGCTCAGCTCTAGAGAACATGCTCTCCCCAGCCGGCCATGGGCGGGGCCGCTTTACTGCGTTCTTGTGAGAGACGGGGGAGGGAGGGGGGAGTGTTCTCTAGGGTCTGGCGCAGGTGCACCGTTCACAGCTCGGGGCGTGGCTTCAAATCGCAGTGCCGAGCGCGCGGCGTCTCTGCACATGGCCCACCGCCGCCATCTTGAATGACAGCGTCAGGCGCGCGGCTTCTGCACGCACGCGCGTAGCTGAGGTGTCATCGCAGTCTTTTCGCATGGGAGCTTTGGTGAGGAGTGCCGGGTGCGAGCCCTCTGCACATAGCAGGAACCCTAGGAGCAAGTGAAACTGGACTAAACACAGAAGAAAAGAAAAAAAAAGGTTAGACTTTATTTTATTACCCATATTCTATTTCTGTTTCCTGGGAATTGTTAATGGGCTTTGCCAGTGGCAAAGTGATCAAACCTGAGGAGAGGATCGTGGTAATCTCTGATTTATAGCTCCTCACCAAACGACAAGTTTTGTCCTAGGAATGTCTTTTGGACTAAATATATGTGTTTATTCTTCATGTTCTTTCCCAAGTAGTCCTTAATTAATATTTAGAAAAGACTTTTTAAAACCCCAATTTGTCTCAGCTGTACCAAGAGACCAAGTCAGGGGGGCTTTTTTTTACCTACTTGAGCCAGAGCTGTATTCTGGAAGCATTTTGTGGAGGAAGCAGATTGTGAGAAACACAAGGAGATAAAATTTGAGAGACTGAATTAGAGTCACTGACCAGGAGCCTTTCCCCATACTGAGATTCTACTTTCTAAACCACCAGTTGAGGAGTCTGACTTCTGTTTTCCTCCACGTGGTGGAAATACATTGTAATTTCTTAATTTTGATTCCTCAAGGATATACATTAGATCTATTTGGGCTTAGTCATTGTGTTGTTCTGGCCCTTTTTACAGTGCCTGTCACATGATAGCCTCTTAAGAAAAGATTGTTAAATGAATTCATCTGTAATTAATCTCCAATCTGTATATCTAATATACTCTTCTTTATAAACAGATTCTCAAGGGCTATTGAGGCAGGTAGCCAGAACATTAGTGTACCACAAAGGGGTAATATTTTTAAATTACTTTCAGTTAGTTACTTATTGATTTTATTTTAAATCGCCCGGCACTGCGATTTGGAGCCAAGCTCTGAGGTCTGAACAGTGCAGCTGCGCCAGACACCCCCCCGCAAAATAAGTAACTATTTATTTATGTCTTTATTCTTAGTGTCAGAGTGTAATTTGTCCTTTTTCTTCTTCTTAATCTGCTGTTAGGAAACTTCCTTTTAAGACTAGAACTCCCTTTGTAATGTACTCTTAATTTGGAAACGCTGGTGTCATTCTTTTATAGGAAGCAGTTAAAATGAAGCAAACTTAAAAATATCAGTTTGGCTATTTAGAAGTTCTTCCCTGATCTCAAAGTTTAGTCTGAGTCATTAAAACTGCCAAGTAAACACTATTGCAGTTAGTGAGATTTGATTAAGCATTAGTGGTTGAAGGTAAGTATTTAATATACGCTTCATTCAGGAAGTTCTATATTATTTAAAAGGTTAAATATCAGTGGTGATAGTTGGAGTCATCTCGTGTTTCCTCCTCTACCTTGTGCACAAGTCCTTAACTGAATAAGGCTATTCTATATGCTCTTGATAGAGTGAAATGATTCACTCTATCTGAATGCCAAAGATAGAGATTCTTAAAAATATGTTAACATGAGAAAGTCAACATAATTACTCTTCATGCTGATTCAACTATGAAGATGTATGGTTTAATATTTGCTTTATACATATTCTTACTTCTCATAACTGGTAGTTGATGCCTATATACATTAGACTGTTCGCTCATCAGATAGACTGGGTTTGTTAAATTTGCATGTGTCGTTGCTAATCCATGTGAAAAACATGCCACCATATATCAGGTTACTTACTGAAGCTGGAAAAGTATCCATTCGAGAAAAGAATCCTAGAGCATTATTTGAGCAGTATTTGTCTCTCCTCAATGGAGTTGTTTTATTTCTACAATTTTATTTGTTTCCTTTTTTTCTGCTTTTGGTAATTTAAAATGTTTATGACATTTTAGCTGATGCAACGTGAAATGCCATTTTCTGTAATCCATAAATGATTATTTTAGGCTCTGAGCCAGATGTTAATTTCTTGGGCATAACAGTAAAATCCAGCCCAGCTCTTTATGTACAGTTTATTTTATCTTCTTGCAAAAAGTCTGGCTGGAACAGCTGTGCCCAGTTCTATTCTCAAAATGAACATTAGTTGCTACTCCATCTCTGTGTGCCTATGCAAAGTGAAGAGGGGCATTTGAATTTGGAATGATTTACTTTGCCAGGTTCAAGTTAAATGTTAGCTTATTGGAGAAGGAATTAAAATAGATTTAGGGGACCAGCTCTTTACTGCTTCATTCACGTGTAGAGAATATTCAACATTATCAACACCAGCAATGGAATACACACTTCTGCTCTTACATTTCAGAATCTTTGCTATTGAAAAGTCCCAGCTAAAAGTTGCACTTTTCACACTCTGGCTTATTTTCACACTTTCAGCAACCAGAAAAGCATATTCAAAGTACTGCAGTCAGCTGCTGGCTTATGTGAATCTAATATAATTTTGATGAGAAGCCTTTGTCTTTGCCCCAGTCGTCCTTTTTTGACACAAAAAGTAGTTTCACCATTTCACAATTCTAACATCAGTAAATGTTAGTAGATTTTGACTTGCTCTGTGAGCATAACACTTGTCAGATGTTTTTCTGAGGACAATGGAAAAGTATTCAAGTAAATGATGATGTAAATGACATTCTTAAACTTGTGTTTCTCCTGAACAGCATTTCTAAAGCCCATTGGCTTACTGATGTTCAATGTGGCCTTTAAGGGATTGTTGTTAAATGTTTTGGTAAATCACTCATATTTCAAGTTTTCTAAATCTTTCAGTAGGCCCCTACTCCTGCTATCTTCATCTTAATTTTGTAGTTATGTATTTTTTTCCCTAGAAAAATAAATGAATCTATTTTATATCTTAATAGAACCACTAATTGTACCAATAAAGCAATAATTTTTTTAGAGATTTATAAACGAATACCAAAACAATTCTTTGTAGTCATCCTCATAATATACTATTCTTCTTACAGAACATATGAGAGGGATAAGAAACTATAAAACCCATGCCAATAACATCACACTCTGTCTAAAATACATTCAGAATAGTAAAATAATATCAATGTACTTTCTGGAATTGAATCTGTATTTAATGATGCAGGAGTCAGGGATCCTTAGATGTCTGATTTGAAATGCTAGGCCATAAGCAGTGTTGAAATTAAAATTTGAAATAGCTCTGTTATCAATGACAACTTACAGCAGCATTACCGATATGGATATATTATATATTATTGAAATATCTATTATGCCAGTGGATGGGATTTTCATTCCTGATGTTTTGATTGTAGTGAGAGTGGTAATCTTACAGTTCTCCCTTTGGGTATGGTAAATTTCTTTCAAGTGAAACAGAATCAATCATAGATTGAATATAAACTGGGAATATTTTAATCACTACAGAAAGAAGCATTTTTTGACACTAAAGTTTCTTATCTCCCTACCCCACTTCAGCTGTTTTTTTTTAAATTTTCCACTTGTTAATGTTAGTATACACCATGATTATTTTCTTGCATTAGGGACAGCTCTAATCCTGTTGATAATTTGCATTCTAGCCAGTGGGAAATCTGTTCTCTGGGTGCTAAAGAAAGGAATTATGAACTATGGTGCTAAAGAAAGGAATTATGAGCTATGTCCACAGTTATTTCCTTTAAAGTCAAATGAGCATCTTTTCATTAAAGGAGTAATGAAAAACAAATTTAAGATTGTATATAATTGTTGAAATATCAAAATACACACACAAATACAATTTCATATATACACTTATTAATTGTATTAGTTGACTCTTATGTAGCCCAAGACATTCATTCATTCATTCATTCATTCACCCATCCCTTCAACATGCATTATACATTTATAGTGCAGGTGGTATGTTGGGCGCTTTTAACCAAGTTGAACACATGCCCTTTCCATTAAATGATATTTTCACTCATTGGCACGTGTCATGAGGGTATACACAGATAAATACCATCTAGATAGCACATATAGATGAATATCACTTTTTATTTTTAACCAAAAGATATATAGTCTATGGAACAATATTTTAGGTAGTCCAACAGTACAAAATTTTTCCAAATCTGATTCCACAATAAGTAACAGTAATATGCAAATGAAAGTATTGAATACAGATGTAACATTTAATTAGATAAAAATTCCAGTTTGAATGGGGATGCCTGTGCTACAGTGGAAATAAGAGTGAGCGGTAAGTTGTGGTGGCTAAGAACATGGTTCTGAACTTATCCTACGAGGGATAGAACCCAGGTATTTATTGGCTGTGACCTTGGGAAATTATGAAGCTTCTGGGCCTTCATCTGTTAACTTGCATAATGGGGATGATTATTATAACTAGCTCTGTAGGGTTATGTAAAATTGAAAGTCAACATGCAAGCAAATCCTTTAGCATAGTACCTGGCCTAGAGTAAATCCTTGGCAAATGTTAGCCATTATTGTTATTACAAATTTATAAATATAAAAATTTATTGACTTAGCAACCTCTAAAACTTTTTGTTTAGTTATTACTGAATACACAGATATTGAACCTTAGAATTTTAAGGATCAGGAAATATGACCACCATATGTCAAATAGATATATGTTATGAAATGGCAAATGGCCAATTAAATTAGACCTAAAGGAACATTTTTTAGAAGACAAGATGTTGTAGTTATTGATTTCAATATAAGTGACTGACCATGGAGATTTATTTCTTTGCTTTCCATGGATTATAATTACATTTCCATTAGAAAATGTCTAAGGAGAATAGTTAAAGATAACTCCTAGAATACCAGGAGTTATTTTATCTTGAAATGGCATTTTAATTATTTGTTTTTAACGCTTGTGTTGACTTATGTGGAGCTATTACAATAAATAGGTTCCAAGTAACATCAGGAGATGTTACTCCTGAGAACATCAGGAGAGCAGAATATGTTTCCAGCAATTGGGAGATGAACATATTGTACGTTCTGTACATTCTCCTTTTGTTTTTATTAGCACTTAATAGCTCTTTACTACATATCTACGTTCCTGACCTCAAGAGCACAGATCAATAAAGTCATAATAGGCTTTGCAGCTCCAAATTTGATTATTTACATGTAGCGTAAGTATGTAGATTTACAATTTTTGATAACTTGTTCCATAAAAGACTTAGGGAGAGAACATATAATCACAGCAATGTAACTAGCAAGGTATTAGAATAGGACTCAGTTTTGACTGAAGCATGAGAAAATAAAAGCAAGGTACCTAAGTGAGTATATGAAAATCACTTCTCTGCATACACAAATTTTACAGAGAAAAAAGTTCAGAGAAATTGTTCTTTGCATCTCTATCAAGAAACAGGCCTGGGATGTGGCCCATGGAAACTTAGAGGGTAAGAAAAGTGTTGGCTAACTAGCTTTCATGGTAAGAGGGTTGAGAGTGGATGCTGTATTGACACTTACCAAAATTCCTGGAGATTATTAACTCGTGGGACTTGTTTCCCATGGACCAGACACATCCATATGGAGTGTGTGGTAATCTTGGCTCTCATCTCTTAGGACCCCTGGTAATTGATAGCAGTCCTCAACATAGAGATGATTTTCTGTGGATTGAAAAAGGAGTCACCAAATACTTCCACTTACATCATTGCAACTGAGAAGAGAGGGGTCCAGCAGGGAACCCTGAACAGCCACCAATAGTGCGCTAAAAGGCAGGGTATCAGCTTTAACCACCTTCTAGACCCACCCAGGGATGTGAGCTCTAGCATCTGCCAAACAAGAGAGAAAGAAACCATACCCAAGACAGAATTGCCCTATCTCCCCTACCTCTCCACTTTTCTCTGCTTAGATTCTGGGGGGAAATGAAATTGCCTCCAGCAAATGGAGGAAGATTATTCTCAGAAAATGTTTCCTGTGTAAACAAATAAGCATAATTGTATTTGTCTTTTCTTTATGTTCCCTTGAGATATTTGTTAATCTAAGAATATATCTATGGAGTAAGAACATCATTTTTTTGATGATTGTTATTTTTTCATTTAAGATGTGGTGAGAATTGAGATGCAGAGGTATTATGAGAATGACGGTAAAGAAGATTAGGTTCTTCTTTATTACAAATATAATTTGAAGTCTTAAGAGATGTAAAAGTTTCTGTTTTCTCAAAAAGTAATCTGAGGTTACATTAAAAAACCTTGTAAGCTGGACTACTTAACAATATTCATGGGGTTTATTTATACACTATTATAACATGAAGCTAAACGGTTGTAAATATACTATTTGCATGTCTAGTCAGATGTGGTTATTTCCATGACAGATAAATACACTTTTGCCACTTGCTAGAGCAATTGTAAAAATATAATAAATATACACATTAGGATTTCCAAGGATATATTTTTCTCCATAGCAGATTTAGGACACATGAAAATAAAGCTTTAATGGTGCATGGTAGAGTATTAAAATTACTGCAGTGCCTGCTCTTACTAATGTAAGCCAGAAACTTGAACCATATGCTAAGCCATTGGTTCCCTAACTTGCCTATATGCCTCAGTAAAAGTAAAATACAAAAAAAAAAAAAAAAAAAGAAGAAGAAAAGAAACAAGTGAATGTCTCTGTTTCACCCCCAGAGATTATGACTTAATTGGCCTGGGGTAGAGACTGTGATTTACTTGGTCTGGGGTGGGGCTTGAGCTTTGAAATTTTTAAAAGATTCCAAAGTGATGCTAATGTGCAAAAAACTTTGGGAACCTCTGAACTAAGCAATCATTCTTGTTTTGTAATGTTTGCACTCACATGCAGCAAGAACAATTTCCTAGTCGTTAGTGAAACTGCTAATTCTGTAATGAAACAAAACTAAAGCTCCATTCCTTTCTGTAAACAGAATTATTAGGCCACTTCCAGAAAGCTCTACAGTAAGGTTTAATGTTGCATGGACTTGCTCTGTTAAAGATTCCTTAAAAGGGAGCTTTATATTTATTATGATATGAATAGTTTACTAAGTATTATGTCTAATTCAAAGATTTTAGCAAAATTTTGCTTAAAACCTGCTCATATCTAAATACAATAAGACTACTTTATCCCAGCTATCAGAAAATCGAAACTGCATTGCATAAAAAACAGTGTCCCGAGAAAGACAATAATTTATATATCTACCTCATTTATTCATACAATCATTTATTAATTCACTCATTCTTATATTCATGTTTTAGATTATTATATTTTCAGCTTTTAATCAGTGACCATTATGTGGCAGGTCTCGTGCAAAATGGAAGAAAAAAGAGATAAAAAACAGTATTGTTTCTTTAATTTTTTGGAAATTCCATTATCATTCTGTTATCCTTTGGCATAGTTATTTTATTTATTATAAATTATCCAAAGGAAATAATCAGAGATGATCACAAAGTATATATACATGAATGTTATTCAGCACACAAACTATGGCAGAAATTTCAGGAAAGGCCAATTTGAAATTTATAGTAAATCCACATTCAGGGATTGGGGCTGGTTTACACTTTTCATTTTCTTTTTTATTTTTCCAGCTTTATTAAGATATAATTGACATACAACATTGTATAAATTTAAGGTGTACAACATGATGATTTGATAAATATTTATAATATGAAATGATTACTATAGTAAGGTTAGTTAACACCTCCATCACCTCTCATAACTATCATTGTGTGTATGTGTTGTGAGAACATTTAACATCTACTTTCTTAGCAAGTGCTTTTAATTTTCAGTAGTCCATAACTATGCAAGTATTGGGAGAACTCTGTGGTTTTTTAAGAACACTAACCTACAATTTGAATTATATATTATATGTCAGGCTTGTGATAAATGGTCTATGTTAAATATCTGCTACTAATCTTCACCACATCTCAATTACGTAGGTTATTTTTAGCCTTATTTTATATTTAAGAAAATTGAGGAACAGAGAGGTAAAATAACTTGTCCAATGTCATACCTGTTAAATGGCTGAGCTTAGTATTGAAAGCCCAATGCATATACTCTTGGCTATTGAAGGGTAGCAGGCCATATAACTTCATAGATACTAGAGATAAAATTTCATTTTATATACTAAATGCTTCATTACAGGGGGATAATACATAATTTCTACTATCTTTTTCCCTCATTTCTCTCTTCCTACTTTTTTGTATTTTATGTAATGAATACAGATTAAATTTATAATCAGGAAAACAAACATATATGCAAAGGTAGTTGTACCCTCCAGGAGTTTCCCATACATCTTAGGAGCAGGAAATCTCCCTCTCTTTTCAGGCCTGCCTCAGGCTGGGCATTTGCAGTAGGAGAGATGGTGCTTTCTGTCCTCTCTCTCAGACCTCATCTCCAGTCATTAGCAACCAGTGTGCTCCTTGCTAGGTTCAGAACCTAAGGAGGAAGGAGAAGTAAGAGGATAGGATGCTCCTATGTAGCTGGCTAGTTTCACTTCCTTGGGCCTTACATATATTTTAAGTGGCCTCCCTGGATGGGCCTGTTAGGTGAGAGAAGCCTATTTGTTTGTGCTCTTCATATATTTCTTGTTGGGCCTTCTCTTCAATACTTCCTTGAGGTGGGCAGAAGCACCTCTAATTTGGGTGCCTTTGGGGGCTTCTTCCACAGCTACTGGGCATCGAGTGTGAGACTTTCAGGCCTTTCTGCTGAGGCCCCTCTCTCCCCACTGGACCCTTGTTAAACAATAATCAGTATCAAGGCTGCAAAGAACAAAGAGCTTTATTTGGGGTCCTAAGAATTGCAATTTGGGAGACAGATTCAGGTAAAACTAAAAGTGTTCCAGGGAAGAGAATGAGTTAGGGGCTGATAAAGGCAAGAACCACAAGGTTGTTAAAGTTGTCTGGCAAGAATTATGATCGATTCTGACAAAGAAGGGAAATATTTGTCCTTAAGGGATAGGTTGTCACAAATTATTTTAGTGTAAGGGTTTTATAAATATCTTGAGTTTCTGAAATGTTGTCAGGTGTTCTGAATGCCTGCTTTAAGACAACGTGGTCAAAGGTCACATTCCACTGGGCCGAGATGTACATAAATTATACTTTCTCCCTGGCTTCTCAGCTCCAATTTAGCTCTTAGCAATACCGACTCCATTGTAATTGTCCTTTCACACCCTATAGGACAGGACAATTGACCAACCCCACATGGATTTTTCTCTCTTGACATCTAATCAGCAGGAAATATTCACCCATCCTTTGTCCCAGCAGATTTTAGGCAAGCAGGCTTATTTCAGTTATAAGGGTAAATATACATATAAACAGAAAGAAATAATAATAATTTTCCCTGGTGCCGAAAGAGAAATAGACCCTCCCTCTTTTTCTTTCAGAATATTTTTTTTAGAAAAGTTGTAATTGTAAATTCTTTTTCTGTCCCTTTGAGATGTATGCAAATTATTTTTAAAGACTAAATAAGCCAGCTTTAGAACCTAAAAATGTCTTTCTCAAGGACCTGGGGGCTATCTCTTTGATACATAATCGAGGAAGATAGCACCTCTATCTCCCAGTGGCAGGATAGTGCCACCTAGCACCAAGTTGCAAAGCTAACTTCTGTCATAAAGATATGAAAGTTTACTTTTCTTTTGGATAAAGCCAACTAGCTAACACAGAGGGTTACCCCAATTATCAGGTGAATATAGGATGAACTATGTGTGATGAATGTTGCTGTCAAGTCCTCACATTTGAGGACTAGTTATTGTTTATCTTCACGTCATGTATGCAATGCGTTGTATCTCATTGGCTATGTGAAAAGTTGAGATTCCTTTCTGTCTTTGCAGCCTCTTTAGTGGATTGCCTTAATGGGCTTCATTAAATTCTGGTTTAATCTTTATTCAATAATAGAATTGTTTTATTTTCTCTTTTGTGGAAAGGATTTCTGGGCTGGGAGGATATTTTGTTTTTAATTATATTTCCCTAACTCAGTCCAGCAGCCCTCATTCTCTGGCTCCACCACTGAAGCAGGTAGTCTATCCTTCCCTTGCCTCTGTAAGTCCTCAGTCCACTGTCTGTTTTCTTTTCCTAAGTTAGGCACCTAACCTTGGCATTTTCCATAGGTTACTTCCTCTTCCCCTTCCCTAAAATGAAGGATAGGAACTATGATTAGGGTAACAACTTTCTCTAAAGCAATTTATTCACCAGTCACTTCTTTTCATGGTCCCTGACCCCTTCTTAACAAATTTCATTGGTCTTATGGGTCTACCAGGATAAAGGAAAGAATTTCTTGGAAACTTGATTCTGTACATGGAAGTGAAGGATTTGGTCACTTTGGTATTCTGACATTTATACTATGGAAAGCTTATTCAAATGTGGGGAGAGAAGTGTTGTATTCAAACATTCTGTTCCAATTACAATACCTGCAATAGTAAAATATGCATGATGCTTAGGCAATATATAAAAAAGAATTATTTGATTTGCCTGGACATGAACTACAGGCTTTAATAGTATTAAGTTCTCTTCAGAGGAGTATTTTTCTCTTACTGTTTAGCTTGGTTTGTTATGTGAACTTTATGCTGTGTTCTCTTTAGTAGCAACATACTCAAACGAACAGATCTCTCTCTCATACACACACACACACACACACACACACTTACTTTGGACTTTCATACTCATCATTACTAGTGTACTTATAAACTGAATTAATTTTTAAAATATATTATGATTGACTCCCAACAGCCAAGGCATACTAATTATAATTATTTTGGTGTAATAATGGTTATAATTTAAAATACTTCAATCATAGACAGGGTGATATCAGGTAAATAACAGTTCAAATTAGAATTTAGGAATTCTCCAATCTGAAATTCACTGTCCAGAGTAGTCACATACATTTTAATCTGAAATGTCACTCTAGAGACAGCTACAAGCCTTGGCTATCTTTAACTTGATCAACACAAGAGGTTTAGCTCTTTCGCATAACTATAATTGGTTTTCATTTGTAAAATTAATGGTTTATTAGCTAATTATTGTTAGATATGGGTCCTCATTGGTGTAATTAATAATATTGGAAATACCTTGTCTAGACAAAGGATTTTTGGAGACATCCTTCTAATTTGCATTAATAGGCATAAGAATTTAGCCAGTCTAATTAATATATGTTCTATACACTGAGGCATTGCTCTCTAGGTTTGATTGCAAACAAACCAGTTCAGATGAGGCTTGGTCTCCCTTTTATGCAATTTGAATATTGTAGAATTTGCTCTAAGCAAAAGAAAGGAAAGAGGATTTTCTGAGCTCATAAAAGTTATGTGACTGTTTGATGAATTCTTGGGGGAATTTGGCGGGAGAGCTTGCTTGTGCCTAATTAGTTTCAGGTTACTGGGAATAACCATCTATTGCCTACCTCATACTCTTGGAGATCTACATCACAAAACTATTTCAGACCAGTTCAGTGCAGCCAGTGGGAGATGGAGTAATAGGGATCACAAAGAGGAGAGTATATGGAAGCAGAAGATGCATATTGAAAAATGAGTAGTAATTTTCCAAGTGTGAGGGGAAATATTTCATCTGGGTAATATTATGATATTGTCCCAAGGTGAAAAACAGTATGGCTTATTCGTTCTACTGCTTATTCATTTATTGGCTGAAACTTTGGAGTTTTAGGGTAGAAAAATAGGCAAAAGTAAGACTATAAAGGGATCTGTATGATCTACGGAAGTGCTTTTCAAACTTTTTAAAACACAATTCATAGTAAAATACTTTTTATATTATACAAGCATAAATACAAAAAATTAAAATTTCACCAAATATTGCATCTTACTAGGTAATACATACTAACATGTTTTAACCTATTCTTTTTAGTATATTTCATTTTATTTTATTTAAAATGCTGGTTTTGAACAAGTAAATTGCTTTTCTGACACATCATTGGATCACTTTTCACAGTGTGAAAACTCTACCCAGAGGAAGCTCTGCCCTGTAGGAAACTGGGAGCTACTAAGATATTTTAAGCAAGCGTTTGTGATGACTGGAAAGATTGTTGTTTTGGTAGTATAGAGAATGGATTAGAGATGTGAGACTGGAGGTGGAGAAGACTGCTAGAAGATTATCCCCATAGTCCTAACAAGAGATTGCGAGTACAGAAACTGGGCATTAGCTTGTGGATTGGGGGCAGGAAAGATTTGAGAGATAGGTGGATAGAATTAGCAGGATTTGGTCACTGATTCTATGTGGATGTTTGGTGTTGATGAGGGAGGTGGAATGACAGAAAAGATTCAAGAGTATTTTCTAAACCAATCGATTAGATAACATGTTTGCTATATAGGAGGGATTCACAAAAATACAGTATACAAGAGAGCCACAGTTCAGTTTTATTTATTTTCTAATAAGAGAGGCTTACCATATTCTGTTGTTCTCAGTGTGACTTGAAATTTTCCATGATTCTGTAGTTTTTTTAATAGAACATATCTTTGGAAGTATACTGGCTATTTAGACCTTAACAGTTGTCTGATCCAGTGGATCCCAAATCTGGTGCTTCTTTAAACCGAGTCCCTCTGGGAGGAGCATTCAAGAGCATGTGCTGTTTAACAAGCTCCCCAGTGGATCTTTGCAACAGTCCCATTGCTGGAATGTGGCTATCGCTGCTTTTTATTTTAAGTATGAGAAAACTGTGTTTCTGTAGTATATAGTGATTTCTAAAATTCTCACTGTTTAGATGCTTATCTGGAACTAAAATCCACCCAGTTTAGTGCTTTTCTCCATGTCAATGCTTTCCTTAAAACACTCATACTTCATTATTTACTGATGACCTTGCCTTATACTTTTAAATATAGACTGCCTGGCAATTTCTCCTTAAAATATTTCTGTACTTTCACATTTTCAATCTTCCTTCAATTCTGTCAGTAAGACGTGCCCTTCTTTATTGCTAAGTCTCCTCTCGAGCTGTTTTTTATGGCTCTCGCTGACCCTTTTTTCTTCCCAGATCAATGTGTTGTTCCATTTGCTTTCTAAGATCAATATTTTTCAGATGCTCTACCAGCATGTGCTCTTTGTAAATACTTCCTTTGACTAGCTATATTACCCCCACTTCTTTGTTGTTAGAAACTGCTCTTCTATATTGAGTTGGTTAGGGTAGAAAATGAAATGATCTTTAATTTTGGATAAAATGCATATAAAACTCATCTTACCAGCTTTAGCTTTATTTATTTATTTATTTATTTGTTTATTTATTTATTTATTAAAAAGCCCATCCTTCCTAGGGAATTAAACACCAGTAAAGATATGACCACCAACAACCTAAAATATTAAAGAGAAGTACTACTGAGCCTTATGTTTGTTAAAAAATCACAGTGTGTGTGTGCACGTGTGGAGAGATACTTATTTCACTCTATTTGGAATTTCTATTTATTAGAGTAATATATAAAATAAAGACTAAAATAGAGTAAGGATTTAAGTTATGAGTACTTTAGTGATGCCTGTATAATGCACACTGTGGTATCTAGTGAATTTAATTTATCAACAAAGGTCAATAAAGCACTCTGTCTTATGTTTTAATTTTGAAATAGTGAGGGAAGGGTAGTGATGATCTGGAAGATAAGAGTGACATATGAGTGCTGTAAAGTGAAACCTGTCTAGTTCTGTGATCTTAGCTTTTACAAGTTAACTTTATAAAGACCAATTATAGAGCTACCTGACTATCAAATCTCTTATTCAAATACTTCTGTCAAGTTTTTTATATCTATAGACAGTACCTCAGTAGACCAGATCTTTTCAAGAACAATACCAAAATTTAGTAGGTAGAGTCGAAAGAACCCAATTTAAATTTGTCTCCTAAATGTATACTTTATTTATAAAATAATAAATCATATTCTATTACCCTGTAGCCTATTTTTGAAAAATGAGAATTTTTTCATTTGTATGCATTGATAAGAGCAAAAGAGTTGCAAGAAACAGATATTGGTTGAATATTGGATCTGTCATTTACTACCAATATAACTGTTTTTTTTTTTTGGTTAAAAGTAAATAAAACATTTGTTTAACAAAGCTGTTGTTGAATTTATAGATTATTCATGCAAAGTAATGAGGATGTTGCACTCGCACATTAGGCGCTAAATAAAATAGTATTGTTTATAAATGACTATTTCCCCAAAGTTGGAGTGACATCCCTTTAAGGGTCAAAATGTTAACATTTTTAAAACATTTTATTGAAAATCTTTCTATAAAGACTGAAGAGTTTTCTGACACTGTAAAGTGTGTAACAGAATGGAAATGTTATTTTTAAACAGGACCTACAAACGCAGGGTTCCTTAAAGTTGTTTCAGAGACCATGACTGGAAGGACAAGGGGGTGATTGCATGGGTGACATGCTTCAACCCAGTACAGTTGTTATGGCTGCTTATATATGAGAGTTACTTCTAAGATTTTCTGAAAATATTGGTTTCTGCTGCTCAAAAATGCACAAAAAATCAAATAAATATTGATACACTCTTTCTCCAAAACTTTTCTTTGAAACACTTTATACCTACAGCAAGGTTGAAGAGTAGTATAATAAACACCCATATATCTTCATCTAGGTTAATCAGTTATTAACATTTTGTCACATATTCTTTATATTTCAGTTTGCTTGTCTCTCTTCCTCTGTTCTATTTCTGTAGATGATAGATAGATAGATAGATGATAGATAGATAAAAGGAATCTTCTCTCTTTCTGAACCATTGTGACAACTCACCCCCTAAATATTTCAGCATTTGTCTCCCAAGAACAGTATAATACCATTCTTCTACATAAGCCTAAGCCCAATATAATGATCATATTTAAGAAATTTTATAGATAGCATATTGTAATCTATATTTATAATGACTGTACTCAAAATTTTCTCGATTTTCTCAATAATGTCCATTGAAGTCGTATTCGAAAATTCAGAATACTGTATTGTATTTAGCTGTCATATCTGAAGCCATTCCTCAGCCTTTTTTGGCTGCCTTCATTACATTCACGTCTTTTTTTTAAGAATTCAGGCCAGTCATTTCACAGAATGAGTCTCAAATCAGAACTCTTTGTTTCCTTCTGATTAGATTGAGATTTTTTTTAAATGTTGGCAAAAATGCTCCTAATATCAGTTTTATCCCATTATCAGTGATTATAAGTTTAATCACTTGGTTAAGGTGATATCCACCATATTTCTCCATTATAAAGGCATCTTTGCCAATCTATTTAACGTGTAATCTGTGGGGTGATACTCCGAGGCTTTGTGAATATCCCATTCTCAGTATAGTTTAGCCAATGGTTTCAGTATCCATCTGCCATTCCTTCTATATTAATTAGTTATCCACCTTCCATAAAGATTTTTCCCTTTTTGCCTCATGGTTTAATTTATTTTTAACAAATTACCCATGTGGACTACTGTACACATTTTAATTCATTATGTTAAAATCCATTATTGTCATAATTCATTTTCATGCTAAAATTGGCCCACATTAAACCAATGAAAGTTCTTCAAGCTGTCACCTCTGTTTTTTAAGCGTTTCCTTACTTTCTGAAGTAAGTTGCATACCAAACTTATGACATAAAAGTAGAATCCAGGCTTACTTTTCCTTTTCTGCCCCCACCCTGGACTCAGCCTTTTCTCCAAGGACCTTGTTCACTTTACCTGAGAACGATTTTTAGAAGCCAAGCTTCGGGGCTCTGGATTTGCTTGTTGCTACTTGGGTGTCATTGCTTCTAGGCCCTCTCAGCAGATATTAATTCCTATATGTACACATACACATATATATGATCATTTTTGTATATAGCTAGTAAGCTAAATATGAGTGCATACTGATATTTTTGACTCTAATCAATACCACAAATTTTATTTTAGCCTCTCTTCTTGCTTTCCTGTAACTTCCCTGACAGTAAGAAATCTGGCTTCCAACATTTACCATTCATTTACGTATTTGTTCAACCCTCGTATACTTGTAAAGCAGTTCAGAATTGTTAACTCCTACCCCCATAAGAAACAAATTTACCCTCTGGTGTACAGTGTTTATGTATAATTTCTTTAGTTTTTACACTGACAGTTTCTAGTCAAAACACAATTTTATAAAGTTAATTAGGTCAGCTCCTTTTTGACCCCAACCACTTAAGTGCAGTTATGTTATACATTTGTAAAATTGTTAAATTTATTTGTCAAACTTGGCATTTCATTCACGGATCCCTTGACATCTGATTGATTTGTTATTGTTGTTCTAGTTTGCATAAACTAAAGTTCATTCTTTTGTAATGTACAGTGGGTTTAGACAAATGTACAGTGTTCACTACCACAGTACCATACAAATTAGTTCCTTCACCCTAAAATTCCCTTGTTCATTCACTTTGTTGACAACCACCCTACCTATTCCTCCAGTCTCTGGCAACTACTGATATTTTCTGTCCCTATAGATATGCTTGTTCAGAAACATCGTATGAATGAAATCTCAATATGTAGCCTTTTGGTCTAGCTTCTTTCTCTTAGCAAAATACCTTTAAGATTCACCTATGTGCTGCATGAATCAATGGCCCCTTCCTTTTTATTGTTGAAGAGTATTCCATTGTGTGGATGTACCACAGTTTGTTTATTCATTCCCCTATTGAAACTATTGAAGGACATCTTGGCTGCTTTCTCTTTTTTTTTGTTGTGTGTGTGTGTGTGTGTGTATATATATATATATATATACACACACACACACACACACATTGACTAAAGCTGAAACAAACATTAGCATACAGGCTTTCGTGTGGACATAGTTTACAATTTACTTGGGTAAACAACTAGGAGTGTGACTGTGTGATTGCTGGGTCATGTGCTAAGGTTTAACTTTAGAAGAAACTGCAAAACTATCTCCCAAAGTGGAAGACAGCAATGAATGAGAGTACCTGGTGCTCCCCTATTGGTTTTTGTAGGTTTATTTTGTATCCTGGTACATTACCAAATTATTTTTTCTTTGTGTATATGAGCTAGTCAGGAAGTTTTAGGTATATGATCGTATCATCTGCAAATATAACTAATTTCACTCTTTTTCCAGTTATTATGCCTTTTACTGATTTCTCTTTAATTATAGCAGCTAATATCTCCAAAAAATGTTCAGTAGCAGTTGAGATCATGAGTGTGTTGCCATTTCCTTCACCTTAGTTGGATTGTCTCTAGTGTTTCTCCAATAAATAATTGTGAATGTGTATGTGTATGTGTATGTGTCTGTGTCTGTGTGTAAGCATCCAACAATTCCTATTTCACTAATCATTTTTATCAGAAATTGACATTGGATCTTGTCAGGGTCCCTCTCCATTTAATCATGATACATATTTTCCTAATATAGACAGTGAATTTGGTTTGTTTTTATTTTCTTTAGAAATTTTCAGGATTTTTCCATGGACATTTTTAGTGAGGCTACTCTATCAATTTTTGGTGCTTTCATTTTCTGGTTTAATTATCAGTTCTATATTGTTTTCACAGAATTTATTTTAAAGTTTTTCATTGTTTTATATCTGGGATATAACATTGAAATTACCTGATCTCTTAAGTTTAATAGAATTTTCCTATGAAATTATCTGGGTGTACTGTGTTATTGTTGTTGTTGATATTTTTTTCTCCCTTTCTTTTTCTTGTGAGGTAGTTATTTAATAGCTTTAATGATTTTTATGATTTACAATCCCTATGCTTCTTTAAGAAATTGCTGGAAACTCTCATCAAATACAATTAATTAAAAAAATTTTTTCCAATTCATCTGAATTCTAGATTTCCCTGATCTTTCCTAGGCAGTCTCAAGTGGCTCATTCACCGTGTCTGAATTGCTGTTGGCTGTGGCCTTCATTTTCAGCCCTTTATTACTCACTCTTTATTATTTGTATAGATGTTCATTTTAACCAATTTAAAACTCCCTTTAATTTAAGTACTCATCGTTGCTATTACTAAGGAGAGCAGCTTTCTTCCAATGAGTGCAAAAAAGTGTTCCTTAAAGGAAATGGCTGCATAATTCTACAATGTTTTGTCTCTTCAGTTATGAAATTTCCTTTCCTGGCTGTGCTAACTGTGTTTGCATTCTCTCTGCTGGCTGCTATAAATCGAGGGGTACTTTAAATTCATGTTGATGGAAAAGTCATTTCCTGGTCAGAGTCTCAGTTTAACTTTTTTAAAAATCCATTTCATAGCAGCATGACATTCCTGTGTCTGTTTATGCTATTAAAACTCAAAACAAGCAAACAAATCTGTTCTTCAACTGTACTAAGTCTGTTTAAAAGTATTTAACAATAAGTTAATAATATATGTCATCTTTTCTTCTTTTAAAGACTTCCCCAAATTCACTCCAAGTTAGTCTTGCTACTTACTGTGCCTCTATTGTTGCCATCACTAAAGAGTTCTACTCAGTTCATGGTGTTTATATTTGTATGACTGAGGCTTCCAATCAGTTTTCACACCTTGCCAGACATAAGAATGAACTGAAGAGTGGATTTCAGAAAATAATGTGTTAGACTAGGCTAGACTAGTTAACGTCTGGATGCTTCACTTTGGGGAATAATTTTGAGGAATAATCTGGGTTTATCAACAGTTAATTCCATAAATCACATAATTTCCTGATTTCAAAACACTTTCAGTCTCTCATATAGCCAGAGTCTTGGCACAGGAAGAAGTGTTAGGAAGGTGTTTAGAATTGGAATGGTTTCATTCTTAGCAATTACAGAGCTTCTTCTAAGGGATAATACTACATTACTCACCTCTTCCATGTTATAAATTTTGTTCAAAGCATCTAAAACCAACATGTTATATTATAGTACTATTATTTTCATTATATTATTAGGATAGAAAAAGATTTCATGATCAATTTTATCTCTTCTATATACTAATCTCTCCTACTCTACTACAAACACAAATTAGAATAACTCAGCCCTACCACCTACCCCCTACTATGGTTAACATCTTTGCCAGTACTGAATAATGGTGACCTATGAAAAGATACTTCCAGGTTGTTTTATTTTCTTTTAATTTTTTTATCTTTAAGAGCAATTTCATGGCAATGTCCTCTTGCTGTAAGGATTAAGGAGCAAGGAATATATGTAAGGAATTCCATATATATAATATATATACTTATATACACACACACAAACATAAATATATATACAATAAGAGGACAAATTATCCCCTTTGGCCCTCTCTTCCTAGTCAAGCACTAGATAACAAATAGAATGAAAAGAATACAAGAAAAATGTTCAGTTATTTTTATATGCTCATTGAGAAATGGACAAAATTAAATGATTGCTTAAAAGAGCAAGATCATTATATCAAATGTATTTCTTATAGATTTTAGGATCCCTTAATGTCACTAAAATTATTGCAGAAATCTATGGCTTGTAGATGACTAGCTGTTTTCATTTCTATCATAGGGAATGGCAAATGTGAATTAAGAGACAGAGAACTTGGATTTTAAGTGCTTCTAGCATCCATCCTGTTGTCCTGAAATTATTGTGCACTTTGGAAATGATTTCCTCTTATGTATAACCTGTTTGTGCTAATTTATGAGTTGGCAAACTGCCACCCTTGGGCCAAATCCATACTTCTGTCCAGTTTTGTAAATAAAGTTTTTTTGGAACACAGTAATGCTCATCTGTTTGAGTATTGTCTGGCTGCTTTCCCGCTACAATGGCAAAGTTGAATAATTGTAAAAGATATCACATAGCCTGCAACATCTAAAGTATTCACTACCTAGGCTTTTATAGAAAAAGTTTGCCAACACTTGTGCTGAGTGATTATGGTTGGTTCCCTTGTGCTTCCCTTGCTCTGTCTCTATCATCTGTTATTTTCTGGTTTAAACACTGTTTGTAGAAAATAATATTACCAAACAAAGGCCAGGCTCAGAAAGGCTTTCTGTATTTCCATTGACTGTTACATGTGAAAGTGAACAATACGTTTAGTTATCTTCTTCTATGTCCTCAGCTTCAAGAGGGTGGTAGTAATGAATTGATAGATCGATAGATTGATAGATAGATAGATATTATTTATCCATATGGATCTTCAATGTGATTTATAAATATTTTCCAATCAACTATATGTTTCAATGAATTCGTGCTCCTAGGCATTGTCAGATCCTTGTTTCTTCAGGAGTTCACCCAAGTACAGCGAGTTAGGTCTATTCCATCTTTATCTTTTTTTCACCAAACCAAGCTCATTTTTATTCTATAATATTCTACCTAATTGCTCCACTAGGTGTCCAGAGTGGATCTATCCTATGTGGCAATTTATCTTCCTTGTAGGAACCCAAATAAGATATTGTACAGGAACAAATAAGGAAGGAGAAGTAGAACAGGAAAAGATTAACTGTGGAGGGGAAATGTAAAAACATATTTGGAAGACCAAGCGTGGGGCAAAGAGAATGACTAAGGAGACAGAAGAAGCTACAATCTGGTGACTAGATAAGAGGTTAGGGTTTGCAATCGAGAGATGCAAAGTGAAAAGCCATTAGTGGAACAACTGAGGAAATCTTAATAAAGTCCCTATTTTAATTAATAGTATTATACTAATGTTAATTTCTTAGTTTTGCTAAGTATACTATGTTATGTAAGATGTTAATATGAAGGGAAGCCGGGTGAACAATTTTTGCAACACTTCTATTAGCATAGAATCATTTCAAACTAAAATGTTTAAAAGGTATATATTCTTGATATTAAATAGCTCAGCAACTAGTAGAGAGAAACAGAAAAATTAACAGCAAACAGCAACAAAAAATAACATCATGCCAAAAATGCTCTGATAGTGGTTTTCCTCAAGGCACCATGGAAACACAAGATAGTTATTGATAACCCAAATGACAGTTTAGGAAATGGAAGTGGATAGATAGCAGGCAAGTCTTCCTGGAGAAGGTATTTCCAAACTCTGTTGTAATGGATGAGTGGAAGATGTCCAGGCAAAGAAGAGGATAAAGAATTCCAGGTTGTTGTACCACCATGTTTAATGACATGGAAACAGGAACAAACATGACACATTTGGGGACATTTAATAAGAATGGAAATGATTTTTAGAAGTGGAGTGGAAAGAGATGAGACAGTAGAGACTGGCAGTAATTATAATCAGCAGGGACTTGTATAGTATCTTAAATAATTCAGCTTTTAACTTGAAGAAAATAGAGTTGATCAAAGTTTAGCAGAGGTTGATATGATCAGTTTTATGTTTTACAGTGTTATACAGAAGGCTATGTGTAGCGTGGGTTGGAAGAGATCAATAGTGGAAACTGAAAGACTAAGACTATCTTTATTCGAAGTGAGCTAGAGCACTGGAGATATGATTTGAAAAGAGTAGAAGGTTGCAAACACTATTAATTAGGTGGAAATCAGCATAATTTAGTGTTGCTTGAATTTGGGTCTATTGAAACAGGGAAAACCAGAATAGACCCAGGCCATTATTCAGAAAACTAGCTGCAGATAAGTATTAGTCATCAAGACTTAGAAAGAAAGAGGCAAGCAGATTTGGTTGGAAGAAAAGATTATAGATATTCATTTCCATTTTTACCTATTATTTTTAGTTGCTTTTAGAACACAGAGTCTGTTGGCATCCAACAGAGTCACTCTATATGAACTATAAATTTGGAAGTCATTGTGTGGTTGACTATATTAGTTGACTTTCTCTAGTTAGGGAAACTTTGAAGTGAAGAGAAGAAAAAATAAAACTCTGGGAAAACTAACATTTGAGTGAAGTGAAGAAAGAACAAACTGCAAAGAAAATTAAGAAAAATTTACCTCTGATTTCTAGAAAAATAAAACAAAGACAGTGGTTTGACAGCAAGTAACAGAAGGAATTTCAAGAAAAAGGGAAGGCTCAAAATTCTTAAAAGTTTAGCATATCAAATAATAAAATGATTGAAAATGCCTTGGATTTAGTAATTAAAACTCATTGATATTTCATCTGTACCATTTTTTTAGATTCCATATATAAATGATATCATATGATATGTCTTTCTCTGAGTTACTTCACTCAGTATGACAGTCTCTGGGTCCATCCATGTTGCTGCAACTGGCATTATTTCATTCTTTTTTATGGCTGAGTAATATTCCGTTGTATAAATGAACTTATTTACAAAACAGAAATAGAGTCACAGATATAGAAAACAAACTTATGGTTACCCGGGGAAAGGGGGTGAGGGATTAATTGGGAGATTGGGATTGACATATACACACTACTATATATAAAATAGATAACTATTAAGGACCTACTGTATAGCACAGGGAACTCTACTCAATACTCTGTAATGACCTATATGGTAAAAGAATCTAAAAAAAAGAGTATATATATATATATATATATATATATATATATATATATGTATATATGTATAACTGATTCACTTGCTGTACCCCTAAAACTAACACAACATTGTAAATCAACTATACTCCAATAAAAATTTTAAAAAAAAATGTGGAGGAAAAAAAACCTCGATAAACTTGGGAGAGGAATTTTAAAAGCCAAAGTGGGGTCTATTGAATTGGAGCAAGAAATGTAGAAGAAATGACACTATTGACTTCTGTATGCAAATGATAAAATACTATTAAAGTGCCTTTTAAGATGGTGTGAATCATAAGCATGTGCATATGATGGATACAAAGTGCAAGTAGAGATAGTGGAGAAAGGAGAAAAAGAGATAACTGATGGTAGAAAAGTCCTCCGGATCTTAAAAGAAATTGAGTCCTGGGTCCAAGTGTAAATTTTACTGTTGATCAGGAGACAAAACTCCTTTAATATATGAAAAAAGTAGAGAAGAAATAAATTATAGTGGAACACCTCCCCGGACTTTGAAGAAAAACATCAAGCTAAAATGACTTAACCTGTTAGGCAACTTTAAAGCACAAGATAAATATCTGTTTTCTACAATCTCAGTAAAGTGTTTAAATTAAAAGGAAAAAAACTTTAGAGTTTGAAAAGATAAAAGAGGGCTTCCCTGGTGGCGCAGTGGTTGAGAGTCCGCCTGCCGATGCAGGGGACACGGGTTCGTGCCCCGGTCTGGGAAGATCCCACATGCTGCGGAGTGGCTAGGCCCGTGAGCCATGGCTGCTGTGCCTGCGCGTCTGGAAAGGACACAACAGTGAGAGGCCCGCGTACCACAAAAAAAAAAAAAAAAAAAAAGAAAAGATAAAAGAGGTAACAAAAGTAAATGAAAATAAGCTTGGAAATAGAATGCTCCACTGCCTGCAACACAGGAAACAAGAAAAGACGGAGGAACAATATGTCCACATTGTGAGAGAAAAGAACTGAGATCTAATAGTCCTATCCCTTCTCAGACATGTGAAGACTGAAATGTATCCTTATACTTTTCAGAAGAAATTTCTCAAGTTAACTTCTCTGGGTAAATGGCCTCCCCTCAGTCATTTCATTCATGACTATTTAAATGGCACCTTTTAAAGACGATTTTCCTGAATACCACAGCTAACCTTGCATCACACTCTGTCATCTTAATGGTGTGTGATTTTCTTTGTGTCATCACCTAATAATATACTATATGATTATTTGTCTATAGTTTTCACTGCTATTTCTTTATTGCCTACAACAGCATCTGAAATCTAAGTGCTCAATAAATATATAAACCAGCAGCTGAAAAATGAATTCCATGGCCTTTATTGTCTCTTACAAGAAAGAAGGAATATTATCTGGTTTAAAAACAAGAGAACGTGATGAACTTGTGAACATGAGGAAAGTGGTCCAAGTCAAATTGTTTTGGACAGTTGAAAAGTTAATTAAATAAGGCATACCGAGAGGGATTGCTGAAGAGCCTTAAATGGGTCATTTATTCATTTTCATTTCCTCAGTTCTTACTGTGCTAACATTATCGCTTCCCTCCTGCCCTCTCAAGGACTTGGCTCTTTGGGTCATTTGAGATTTGTGTCATTGCTCTCTATTTCTTACTCATCACTCTCCCTTTCTATTGGGTGTTTCCAGCAGTCATATAAACACGCAGGAAGCAATCCCATTCTAAAAAGTGTCTCACCCTAACTCCACATCTCACTTGAACTTCTACCCATGTTTTCTGCTGCCTTTCACAGCCAAATATCTCTAGTTTATACTCTCACGATCATTCACTATTTTTTAAATGTGGAAAATGTTTTAAACTATCAAAGAGTACAGTGACTCATATAATATTCAGCTGTGGGACACCATAATTGGAATTACCAAATGTTAATATTTTGTCATATTGCTTAAGATCTTTTTTAATTCAAGGAAATAACATAATTGATAAAACTGAAGTTTCTTTTTTATCACTTATTATCATTCCCCTCCTTCTTAGAAGCAATTGTTATTATGAATTTGGTATTTATTTACCCTCTACCCAGTTTATGTTTAAATATATAATAATATTTGTTTTTAATTTATGTGAATTTAACATACTGTAGGTCTCTTTGTATAACCAGCTTTTTGTATTTAATATGTATCTGAGAAGTCCCTATGTCGACATGTATAATTTAAGTTCATTCATTAATTACATTATATTGCTCCTTCATGTGCATATACTATTTTTACTTATCTATTTTCATACTGATAAATAACTATTTCCACTTTTCATTATATTTTATATCATCATTCTTATGCATTATTTTTTGCAACCTTATCTTACATCTATCATGAGTTAATATTGTAACAGCTTAAAACATCTTCCATGAGTAATTTTACTTAAGTAACTTTGTTTCCATATTCCACCAACATTATCATGTTAAGGGATGTTTATGACAATTTGGAGGAGAAAAAGAAGGCATTGAAAGGGTGACTGGAGGAAGAGGATTCAGGATGCTCAAGGAGAACAGTTAAGAATGCAGGAGAAACTGTTATCATTCATGCCAAGGGAGTGTTTTAGGCAGAAGGACATGGTCAGCAATATGAAACAATTGGATCCAGAATTTTAAAGGTTATTGATGGCACTACCAAGTATCATTTTAATAAAGTGATGGGATTGAAGCCATATTAAGAAAGATTCTTGTAGGCTAATGAACAAATGGGAGAGAAATTGTCCTTCCAAAGAATGTGGCTGAAATACACATGCACACACACACACACACACACACACACACACACACACACAGCTGAAGGAGAAGGCTGACTTAAAAACTTGCTATCTTAAAGGAAGAGAAAGGAAGTTCAAATCACAGGAAGGAGCAGCGCACACAGGAAGACTTGTTTACACTGGATGAGATCTTCTTACAAGATTAAAGAAAGATGACCAGAAATTACTTTTTGTTTTAATGTTAATTTACTTTGCAGGAAAAACAAGTTGTGAAGTGGCAAAAATGCTCACTTCAGTCTTCATCACAACAATGTTAAGTGCATAACACTGTGAATGACTATCTAGTCCGATGATTTTTCTGAGTATTACTCAAACATTTTAATCTCCTTATAAAGGAACCAAACATTCTCAACATTCAAGAATTCATTTCATTATTTAAAAATCAAAATTAAAAAAAAACACTACTCAGTGAGTAAGATTGTGAATGACACCTCCATGGTTGTAAGCATTAAACCTTAAATTTAAAGATAAAGATAAATCAAATTAAATGTTAATAAATTTGAAAGAATTGATACATATTATAAACCTGAATTAACAGAATGATTAAAGTAAAATGAAAGTCCAGATCATATGTGAGATATATAAAAAATATTAAAACAAAACCATTGTTCGATATACAAAAATAATTTTATGACTAGACATATCTATATTAATAAATATAAATAGATTAAATGTTATTTTTATAGATTATAAATCAAACTTGTTTCTGAAATAACAGTTGGATTGAAAAGGAAATAAAAATTAAAATATCAGAGAATATAGAAAACAATGATACTCAGACAAGTGTATATTAGAACCCATGAGAACTAGCTAAAAAAATGTTCCCTGTAAGGGTAAATATGAACTAAAATTAAGAGGCTTAATTTTCCCTTTTGAAAATAAGAGACGCCCCATCCCTTCCCTTTTCCTAGATCATTTACTTTAGAGTACTCGTAATTGTAAGGTCTTCATTTCTTTGAAAAGTATGTAAATCTTTTTAAAGGCTAAATAAACCTCTTACCAGCTTTACAACCCAGGACTGCCTTTCTTAAGAACCTGGGAACCATCTCTTTGAAATGGAATCGTAGGGAAGATAGTGTCCCTATATCCCAGTGCCCTTAGGAGAATAAGAGCCTAAATTTCTCTGGTGCCTAGCTGCAAAACTGCCTTCTATCATAAAGGTAGTTATTTTTTCCTTCAAATAAAACCTATTAGTTAACATGTTTGGTCACCTCCAATTACCAGGTGAATTTAGGATAAACTGTGTGTGACAAATGGTGCTGTCAAGTCCTTTTACTTCAGGGATAGTTATCGTTCGTCCTGAGAACATGTATATAATGGATTGTGTCTACTTGGCCATATAAAAAGATGAGATTTCTTTCTGTCTGCAGTATCTTTTAGCAAGTTATGTGGATGCCCACGACATTCTAGTTTAATTCTTATTCAATTATAAAATTATTTTCTTTCTCTTCTAACTTTGTGGAAAGGTTTTCTGAGTTGGGAAGAGACCTTATTTTTAATTATGTTTCCCCAACTCCAGTGGAAGATCCATTGCTTAAGTACTCAATTACAAGATTTCAAAAGAAAAATAGATTAAAAATTAAAGCTATTTGTTAATATTTTCACAATATTAGTAAATCAGAAGAAAACATAAGTATATAATCATCTTTTATTATTTTTAATAAAAATCATCAACGGTTATTTGGAATTAATTTGTTTTATGTTGTTATTTCCTTGCCATGCTTTTTATAGTAATAAACATCTTCTTACCATATGACCCAACAATTGCATTACTGACAAAAAAAACCCTTCATTTATCCCAGAAAAATGAAAACTTATGTTCACACAAAGTCCTATACACAAATGTTTATAACAGCTATATTTGTAATTAACACCAAACTAGAAACAATCCAATGCCCTTCAAAGGATGAATCATTAAATAATGGTGCATCCATACCATGGAATACTACTCAGCAATAAAAAGGAAAAATTTATATATGCAACAACTTTGATGGATCTCAAAGAGAATTATGCTGAATGAAAAAAGCCAATCTCAGATGATTGTAGGATCCCATTTATGCAGCAGTTTTGAAATTAAAAAATTCTAGAAAGGGAGAACAGATTAGAGGTTGTCAGTGGTTAGGGAGGTGTGGAAAGAAGGGAGGTGGCTGTGGTTATAAAAGTAGCAAGAGGGATCCTGGTGATGGAATTGTTTGCATCTTAACTGTGTTGGTAGTCATGCGAACCTAAAAGTGATAAATTTGCATAGAGCTAAATATGCACATGCATACACACGTAAAACTTGCAAAATCTGAATAAGGTTGAAAATATGTATCAACATCAATTTCCAGGTTGTTGTACTTTAGTTAAGTGAGATGCTACCATTGGGAAAAACTAGTTTAGGGTATCTGAAATCTATTATTTCTTAAAATGCATGTGAACCTATAATTATCTCATTTTTTTTCTTTAAATTGTAAAACATTTAAAGCCAGAGCAACTCAGCAAAGGACAATTGCTTTGTTTTACTTAGCAGTAGCATTCTGTATTTCTATTGCAGAAAGGAATTTTTATGGAATATTAAATCATAAATAAGCCATGCCAGAAATGATCCCCTTGGTAACACAATACACTGTGAATTCTTTTCATGAATCCAAAATCACAAAGTTGATGCTGTAAGCCCACCACTGCTGAGAGAAGAACATGCTTTTACTAAACACATGATGTTCCTCTAATCTAGTGAATGATCTATTGCTCACATAATCCTTGTGTAGAATTCAGTGATAAGCATGAGAGAAAAATACTAAATATTAACATTTCTGTAGAAATCATATATCGATACATATTTACAAAATATGTGTGTTACAAAAATAACACACACACACACAGGGTTTAGATGTTGTAACATTCCACAAAGCAGTGGTAACTGTGCACTTAGTATTTTGGAAACACTTTGACACAGTGTCACACGTTTTAAAAAATAAATGAAAAATTTATAAAATGTAAATTCTAACTTTCTACAGAGATACATATTCTGAGCAAACTATAAGAAGTATTTTTCAAAGAATTGGGTATTTTCCAATGAGCTGCAAATATGAAACCAAGAATTTTATTCCCCAAACTGCTAATTTATTTCACCCTCCCCCATTATCCACTTTGATAGCCGTAAGTTTGTTTTCTGTCTGTGAGTCTATTTCTGTTTTGTAAATAAGTTTATTTATATCATTTTTTTAGATTCTATATATAAGTGATATAATACTGTATTTGTCTTTGAATTACTTAATATGATAATCTCTAGGTCCATCTATGTTGCTGCAAATGGCATTATTTTATTCATTTTTATGGCTGAGTAATATTCATTGTATATATATATATATATATATATACCACATCTTCTTTATCCATTCAACTGTGAATGGACATTTAGGTTGCTTCTATGTCTTGGCTATTGTAAGTAGTGCTGCTGTGAACATTGGGGTACCTGTATCTTTTCAAATTAGAGTTTTCTCTGGATATATGCCCAGGAGTAGGATTGCAAGATCATATAGTAACTCTATTTTTAGTTTTTTAAGGAACCTCCATACTGTTCTCCATAGTGACTGCACCAATTCACATTCCAACCAACAGTGTACTTTTTCTCCACACCGTTTCCAGCATTTATTATTTGAAGACTTTGCCTCTCACTGTTGTGGCCTCTCCCGTTGCGGAGCCCAGGCTCCGGACGCACAGGCTCAGCGGCCATGGCTCACGGGCCCAGTCGCTCCGCGGCATGTAGGATCTTCCCGGACCAGGGCACGAACCCGTGTCCCCTGCATCGGCAGGCAGACTCTCAACCACTGCACCACCAGGGAAGCCCTATTTGAAGACTTTTTAATGATGGCCATTCTGACTGGTGTGAGGTGATACCTCATTGTAGTTTTGATTTGCATTTCTCTAATAATTAGTGATGTTGAGCATCTTTTCATGTGCCTGTTGGTCATCTGTATGTCTTCTTTGGAAAAATGTCTATCTAGGTCTTCTGCCCATTTTTTGATTGGGTTGTTTTTTTTTTATAGATATTGAGCTGTATGAGCTGTTTGTATACTTTGGAAATTAATCCCTTGTCAGTATCATTGTTTGCAAAGATTTTCTCCCAGTTGGTAGGTTGTCTTTTTGTTTTGTTTGTGTTTTCTCTTGCTGTGCAAAAGTGTTTCAGGTTAATTAGGTCCCATTCGTTTATTTTTGTTTTTATTTTCATTACTCTAGGAGACAGATCCAAAAAAATATTGTTGTAATTTATGTCAAAGAGTGTTATATATTTACCTCTAGGAGTTTTATAGCATCCTGTCTTACATTTAGATCTTTAATCCATTTTGAGTTTATTTTTGTATATGGTGTTAGAAAATGTTCTAACTTCATTCTTTTATATGTAGCTGTCCAGTTTTCCCAGCACCACTTATTGAAGAGACTTTGTCTTTTCTCCATTGCATATTCTTGCCTCCTTTATTGTAGATTAATTGACCTTAAGTGTGTGGGTTTATTTCTGGGCCTTCTATCCTGTTCCTGTTTCTATCCTGTTGAACAATATGTCTGTTATTGAGCCAGTACCATACTTTTTTGATTACTGTAGCTTTGTAGTATAGTCTGAAGTCAGGAAGCATGATTCCTCCAGATTTGTTCTTCTTTCTCAAGATTGTTTTGGCTATTTGGGGTCTTTTGTGTTTCCATACAAATTTTAAAATTATTCTAGTTTTATGAAAAATGCCATTGGTAATTTGATAGGGATTGCATTGAATTTGTGGATTGCCTTGGGTAGTATGGTCATTTTAAAAACATTGATTCTTCCAATCCAAGAACATAGTATATCTTTCCATCTGCTTGTGTCATCTTCAATTTCTTTCATCAGTGTCTTACAGTTTTTGGAGTACAGGTATTTTGCCAATAGTAACCAAGCATTATTTATACAATAAAAAACAGAAGTCTATTTATAAAATATAAATTTTAATTTTCAATGAAGCCATGCATTTGAAATAAATCATCTCTTGGGGAATTTAAAACACACAGTGATATAATGACAAAGCATGTTGTTATCTGCAGTAAAAACATTTAGTATCCTTTTGTATCATTCTTTATCAAGTTTGAGACAAGAAATATCTGAATGATACCTTGAGGAGTGTACATTACAATAAGGACTAGACATCTTATAAAAACATGATATCTCCTAGAGATATCATGATTGATTGATAAGTCATATTTTAAAAGCCTTGATACATGCAGTGAAGGAATGAAAATAAAAACTACGTGAAAAGCTTTAAAAATAAAAGGTGACGTCAAATCAGAACCAGAGTAAAAAATTATGGATGAAGAAACACCAAAAAAAGTCTAAATTAAAACTTGAAGCTGCCCTGGAAAAAAATACTTGGCAGTTAAGTCAGTTACAGTATTACATAAAAACTTCATTGTCCATGGCCCCAATGCCATCAAGATAAGACTAAAAGAAATTTGAATGAGCCATGAAAAGAATTAGCTTTATTGGATTTGACTGCCTTAGTCTTGTGAGGGTGGGTTTGATGAGAGTAACATATACATTAGTGAATATAAAAATCATGAGTGTACTTTCTAAAGAGAGCTAGTTTTCCTTTCTAGTTTAAGTGAAGTCTATGAAATAAGGATGATGGTGGTATGAAAGATAAAAAAGTTACCATCTGAACATCCTGTAGGTGAAAAGGAATTTCTGGATCATATCATTGAAATATTTAAATTGTAACATAGAAACTTGGTGTTTATTTGAGCATACATTTGAAAATAGAACTTATCCCACAATAATATTATTTTGTTTTATCATTATTATTCTAAAGAAACTTTAGGCTTAAGAGGACCTCAAATTTGGGCAGCTAAAATTCATGAACTAAGAGCATTGAAAAATATGACCTGGAATATAAATAAATGTATTTCCACCATAAAAAAGCACAATGATTTATAGAATTTGTATATGTGGCCCAAAGTTTTATTTCTCAAGATCATAAAGAGAAAACAGACAAAAAAGCTGGTCATAGGTCATATGCATTGATCTAGTAAGACTGTGAAAGGTGCTCAGGCACTTGAAGGATAAATACTTATTCTTAACTGAGAAGGCAAAGAAGAAATAACTTTGAGACTGAAAATTGATAAGAGAGATTATTATGGCTGCCTTGTAGAAATTCCAAATTGTTAATATCCAAGACACCTACTTTACTTTCTTTAAACTTTCTGAAGAAAAAGCGCGGATAATGGAGAGGATATTTTTCTCTCATGATTCTTAGTAGTAAAAAGAAATTATTTCTTTATTGCATTAGGGTAAATGCTCCTAATTTTAGTGAATCATTTGATCTTTGAATTCTATTTGCTTTGCAAAAAAGAAGTTTCCTGCAAAAATGTGTCTTAATGAGTCCTTCAACAAAACAAACTACACCCTAAACACTTAGATTTTCAGTGTGATTGACATTTTACTTGCATAGAGTTCAATAGGGTCCCTGACAATGAAAACTCTTGTTTTGCCAAGTTAGTCATTTTTGAAGGACAATCGTAAAGACTTTGTTCTAAAGATAAGGGTTTGAATAATGAGCTATATACTTTATGTATTGTATATATTGGCCCCTGCCTTCAAGAAGTTTTTATTTGAGTATGCATATGAGCCTAATGCATTAAATCTTTAAAATAAAAAACAATCACAACATAGAATTATGTGCTTCATTTACTTCTGTAGGTGTGTTGTCCTACAGCCATGGTCCTCAAACTTGAATATGCATCAGAGTCACCAGTGTGTTTGTTAGAACACAGATTGTGGAGTTCACCGCAGAGTGTCTGGCAGAGTAAATGTAAGGTGGAGCCCAAGAATTCTCATTTGTAACAATTTCCCAGATGATGCTAATACTGCCAATCTGAGGACTACACTTTGAGAACCACTACCCTAGGGGAATTCAGAAGAGGAAAGATATCATTGTAAACTAGGATAGCTGAGCGTGTTTTGTGTAGGAGGTGGTTCTTACACTGTGATTCAAACAGATTTATACAGAATAACAATCTTATTCACTATAACATTTATTCAGACTGGTGATGATAAATGCAATTTAGTTATTATTCTTACCTTTATTCCTTCCTGATCCTTTTTCTTCTTTTCTTCGTCTTTTGGCTGAGAACAAATAGTTTCATCAATTCCTCATTGCAGTCTTCACTTTTGTCCAAAAGAAAGGGTGTACTTGTCACAGTTGTTTAAACTGGTACTGTCCTATCCAGTCCAGACCAATTTCCCAATAACATTTCCCAGGCTATATGTGTAACTCGTTTTGGACATAACTGTCTTTTCTGTAAACTAATCAAACTGTTTCCACAGACCAAAGCAAACTTCATTATTGAAGCAAGGGAGACCAAGTTGGGCTACACTATAATGAATGTCATACACAGATAAACTCTGCAACGTCAGCAATGTTTGCTCAATATTTCCAATTGCAAAAGCAACGTAAATAGTGAAATGTCAGGATAAAGATATAACAGGATGTAGGCACACAGGCCAGATTTTCATTTTACATTATTCAATGGAAAATTTTACCCACAGGAACTCTTTTTTAACTTCAAGGAACGTTTATTTTTTCTAATTAAAATATATCATTTTTATATAAAAAGGTAGTGCTTTGTGTTCTCCTCTCCAAATTATATCTTTCGTGCTCTTCCTGGAAAGGGAGAGGTGCAGGAAGATTCACTTTTTAAAAAGAACTAAGGAGTATTTTCAAAAAAACAGAATATACTTTTAAGATATATTTGCCAACATATTCACAGTACATATTAAAGTATATTCACAGCAGTTATACAGGAAGATGTTGATTATATATGTTTTTTACATCACTCACATAAACATCATTTTGTGAGTGATAAAATCTTCAAACTGTGGCTCAAGTTTTACTTTATGAGGAGTGAAAGAAAAGAATCATCTCTCTGGGCCCAAACTAATGTAATAAAAACAGTCCTTCTGGACGTCAAGGGTTTGAAGTAAATTGGAGAGTGAGTGGCAAACACACAGCAGCCTCCACTGTCCACTGCCTGACCAGGCGGCTGAGCGCTCAAGAGGTATCTGTTCCAATGCACTGTTGCAGTTAGCTTCCCAGAGTCTATCCAGGCCACAGTTCTGTCTTGGAGCCTTCAGCCCAGGGAGCAGGCACAGCTTTTCATCTTTCATTTTTTTTCTTCTTTCCCTTTTGCTTTTGATAAGAGCTATTTGGGTAAGGTGCTTCATTATTCATTTTCTAAGAGCAAAGGGAAAACTCCATGAACCTTAGTAATGCAGTATTAATTAAGCTGAGACTTTCCCAATCAAGAGATGTACAACCGTAATTAATATATCCAATCCCAGTGTACACTAAATATAGCAAATAGACAGACTTCAAAAAAATTTTTCCCATATGTAAAGCAATATTTCTGTTACCACAATGCTTTCTATGAAAGCACATATTTCTTAAAATCCCAATAGCTAAAGAGTCATGCTTCCATAACCAGGATAAATTTTAATTGGTTCAGAAAATCTGAGGGATGCCTTACTTATAATGATTCTAGGTAGGTAAAAATTATTGCCACAACAATAATAATTATTATTCTTTTAATTATTTTTCAAGAGATGTGGACTTTTGAATAAACATAAAATACAGAATAGGGAAAAAAATGTTAAGTAAATTAAGAGCATGCAAACTTCAGATATTTCCAGCTCATCCTCAACCATGTCATTATGCATATTTATATAGAGCAAAATTGTAAAAAATTATATAAAGATTAAATATTAAGAGAAAATTGATATATATAGACTTGAAAGGATTTATTTCTTATAATTTCCCCATAGCATTTTCAGGTATATTTATTTTATGTGTTATTTATATATTCTTATGACTCCAAAATCAATAATGACAAAATATTGCAATCTAATCTATCATTTTATTGGCCAATATCCTAGTAGAAATAGAACCTCAAAATTTTGAGCCTTATCATTTTCAGTTCCACAAATATTATATCATTAAAATACATGTGTAATGTCTCATTAAAATTTCTTCAGGAAAACTGAGAATGAGTTTTTAGCCTATACACTGAACAAATCTGACAGGTTTTAAAGCTAGAATTCTTCTTAGCTAATTGATACTGAATAGCTTGCTTACACTTCATTCAACTCAAGATCTTTCTATAAACCAGTCACCTGAGATGAAAAATTTTCTTATTGTAATATACAGTGTGTTGTCTCCTCTTTAATCATTTTTCTTTTCACAAAGGTATAAATAGAAGCTTCTCAATTTAAATGTCTCCTGCACATATCTATTTGTATTAAGTATGATATAAAATAAAAATCTGTTCTTTTGTTTCTAATTTATACACACTAGAGTTCCTTTTCATGTTTTCCCCTACTAAAATTTAGAAAGGTTGTTTTTAAAACATTATAAGAATTCAAAATGCTATTTTCAGAATAGTTGTTTCTGTGTGTGGAAGATAACTTGACATTTATTTACTTATGATTTGCCCCTCGAGTTAGACTTAGAGGGAAATTATAGAAATACTGATTGTCAGCTTGTGGATCAGCTTTAATCTTTATAAGTGGCACAGGGCTGATCTCATATTTCTACAAAAAAATATTGTGGAATGAATCCAATATATACCTTTTGGAAATAAAACTTTCAAATTTACAAAAAACTAAATTTTAAAGTCACTAGGCCTAGATGAGGTAGCAACTGAAATACAGCTAGTACTGCTATATGAGCCTTTACAACTTTTTTGCCTGAGGCCCCCTATGCAAACTCATCTATTAGGAAATATCTAAAAGGAAAACAACATGATGTTTTATTTCTAGGTTAAGCATTGAGTTCAGCATAGACTTGAACACGTCTGTTCACAATATTGACATATTCCTATTTCATCCTGGAATATTAATTATAAATATACTCCTTAAGAGTACAAAAGAGATATATTTTCTCCCAGGTCCACTCATCACACAAAAAATGAAAAACTTCTCCTCCTCTATCTCCATCCTGATCCTGGGGGATCATTAGGATTTTGTGTCCTAGAAGTCTAGACATTCCTTATACCCATGGATAACCAACAACATTTGCCCATTTTTAGGAAGAAGGATGAATCTAACAGGGGTAGGTTACCCCTCTATTAAGATATTACATCCGATGTGCCAAGATAAAAACATGAATGTGTTGTATAATGGTACTGAAGAAGGCCTCAGTCACACCTGGAAGGCACTAAGGTCTCTGAGAACTGATAGAGTTTCTACAACAAGCATGGAGATCTGAATGTGCTTCAGAGGAACACTTGGAGAGGCAGAACAACATGTGGGAGGGACATATGGATGCCTGTAAGAACTAGACAATGGATTAGGGTTAGGCTTAAGGTTAGGGTTAGGGTTAGGGCTGTGAGTTACTGGAAGGAAGCCTCATTGGCATGGAAGAATGGAATCACCAGGAAATGAATTTACCCTGACACTGCCTTAGTTCTTCCTACAATTACATTCCACTGACTAGAAAACCTAGCTACATTGAAGGGATATGAATTGAGGAGTAAATAAAGGTAGGAGGAAAACAAAAGAAACTGACTATCTCCTCCATTTTCAAAATTCTTTACTATCACTGAATGTCTTGGTATCCACTTTCATAGATATATCTAAATTCAGCACAAAATTTAAGAAGCCTTGAAGGACCTATGAAAAAAGGAAGAATGTTTAAAGTGCAATGTAATTTTATTATGAAGTTTTTATATAAGATGTATAGATAAACTATGTTCAAATCATGAAAGGGGAGGTTAATTAAATAAAATATGTTTAGGTTATATGGCATAGCTCAGCACATCCCTTGATACCAGTATATAACTTGGTTACAATTATCTTGAGTCATCTTAGTCAGTGGCAAGGTCAATACTCTTAAAATTTAATGTATTAAAATTTCAGCTTATGCCTGGGTTGTATAAATCTTCAAAGAGCAACAGTTAGATAAACTCTTCAGGCAGAAGGAATATGGATTCAGATAGAAAAGTGGATCTTCACAAAGAAATTTTGAGCTCCAGACGTGGTAAAAATGAAGCACAAACATTAAGCTATTTCTAAAGGTTTTGTTTGTTTCCTATTTTATACCCTATTGTTTTACTATATTAAGTCATGGAAAGTGTTACCTTTTAAACTTTCATGTTGTTAGCTTATAATTTACTTGCCT
Organism: Monodon monoceros; assembly: GCF_005190385.1. Taxonomy (NCBI): domain Eukaryota; kingdom Metazoa; phylum Chordata; class Mammalia; order Artiodactyla; family Monodontidae; genus Monodon; species Monodon monoceros. The sequence continues at coordinate 74,003,392 of NW_021703776.1, read as the reverse complement.
TATAACAGCATTTTTTAAAAAGAGAAAACCATTAGTGTCTTGATTGTACTGTGTAGAATTGGTCAAGCAAAAAAAAAATCCTATAAGTGAATCTAAGTGAGTAAACATTTCTATCTGAACTTTAGTGATTGCAAATATTATTTTGGGAAAAGTCAGACAAATAATAAAAGAATAATTATTTTACATGTAAAAAATTATATTTATCTAAGAATAATGGCCAAAGAAATAGAAGGTGACTTTTTAAAAATTTTGGTATCGTCTAAGGTAAAAGAACTGCTTAATAACACCCAGAAGCATAAAATAATATTAACAGATGGGTGAAGAATATTTGTCAACAGTAGCATAACCTTGCCTTATTTGAAATGCAGCCAATGTACTCCTTTTGCGTGGCTCAAAGTCTGTTAGTTTATTGCTGTCCCTTAACTATCGCTCTGTAAATGATTTTTTAGCACTTGCATTTTGCATCAAAAATGGCCAAGGGGAAATAAACTTTCGTTGAACTTCCATATGTATCTCATTAAGAATTCACAGATTTTATTTGCCAAATAAAAAGCAAAATGTCATTTTCCAGAATCAAAGTGAAAATTATAGTAATAAAATGAAATTTCTCCAATCACAATTATTAGTATGTAGATTGACACTAAATACATAATGAGTTACTTATTCTCTCACACTCAAACAAAATATTGGAGAAGCATCACAAATGAGGGCCTAAGGAGTCTATTCATTGTATTATGCTCCTGAAAATAATAGTCAAACATAACATATAAACTTTTTGTTCATTGTATGACTATCTATAAATGAAAAGTATTTTAAAAAGAAGCAGAAATGGTGCATAAATGGTAGTATTCCAATGTCCCAATATATAGAATGAAAGATGCCTGATAGTTTTTTCTCTTTTATTACCAATTATCCTATTCTATTCAGTCTCAAATACTAAAGGGAAGACTATCAGAAATGTGCTCTTAAACTGTGTTCTTTTTTTCTTTCTGACTTGTTATCTCTTAAAGCTTGGCTTAGACTCAGTTACTTTATCTACAAAGGCCGTATTCTATCATCAAAATTGCCTTTCGTAAGCTCTCAGTGAGTGACTTTACAGCTTCAGGATCATGCTTGTGAGTGCAGGACATTTGCCAAAATTGGGACCTCTGATGCCCATGGTTTAGCTTCTATAGATCCTGCATGCATCCACCTTTTCTGAGTCGTACTCTCTCCCCAGAGTTCCATCACTTGACTTGGTTCACTCAGCTCTCCCTACCGTCACCTGCAATGAGCTTAGACTTTTAGAGAGGACTGAGGGAGGTGGTGTCATCTATTATTTTCTCTGAAGCCAGCAAATACTAATAAACTAGAAAAAGCTTGGATTGGGGCAAAGCTGACTCCCTATTAGACTCTGCCAATAAGGGGTGTTAGAGAGAGACAAAAAGGCTGGAAAACGAAAATAAGTTACACATCCCTTCCTGTTTCACTTCAGATTTTCTTTTCCCTTTCTGTTCCTGTTATTGTTACTTCAGTAATGCTTCTTCACCCTGAAAGTGGCAGATAGATAGTTCCAGCAGCAGCCATTTTCCAGTACTCATAGAGTAAGGCTCATGACACTCCCTCACATGTCCCAGCACCAGCCATCCAGCATCCTTCCTCAGAAATGGAATTTCAGCCCTGAAGAACCCCTCCTTCATGCTTCTAATTTTTAATCATTTCAAACTCTTCTTTTTGTTGTTAATCCCTAAGGATGCTAGATGCTTCTTGTAGTTACTAACCTCTATGATACCTTAATTTGCCCTTTCACCTTTTTTATTTTTTCAATCTCTAGTTAGCAGTTCTTTATATTAAATTCTTTCTGTTAAAATAATTGATGTGGTATCTTCCTCCTCACGGGACCTGACTGGCTGATTACGATATTGGTACCAGGATGGGGAACTCAAAAAGGAGACCCTCAAAGATGGAGATTTGGTATCAGTTTGGTCATGTCTTTGGTCAGGAACAGAGAGAGTACTGAGCATCTTACAAATGAGAAAATAAGATGCAACTAATCCACATCGTGTAGTGACATCAGAATTAATTACATTATCACCTATGTTTTATGGTGATGAATCAAGCTCCTTGAGGGACTAAGTGACTGCTTCAATCAACTGTTAACTGTAGTCATGATGACCCCAAGGAGTACACTGGAGCACTTACAGGAAGAAAAAAACAAGTTCAGCTCTTTAAACTGTCATCTCAAATTAGAGTCAGATAACTGTAGAAATTCGATGGCAGTCCCAAAATAAGCCCTTATTCTTTGTAGCCACAGGCCTGGTCTTAATTAAAATCACACCCAAACTTTAATTGAATGGGTTGTGAAATTATAACAAGTTGAATTTGCAGCCTCATCAATTTTCTCTCTTGTAAAGTTTAAGGCATTGCTTGGAAGAGACTGGGATTCTCATACTAGGAAATGGTTCATTGGGATGGATACGGATAAAGCTCAGGATCTTCAAGCCTGAGTCACCCTGAGCTTCCCTTGCCAGTAAAAGTAGCCTGCTTTCTTGTTTCTGCAAATATCAGCCTTCCCTTATTTGAAGGGCCTGTAATAACCTCATCTGGTGTCTTGAAAATTGATGCTTCTCAAGACCATCTTATTGCCATCTGTCCACAGCTAGAGTCATATCACAGCAAAATCCAGGAAGGCAGGTGCAAAGTAGGACTAGGAGGAAATAGCTTATACATCAAAAAAATTGCAAGAGTTTTGTGCACTTATATTGGAAGAAATCTGGGAGTGTGATTTAGAATTAGATCTATTTCTAATAATGGATAACTAAGCCCAAAACTAAATTTTATAACTTATAGTAAATTCTATAAATGCCATATATTATTTATAATATATGCCAATAAATGGTACAAGTGGCTTGTACAGTGCTGAATTCTCTCATATATTATTGCTGTTAATTTGCCCCAATCACCAGTAAGATTGACAGCTATTATCCCCATTTTATAAAGAAACAGACTCACACAATTAGCTTATTATTTGAGGTCAAGTGGTTATTTAGTGATATAGATTGCATTAAGACCTACATCTATCTGACACATATGGTTTTTCTTCTCCCCTAAACCCTATTTTGAAGTAAAACTTTACAATTAAGATTTATTTCTCTCATTGACACAGACAGTGCAAGGTGTCACAAAGGGAACTTGGCGGATTAAGTTCAGAATATGGGAAAAAGTACAGGTCATGAATATCCTTTGTTAAATAGCATTTATATTTGAATATAACATATATATATTTCTATTTGATTTAAGGACTTGCTTCATTTTCTTTTATTAGAAATCAAGGTAATTTAAATAATCTTGCCTGAACCCAGAATCTCTTGTTCTTATATTCAAGATATACAGTTTGTGGGGCTTCCCTGATGGTGCTATGGTTGAGAGTCCGCCTGCCAATGCAGGGGACACAGGTTCGTGCCCTGGTCCAGGAGGATCCCGCGTGCCGCGCAGCGGCTGGGCCCGTGAGCCATGGCCGCTGAGCCTGTGCGTCTGGAGCCTGTGCTCCGCAATGGGAGAGGCCACAACAGTGAGAGGCCCGCATAATGCAAAAAAAAAAAAAAAAAAGATATACAGTTTGTGGACTATTGAACACAGATAAAACAAAGCCAATATTATCTATCATTTTATATTCTTATAAAAGGTACCATTATCTTTTATCTTATTTGTTTCATTCACATTCAGTGCCTTTTTTCTATCCCGTCTCATCTTACAATGAATTCTCCCCCAAATGCTGTCTCGTATTGAGCAGCTGACAGCACCTGAAAACTTCATCTCTGGCCATTTCTAACGTGTCATTAGGTATTAGAGTTGGGCAGGCTCCACAATGGAGAGGAACATGGACACATCACCAGATCACTAGGCAGAAATATTGCTCCTATTTCCTCCCTTCCTCTAAAAGTACTCAGTATTTCAAAGATAAGAAAGTAGCAGAAGGATCTGATTGATCATGTACTTTGGAGTATGGCAGACTTTGGGTTCAGTTCCACTCCAGCCACTTGCACCTATGTGGATTGGGGTCCATCACTGAAACCCTCTTGGTTTCAATTTCCTCATATGTGCAAAAAGAATAATAATCCTTGCCCCTGAAGTTACTGGGCAGACCTGATGAGATTCAAGCAAAACCTCTAGCTAACACGGTACCTGGGAGATTTATGTACCCAGTATTAGTAATAGGCTACCTTCTGAATTAAATCAACTAGTACTCCCTCTACTGTCTAGTAGCCAAATGACTCTGTGGGGGTGTGGGGGGGTGTGGGGGGAGGAATCTGAGAGAAGGAAATGGTAAATGAAGGGAAAGATAAGAAAACTTGTATATATGGATAAGATATTTTAGGATTAGAAGATTAAATGTGTTTTCTATTAAAGCAAAATATTTAACTTTGGTTACAGAGGCTATCAAGTCTAGCCTTTTAGGCATAGACTATTATCAAGTCTATGATGACATTGGAAAAAATAAAGCACAAATTTAAGGCAATTATTGCCTAACTGTGTTTCAAAATTTGGTACAAGTAAGTGAGAGAATTAGAAATCTGAAATCTAAAGTTAACTAATTAAATTATTTTCAGGTTCCTTCTGTCCATATAGAGCAAAATAAAACTTTTGAATTTTAGGAAATGCATAGATTACTGACATGTAGTTCATTGAAAATTGAGGGCCAATTCAGAAATATTGTGTACTTAAGTGTTTATAGAAAATATTGCTATCCTAGTCTGTTTAAAGGAAGGCACAGCAAACCAAATAGCAGAGGTTAGCATGACAGATATCATATGAATTCACTTTTACCAAAAACATTCAAAGATTGTTTATTTTAAACCATAAAATGCAGCTCATTCATCTCTCCACATATTTGCAGAAGCTTTCTGGTTCGATTAGGGAACTCAGTATGACTGTGAGGCTATTGACAGAGAATAGCAGTAGTCCTGGCACAGTTGCATTGGCCTCTTTCCTGGTGGCCTTCTCGGAAAGAGATGCCTTTTTCTTCCCACAGCTTGGTGTCCGATCAACCACTGAGCATCTGGTACAGCAGATGGGCTCTGCCCTGTACCTGGAACAGTCACCAGTGAGTGCAGTCAGTGCTTTCTCCACTTCTGCATGAATTTAGTTACATGTTCTACTTTCAAATCATTCATTCTAGGATATATTTATTGATCCCTAGATTTGTTCAAGGCTGTAGAGATTACCAAGGTGAATATAGACATAAATTCTTACCTTAAGAGCTATGTTCAATTTTACATCCAAATCTTATTTCTGATGTTTCCCTGATCAGGCTTACTTCTGATCTGGCACAGACTGGATTAATTTATGCATAATACTTTTATTTTTATATTGTGTTCCTTCTTCATGCTATATGCCCTTTCTATGTTCTTGCTTTGTTTTATAAGCTATCCCAATCTCCATGCCTTGTTGCAACTTTGGAACTTATTTTTTTTCCTGGGTTTATTGTGGAATGGTATCAGGGATAGAGATTTATTAATCATTCCAAAGAAAACTAAGGAAATTTTTCAACACACACATGCCCTAAGTTCACCCTAAGAATGTCCAATTTGGTAAATCCAGCTGGTGTCCTGGTCTTATGCTTTCTGTCCCATTTTGTTCATATTACCTATTCTGAAATGACCACCAGGTTATGAGTGTATCCTTTTCTTGAACTTTATTATCAAGTACCCTGGTGTGATTCTGGTAGTAACTGTGTATTTTGTTTACAGCATTGAAGGGGAAGAGGAGGTGAGGTGGAAGGAAGGATACTATGTGTAGGGTATAGCAAAACAAAATGGTATTAATATTCAGCCAAGGAATACAATTGATAGAGGCTGGCTAGATATATTCAATATACATAAAACATGACTGGACAATAAAATATCCTTACAGGCTAACATTTTGTGATCATGGATGTGCTTTCTCTTTGCTCTAAAGACAGAATCATGCAGTTCTATAGTCAGCTCCTTCAGGTTCTGCCTCAGCTTTAGCCTTTGTTACCAAATCAGATTTGTTCTGCCCAATACACAGCAAGACAAAATGCTGAGAGGCTGAGGTTTGCAGCAGAGAGAGGGTTTATTCACAAGGCAACCAAGTGAGGAAACGGGAGAACAAGACTGAACCTCCTCAAAGGCAAGGGGCTTTAGGTATTTATGGGATAAAGAATAAAGAAGCAGCACAGTCTGAGGCATGAGGAGCACGGGGAACATGGGGAAGTTGATTGGAAAAAGGTGCAGTAATCATTCTGCACAGGCATAACTAAGCTGCAGGCCTCAGCCCATTCAAAAGTGGAGGCACTTAGCATGATCAGAGGGTGGCGTTTTCAGCCTTCTGACATCAAAATGTCACTGAGCAGACACTTTTGCATGCCCAGTTGGAGGGTTGGTGGTTCTATCCAGTCATAACTGGCTCAGCTTGAACTAGAAAAAACTGACTCCAAGTTCCTGGAAAACAACTCCAAGTTCCTGGGCAAACATCTTATTGTTCAGACTACATGCCACCAGGAGGACATGCCAGTCTTTTGTAGCAAATTAAAATTACCTTGACTAATGATGGTGTGAATTGCAGATGAAATGGATTTAACTAATGACTACCCACCGTTTCACCTTGGCAAAAGTTACAGGCTTCCCAGGATAGCCTATATCCAGTGGCATCTAAAAGGCCTGGTCATCTCACTGAAGCAGGATGTGGAGATGAGCATTCTTGCTTTAGAGCTCCCCACCACGTTGGCTGAGGCTTCGTCAAGCCTGCATAGCACTTGAACTTTTTTCTCTGCACAATGAAGCTTCCCCCGCTCCTCCCTTTACAGGGGTTAGGTCCTAATAAACATCTTTTAGCATCTGCTTTCAGAGGACCTAACCTGTGACACATGCAGCAAATAGGAGTATAATATGCAGACCCCCAAAAATTAAAATGTGAGATTATTATCTTGTAATGTGAGACTCCAAGTTCCATTCAGATACTAGTATTGTTAGGAGATAGCTAGTTAGGACATAAAATTATTGTGCTTACAAGAGGTGAGAAGCAATAAACAATTCTAATATAATAAGCCATAAATACCTGGCTAAATAAACTAAGTTTCTGTAGCAAAAAAAGACAAATTGTAGTTTTGGTGGATTCCTCTTTTTCTGCATCAATCCCATTGAAGCCAGCATCTGTTCTTCTCTCATGTGAGATAAGAAACTTAATCTAAAGCAAAATATTCACATATCTGCATCTACACCCATCATAGTCTCCTTCCTTCCATTTGGGATAAAAATATTCTCCTCCTATCTGTGGCCTGCCCATCAGAACCCTGTTTCCTTCCACAGTCTCTGAGACTTTATCCCATCAGTTTAGTCTTTTTTTCCTTTCTCTTCAACCTCAATCTCCTTGTTTCTAAATATGTTCAAGACTTTCCCAAAATAATTAAGTATTCATGTGCACACACATTCAAACACAACAAAAATATTGAAATAAGTCAAAATTAAAACAAAATTAAAGCTATATTTCAAAGGAACAAAACAAGATTTTCAAATATAGCCAAGCCTAGCCAAAGATATAAAACAATATATTTAGTAAAATTCAAGTTGTATTTAGGTATTATTAATAAATAATGTTTTCTAAATATTTTAATTATATTTATTTACTTTTTATCCCCTCACTTTTCCTTTCTGTGTTTTGTTTGTAATTTACTATTAGTATTCTAGCACATATATGATATATGCATTTTATATTTTTTCTTTATTATTAGTGATACACAATTGAAAAGTTTGGTCACTTTTGGCTTTAAAGAACATTGGTTTTATAAATCTTCCTACAATCTTTGAATGCATATAAAAGTCCCTATAAAATCTAAGATATAAAGCTACTTACTTTTATTCCAGTCTAAAGTCATTTTACTTACTGGAAATTAACTACAAGCACAAAACGTGTTCTAAAATTCCACTAAATATTTTCTTGATATAAAAGTTAAGGGGTCAATCACTATGCAGACATTGCCATTGGGGGTGAAGGACATACAGGATTTGTCTGTATTATTTCTTACAACAGCTTGTATATCTACAATTATCTTAAAAAGTTTAAAAAAACTTAAAATAAAAATAAAAGTTATCAAGTTGAATTTTTTATTCTTGTAGGCAATATTTATAGTGTCATCTAATTATGTTCATAAGATGAGAGTTTCAAGACAGTATTAACTTTTATCCTACTTTATTAATAATTTAAGGTGACATTTTTTGAATCACAAAGTTTATTTTAATGTGTATGTATCACAGTACAGATTAATAGCAGAAACTATAATAAAAATTGAGTATATAGAGCAAAAATTTCAAATATTATTCATCATGCTTAACCCATAATTCCAATCTTCTTGTCAGAAATAACCAATATTACCCATTTATTTGCTTTATTTAGTTAGCGTCTTTTCAATATATTGTCCGATCAGTGCAGAAAAGATCAAATCTATATTTTGAACAGCTGCATGATATTCAACAGCTGCTTGAATTGGGTATGTCATAAATTAGTCATTTTCCTATTAATACTATTGGATTGTTATTAGATGAATTATGGTTTTCTGCATGTCTCTTTGTCTAAATGTAAGTATATTTCTGTAGGAAATGAAATGGTTACATATTTGAATAGTCACAGGTTTGAAGATTCTCAGATTGTCTTCAACTAGATATTAATTGAACTTTATGAAGGTGCAATTTTCCCCACAGTGTCTTTAATATAATACTAACATTTTAAGAATGATAGCCTAGTGAACAAATCATTACACTTTCTTGTTGTTTTAATTTCATTTTACTGATTATAAATGGCATTTGCCATTGTTTTTATGTTCATAAGCCGTTTGCATTTCTTCTTCTGTAAATTGCCTGTTCAGTTTCTTAATATTCTATTGACTTGTTTGTGGTAATTCTTTTTTTACTGTGTATATTAATCATTTTATGTCTATAAGTTTCCAATTTTTTCTCTTAATTTGTCCCTGTACATTGTTGAAATATCTAGAGATAATCTAAAAATTTTCATTTCAAACTTTTGGAATTTTATTTTTATTGTTTGAAAAAATGATATAAGTCATATCTTTTTTCTAATATACTTTTTGTTATAGTGTCTGTGTGTAAATTTTACTTAAAAATGTAATGTATTAGGATTTTTTGCTATGAAAGAAAATTATAATTTTATTTTTGTTTTCCAGTTGGATGAGAGAATTGTATCAATATCAGTTTGTGAATGGTAAAATTTTTTTTTAATTTTATTTTTTTAAGATATTAATTCCTTTTTTAAAAAATTGGAGTATAATTGCTTTACAATGTTGTGTTAGTTTCTGCTGTACAATGAAGTGAATCAGATATATCCCCTCCCTCTTGGACCTCCCTCCCACCACCCGCATCCCACCCATGTAGATCTTCACGGAGCACTGAGCTGAGCTCTCTGTGCTGCACAGCAGGTTCCCACTAGCTATCTGTTTTACACATGGTAGTGTATTTATGTCAAACCTTATCTCCCAATTCATCCCACCCTCCTCGTCCCACCCTGTGTCCACATGTTCATTCTCTACATCTACATCTATTCCTGCTCTACAAATAGGTTCACCTGTACCATTTTTCTAGAGTCCCCATATATGCATTAATATATGATATTTGTTTTTCTCTTTCTGGCTTCACTCTGTATGACAGACTCTAGGTCCATCCACATCTCTACAAATGACCCAATTTTGTTCCTTTTTATGGCTGAGTAATATTCCATCATATATATGTACCACATCTTCTTTATCCCTTCATCTATCATTGGACATTTAGGTTGTTTCCATGTCCTGGCTACCATAAATAGTGCTGCAATGAATATTGGGGTACATGTGTACTTTTGAATTATGGTTTTCTCAAGGTATATGCCCAGTAGTGGGATTGCTGGGTCATACGGTAGTTCTATTTTTAGTTTTTTAAGGAACCTCCATACTGTTCTCCATAGTGGCTGTATCAATTTACATTCCCACCAACAGTGCAGGATGGTTTCCTTTTCTCCACACCCTCTCCAGCATTTATTGTTTGTAGATTTTTTGATGATGGCCATTCTGACTGGTGTGAGGTGATACCTCATTGTAGTTCTGATTTGCATTTCTCTAATATTTAGTGATGTTGAGCATCTTTTCATGTGCTTCTTGGCCATCTGTATGTCTTCTTTGGTGAAATGTCTATTTAAGTCTTCTGCCCATTTTTTATTTGGGTTGTTTGTTTTTTTGATATTGAGCTCCATGGGCTGTTTGTATATTTTGGAGATTAATCCTTTGTCTGTTGCTTCATTTGCAAATATTTTCTCCCATTCTGAGGGGGTTGTCTTTTTGTCTTGTTTATGGTTTCCTTTGCTGTGCAAAACCTTTTAAGTTTCATTAGGTCCCACTTATTTATTTTTGTTTTTATTTTCATTATTCTAGAAGGTGGGTCAAAAAAGACCATGCTGTGGTTTATGTCAAAGTGTGTTTTTCCTATGTTTTGCTCTATGAGTTTTATAGTGTCCAGTCTTACATTTAGGTCTTTAATCCATTTTGAGTTTATTTTTGTGTATGGTGTTAGGTAGTATTCTAATTCCATTCTTTTACATGTAGCTGCCCAGTTTTCCCAGCACCACTTATTGAAGAGGCTGTCTTTTCTCCATTGTATATTCTTGCCTTTGTCATAAATTAGGTGACCATATATGCGTGGGTTTATCTCTGGGCTTTCTATCTTGTACCATTGATCTATATTTCTGTTTTTCTGTCGGTACCATACTGTCTTGATTACTGTAGCTTATATATCCTTATATATAAGGAACTGCTATAACTCAACAGCAGAAAGACAAAACAAAAAACCAAGCAACCCAATTTTAAAACAAGTAAAGGATTTAAATACACATTTCTCGAAAGACAACATGCAAATAGTCAGCAGGTATATGAAAAGATGCTCGACAACCCTGATCATTAGGAAAATGCAAATCAAAACCACAATGAGATATTATCTTATACCAGTTACGATGGGTATTATAAAATTTAAAATTGGTGACAAGTGTTGGCAAGATTGTGGAAAAATTATAACCTTTGTAACGCTGTTGTTGGGACTGTAAATAGTGCAGTCACCATGGAAAACACTATGAAGTTTCTTCAAAAAATTAAAAATAGAACTACCATGTGATCCAGCAATCCTCTTTTGGGTTATATATCCTCCAAATTTGAAATTGAATATCAAAATGATATTGGCACTCCCATGTTTATTGCAGGAGTGTTCACAATAGCCAAGAGGTGGGAACAACCAAAATGTCTATCAATAGATGAATGGCTAAAGAAAATGTGGTATACACATACAATGGAATATTCAGCCTTATAAAAGAAGGAAATCCTACTATATGAAACAAAATGAATGAAACCCGAGAATGCTATGCTAAGAGAAATAAATAAGACACAGGAGGAAAAATACTACATGATACCACTTATATGAGGAACATAAAACAGTCAAATTCATAGAAACAGAGAGCAGATTTGCGGTTGAGGAGAGGGGGAAAGAACAAGTTGCTGCTCAACTGGCAAAAAGTCTCAATTATACAAGATGAGTAAGTTCTAGAGATCTGCTGTGCAACAGTATTCTGTGCAATTTGTTGAGGGTGAATCTCGTATTAAGTGTTCTCACCACAATAAAAATAAATGCATAAGTAAAATAAATTAAAAAGAGCTGGTTACTGTTAAAATGCATTGCTGCCCCTCAAAGGTAGAAAGAGGTATAGTGTCCATTTGCTACTGTGTGGTTTGCTGCCCTCCTTCTGTGATAATGCTATATCAGGGGCTCATAATTGACCTCTATTTGATGTTAGGTTGGATATTTAGCAGCAGCAATACTTAGATCAGTCTTGGTGACTGAGAGCACATAATTTTGAGCCCAGACATAGAATCCGTCTCTGACAACATAACTACCCTATTCAAGTACCTATTGTAATTCACACAATTTTGTAGGAGGAAAAATTTATATTTCCTTTAGAGCATAAGCCCTGGATAAGGAAACCTAGAATTAATAGAACCAACTTCATTCCAATCTCTGGTCCTGATCTGTTTTATTGTTACATTAGTCATTATATAAAAGGGACAGACTACCATGGTTGGCAGAGCCAGGGTCACATGCCAGCGAAATTCAGTACTTTCAGATAGAAAAATGTTCAAGAAAGAAATTCTATTTTGAAATGACCTGAATCTGTGTAACTCTAAAGGAGAAAAGCAGCAAAATGAATTAAATGCAGTCAGCAATGGGTTTTCTGTTTAATGACATCAGGAAATGAACTGAATCCTTATTATTGTTTAGAATTGTGGGAAACATTTCAGATGAAATCCTTTGGAATGAGTGTCAAAGTCTTATCTTTTCCAGCTTAATACAACAGAGGTAGAAAAAAGTATGAGACATACATATCATTCCAAATCAAGTCAAAGTTCTACTTTCACAATATAGAAAAGCAGGAAAAATATTACAATGTTTCCTGAGCAAGTAGTGATATACCATTTCCTTGCTTACTATAGAGTCTACTGTAGTTTCTGAGTGTTTTAAAAAAGCACAAAAAAGTATTCTTCAGCTGTACGTGGAGAAATAGACTAAAACTCTGAGATATTCTGGAAAAGGAGCCAATGAGAAATAAGGTAAAGTTTATTGAAAAAAATTCTACCTGGGAAAAAATTAAAATATACTGCTTTTGTAAAACAAAGGATCCTAAAATTTAATAGATAGCAAGTTAATGTAGTAATTTAGAAGACAATTAAATATTTGAAAAATGTGTCTAGCCTATTAAAAGAGTGAAAATTCTGATAAGAGGAATTTGAGCAAATTGAAATCTCAGGGGAAAGGCTATCTTTATTTCAACTCAGAATTTTAAAATGGAATCAATGTCAGGAAACAAAACAAAATTACTCTCCAGGAATATACTGAATGACAAGTGGGCAAGTTCAGTCTCAAAGGAAATTAGTGAGCAAAATTTATTTGGAGAAGTATTTATCTAAAGTAAGAAACACATTTAAACTCTTCAAACACTGAAATGGAAAATTTTCCTTGTAAAGTTCTCTGCATTCTGTCCTTTTTTAAGGAAAAAGTCGTTTTTTTCATCAGCCTTGCCAGTAGAATTATAGATAAGATGTATCAAGCCTGAAATCTGTCAAATGTTAAAATACATGAAATATACTGGGCAAGTTGGAGATTCTATGGCTAAAGAAAAAAAAAACTTATTATACTTTTCTATTGAATTTATTTTGTCTTGATAACATTCACAAGTTGAAATTTTTAATAAAGTATTGTTTTGATAGACATAATGCCACGCTGATGTTTAATTCTGACCCAGATAAATATAACTGGCTAATATGTTTAGTCAGTAGAAAATTTTAAAGGGACATTCTTCTATCATGTACTATACTTTGAGTGTCATTTTTACAATAAAGAATAATTAAGATTTTGCTCTTTATATCCATTATATTTGAGGGATATATGCCTGATACTTCAAAGACACTAAAATTATTACTCAAATTTCATACTTTACTAAATACATTTTAATAAAGCATAGGACTCAGCAGGGCCTCACATAAGGGTGGTACTGGCATGGAATCCCATCTGCCTTTTTTGGCTTTGTGTTTTGCATGGCTCCAGTTCTCTCTGGACAGAATCTGCCTTCACAGATACAGACCCTAATGAAAGCATCTCTTTCTTCATCCTGATAATCCTAAAGGGAAATAGAACATTACTATTATTATTCTCTGTATTATTTCATGGCTTCTGTCTGGATTTTAGTTCTTCAAACTAGCTAATTGGTTCCCAGATTTATATTTTCTCTATTTTACTACTACATGGCATGGGCTCTGTTTCCATACTGGACCCCAACAAATACACTATTTACAGAGAATCACATACAGCAAAGTAGAATAAATAATGTTTACAGTGGTGACTCTCTTTAAGAAAGCAGATGAAGAAGGAAGAGTAATCATATTAATATCCCTTTGTGACTATTAGATCAATTATTCTCACACCATCCTGAAAGCTCATCCCTGAACCATGCTCTGAAACTTATATGGGCCTTGGGTGAGATTAATGAAAGATTCTCAACCTGAGTGAATCTCTAAACCAGTTTTGAGACTGTGGTCCCACTTACCAGGGTTTTCTCATACCAGTTGGCATAATTCTAGATGCCAATAATCTTCTAGTGTCTGATATTTTAACTTGTAAAGGTTTACCTGCCTTTCCCCTGTCTACATTGATAACTTGGTATTATACTGCCAACATGGCTTATGAAAACTGGGTTTTAATTATTTTTCATCCTTGTTTGATCACTTTTCTCTTGGATCCATTTTTTTTTTCTGGTGTTATATCCCATTTGCCTGTTCTAGACCAGACCATCCAGGCTATCACTGCTTTGACTCTTTCCATAGGCAAACCCATATATAACTCTGAATACCTGCCTAGATGCCCCATCCTGATCTCTGGTCTGGATCATTTCAGTGCTTTCAAACCCCAGTTATGACATAAATCATGTATTGTTTTGTATTTCCATGTATAACATTCAAATTAAAAATAATTTAGCTAGACACTTGATGATGCAGAAATCATCTGTATGCAGAGGATGTTGCCTCAAAGGCTTTCCCAAGCTGCCTTAAGCAACCCCTAGAATTTGATAGATTTATGGGATAAACTTCATTATTTATGAACCATTTCTTAAGTATAATGCTATTCATTCCAGATAAATGATCAAAACTTGTTTGATACTCTGTAAACTAAGTTCCAGGTAACACTAGTAATTTGTTTTAATTTTAGTTTGCTTATAGGATTCAAAACACATATTGTAGTTGATTTTATATTCCAGAGACAAAATTATTTGTTTATTAATTAAATGTTTACTAAGTGTTTAGTATATGACACCCTGGGAGAAGAAGCCATGATTTCTGTCATGAAAATAAGTAGTTTAATGTAATATGCATATTTTGATAGGAGTACAGAATGTCATAGTAACACATTTTCCTAGGTAAATCTGCTCCCTTTTGTATAATTTTAACCTAACAAGGTCATTAAAATTAAAAAAAAAAAAACTTTATTTCTCCACAGGCACATATTTTATGTTTGTGGAAGAAATGAGAAGGACTTCAATATTTTTAATCTTGTACTAAGCAATTCAGAAATATGCCTAAATCTGTCTACTCTTACTATCCACTATTTTATTTACATGATTCCTTTGCAATAGTCAAAACAATTACCCCTTTTCCCTAAAAAAGGCTTGATCTTTTCTATCTTGATCTCTTTATAAATATTATTATTTTATGTATGAAGCATCTCTGTATATTGAAATTCTCTCCACCATTCAATATCCATTTAAGATTCCTTTTCCATTAAAATTCCTCATATCATTTTTGCCAACAACTAACTTCATAATATTTATTCTCTCTCTTATTTCCCTTATTTTTATACCCAAAACCCTTTCTATATTCCCCATTATAATATGTAAAATGTTCCATTCAGAAAAGGAATTAGAGAGTTATGAGAATTTTGAGGAAATCCCCTGTTCCATGGCTCTAGAAAGAAGTCAGGAAAGGGGACTGAGAAGGAGCAACCAAAGAGTCCAGGGAAAAATAACAAGAGAAAGTGCAATGAGAGTGCTGTAGGAATAAAAAAGAAAGACAATGACTGAAAAACTCATCAAATTTACATGGGTTGTAGTGGAACAATGTGTGTGTGCCAAGTGAACAAATCTTTCTGTGGCTTTAAAAGATGTTTTTAGTAGTTTATCTGTAAATAAGTCCATTGATGGAGGGAAATAAAGAGTTAAGGGAGATTTTTTGAAAACAACTTTATTGAGACATAATTTAAATACAAAAACTGCGTATATTTTATGCATGCAGCATAATGAGTTTGGACCTATGCATACAACTGTGAAACCATCACCACAATCGAATAGACATATACATCACGTTCAAAGGGAAGAATTTTTTTAAGTTATATTAAATAATCATGGAATTAACCCAATTAAAATAGATGAATATAAAGAAGAAAGAAGTGATAAATGATATATAAAGTTCAGGAAAAAGTGGGAGAACTTAAAGCCTAGGTTATTACTTTGCCTTAGCTAAAAGGAGGCATAGCTGTACCAATTAAACTAATCTGAAAAGAATGACTGATGCTATAGATGTGCAAAAGATTGTCAGGTTATAGATGTGATAGTGAGAATTTGATGGAGTTGAATCTAATATCTTTAAATTTTTCTCCATGAGGCGCACATGAAAGAAGTGGTAGGGGGTTGGATATTTAAAGGTATTGAAAAAAGTTTGAAACGATTTTGCGAACAATGCGAGTTAGAAATGACAGAGAAATGTAATAAAAATTTGGAGTAGTTGAACTAACAAGGAGTATGCTTGTGATGTCTTAAAATGTAAATAAAGCTGTTAGGAGTAATATGCAGTATGATGTAGTATTCTTGAGGGAGGGGGATGAAACAGTAATGTGCATTGCTCTCAGAACTGAAGTAAATGGTATTAAAAGACTTTTCTCTAAAGCAGAATAATATCTTGGAATATTTCTTGGTGTAAACTTGCACACATGTACATACATAGTTTCCTAACACTATTTGCCGTTCCTTCAAAGAATCATCAGCATCCATTACCTGAGGAAAACATCAAAACTAAAGGATTTTTTCTCTAGGGTATCAGTGTTTTTGATTTTCAGGAGCCCAAGCTTTTGAATATAAAAAGCTAAGAAGCTGAAAGACTGGGGAATACATACTATATTTGAAAGAATGTTTTTATTATTTAGGCAGTTTGGAAGTATCTCAGATGAAAGCTACCCAAAAACACAGTGGCTTAAACAAGGTAAAAATATTTTCCACTTTCACATAAGAGACAAAGGTTGTGGTCTAGTCTAATATGGAGGCTTGGCCATGTTGATGACCCAGGTTGTTTCTCTTGTTTTCTGACATCCTCAACACACAGCTTATATCTTCAGTTCCCATAATCAAGGTCCACATTACAGCCTTTGGGAAATGAAAAATATAGGAAGTGTAAGACATGCCCATGTTTTGGAAGAAGTTGCCCATCTCACATCTGCTCACATTTCACTGGCCAGAATACATGACCACACCCAGCTGCAAGGCGGACTAGGAACTGTAGCTTTGTGGGAGGAGGGGTGTATGTTCAGAAAAGAGTGCATAGCCAGTGGTCAGTTAAAATCTGAAGATTCTATTTCTAAAGGAAGAAGAAAGTGATACATTCTACAGCAGTCTCTAATACAATATACCCCTTTGGTATATTGAAAATATACACACAGAAAATACATTCAACATTTTCACAAGACAAGACAACCAAATGACTGATCCAGTTACTACATTCATCTCAAGGTCTAAGTCCTCTGGGTTATGGGTACTCCTCTCCAGCAGATCCATATGTGATTGATGAATTAAAAATTAATAAGCATGTTATCTGCCTCCTTCTATCTCAAATAGTGTAGCAGAAACAAAAAGAGTGCACTTTTAAAACTTCCATTCAGAAACAGAAAGAATGAGAAATCTTGTCAGTCAATTGTAATGATAAATCCCTCTAGAAATATTGTAGTGAGAATCTTCTGTAGAACATCTGGCAGTCAGGATTGGGTCTCTGAAAGTATCTTCTTGTCCACTATCCTTCATGGCCACATATGAAGAGACATTAGGTCATTGGTCCTTCTTGGTGATTACACAACTCTTGCTGGTGCAATTTGGGAATACAAAAGTTTTCCTTCAGCGTTGAACAGTCACGTGTTTGTGATTTCCTTCACATAAAAAAATTCTATTAGTAAATGTCCAATAAGAAAATGAACAAGTGATAAAGTTTCCTTAATAGGTCTCATCAAGAAACCAAGTAAAGATAACACGTTGTAATGGTTCTTAAATGTCAAAAGTCTTGTCATTTATTTAGATGGGTTGATACTCCAACAAAATAGACACTTGCTTGGGGAAACTGAAGCCTTGGCAGTGAAAGCAATACATTTACTGCAGTATGTTGATGGTTTGACTATCATTGTGTGTCAGAGAACAAGTGATGAGAGTTGCTCAAGAAAAGGTTGTGGTCAGAATATCGACTCTTTTAGAGCCTCTTCATATCACTGCTTTAATTTAGGAGTACACAGTAGCTTATTGTTTTCATCCCTGAGAAGCCCCAAATTATAGTTTTATCCCTCAAGATAGGTTGCAGGCTATAGGCAGTAGGAGGTCCACTTAGCAAAGTTGTATCCCTTCCTTCAAGGTAAGTAAACCTAGTAGCTTGATTTCTTCTCAGTTCTAGGTGTTTAGTGAAAGTGGAAAAGAGAAACTGACACAAGCCAATATTATTAATTTTAAAACATTTCCCCATGTCTCCTAAGTACAGTTGGCTTCTGGCCTGACTCCCAAAATATTGCAAGCAACAGTTTTTTCTTGCTTCAGAATAACAAGGTTTTCCAGTTTTCTAGTACACATTATATGTTTCCTTCGTGCCTTACAGTCAAATGTTAAGCCAGTATATTTTAGATTTTTATTTACGTGAGTGACCCACTTTTGTTAGAATATTTTATGGTAGTTACAATAAAGACTTAGCTGTTGAGAACACAGAACACTTTAAACAGGACAGTTGTCCTATATACATAAAATTCCAGTGAAATTCCAAGGAAATGTATATATGCTTGATGATTCTAGGTACTCATAATCCTCCTAATTTGTTTCCCTGTTATTTTTAAGATACATGTTTCATCTTTTAGCATCAAGGTGTTTGCTTCTGTTCCTGGCCACATTCTATGCACAGGAGGAGAACTGGAACATGAGAGAAAAATTACCTGAAACTTAGTAACAAGGCAAAACTAAAATTTGAACGGCAAATCTCTTCTATGTTATAGAGAGGCAAAGTCCACACGAGCACTGTTTGGAGAACGTAGTTAGTTAATCCCACTATTATTAATTGATCCCAGATTTAGTGAAATTGTTTGCTAATTTGTTAATGTTTTGGCCTTGTGGACATTATTCAATTTTGTATCTAATCCAGTAATATTATTCTAACATTTTCTTTGTTAAATTGCCTTTGAAATCCATGATTTACAGATGGCCTTTGACCGTGTCATAACATACTGCTTGTTTCCTCATTAATTAATACATTAAATAAAATCCTTGGGCTTCCCTGGTGGCGCAGTGGTTGAGAGTCCGCCTGCCGATGCAGGGGACACGGGTTCGTGTCCCGGTCCGGGAAGATCCCACATGCCGCGGAGCGGCTGGGCCTGTGAGCCATGGCCGCTGAGCCTGCGCGTCCGGAGCCTGTGCTCCGCAACGGGAGAGGCCACAACAGTGAGAGGCCCGCGTACCGCAAAAAAAAAAAAAAAAAAAAAAAAAAATATATATATATATATATATATATATATATATAAATCCTTGGTACATATTTATTTTCCATTTGTCTTTTGATTGTCATGATTTTATCTTCTGAAAATTATACCATACCAAAGGCAAGCCATTCCTTTTAGTGGCACAACCTGAAAGTTGCTCATATATCTATGGCTATAACATGGTAACATAGCCACACTTAACTACAAATGAGTCTGTGAAATATAGAATTTTTTTTCTGGATGTCAAGGGGCCCAATTAAAATTCAGGGGATTTCATAGTAAAGGAAAGGGAAAGTGGATAGTGAAGGTCACCCATCAGTTTATAATTTATCAGCCATAATTGGTTTTCTTACCCTATATGAAACAAGATTTTCCTGGGCTATTTCATAAAGAGAGATAAATCAAAGGGAAACACAGTATTAGATTCTAATGAGAGGTTCTGCTACACCCTCAGAGTTGGGTCCCAAAAATGAGGGAAATCATAGAAACCACTCAACTGGTTAGAGAGAATCTAAGAACAGAAGCACCCTGTGTGCCTTGCTTTTTAGGTGAAGTCTTGTCATGTTAGCCCATGCTTCACATGGTGTGAGTATTATACAGCTGAAAGGACTATGTGAGGTATCTAGGCTCATGGCCCTAAGATAGACTGATCAGGAACCAGCAATCTTTTTATTACAAGGACCAGATAGTAAATTTTTTTGGCTTTGTAAACCATACTGTCACAAGCAAAAGCACTGAACTTTGCTGATGTAGCACAAAAGCAGCCACACACACATCTTTGGATGTAACAAAAACTGAATATATATATATAGTCAATTTGAATTGAATTGTACACTGCGCTTTGCCTGGAACACAAATCACAAAGGTCTATTCACTTGCTAGTCACCATAATAAAGGAAAATTAGCAACGTGTATTGAGATTTTTGAGTTCTTATTTAATCAAACTCCTTTGTACTATAAGGTGCATTTTACAAATTTGTTTCTTAATAATCATTACTGCTAATTTCACTTTGAAGTTGGCTTCTTATTCACAGCTGTATTGACAGGAAGTATTAGATTTCATGTTATTATCTTCACTTATAAGCATTAATATGCCTTAGTCAAACTGCATGACTTCTATAATACAAGTCATGATAGCATAAATATTTCTCAAGTTTTTTATTGCATATGAGTGAAAATATCACTATGATTTGCCTAGGTATTTAGGTTAGAAATATTATTGTGATAGTGCTAATTCTTACATTCTTCTCCTTTCAGATTCTCAGTAATATTGGCATTACAAATCTATGCTTTCTAGGTGAAGAGCACCTGTATGCACGGCATACTAATTCAAGAGCTGTCAGTGATATATAGTGAGTAGCCTCCTGATTTTTATTCTAAGTATTACAAATAGAAAATAATCTTCTAAATGTTTTTTCTCCTAGAATATCCACCTATATCATTTGGTAATGTTATTCTTCTTTTAAAATAAAAGAAATCTTTTTCTAGGATAAATTTGGAATATATATGTTGTTAGGATTACAGGGTAAACTCCCCATATAAAACCGTTAAATATCTGAGTTTTATATCTCGGAATTGTGGCTGGGACCTCAAAACCAAAGACTATTATACTTAGTGACCTAATATTCTAAAGAGAAGTGCTAGACAGAAGTTTATAGGGTTTGCTAATAGAGACAAAAATTTGCTTAAGGACTGCAGATTTGCATGTCTTTTCTTTCTACAACCAGCTCATTCCATGCTAAGCACACTGGCTACTTAACGTTCCTGGAACACGCTAGTCACCATCTGGCCATAGGGTTTTGATCTTGCATTACCTTTGCCCAAAGTGTTTTTGTCTCACTCTCACCTTCTTCAAGTCTTTGTTCCAATCTCACCAGGTCACACTGCTGATTACATTCACTATTTCGTTATACTGCTCTACTTTTCCTCTTTTCTACAGTTCTTATTATCTCCTAGGATATGTCATAATTTGCATATTTCTTGTGCTTATTATCTGTTCCCTGCGTCTAGAATGTAACTTCCATAAGAACAGAGATCTCTGTCTGCTTTGTTTATGAATGCATCCTACGTATTTAAATAGTGCTTGACATAAAGCAGGTGCTCAACAATATTTTTGGCAAATAAATGAAAGAATCCTATTTAAAAAGACTTTTCTGAATAAATCTGCCATATGTTGCCAATATGTTTTGTAGTATCTATGTTTGGAAAAGTATGTATCTTACTGCTAAAAAGGAAAAAACCCTGCAGTCACTTCATAATTTTATGAAAACAAAAAGCTAATTTTAATATTTATTTTAGGTAAATTTCCCGGCAATTAAAGTATTTATTTTTTTTAATTAAGATGAATGGATGCAGATTAAGTTAAAGATCTTATATACAATAAGATAACTGAATATAATATAATAAGATCTTTAATGTAAAATGAGGAAAGCAAAAATATAGTTTCTATCTAGTCCAAGATTATATTGTTTGAGTGCAAATTAAATGTGTAGTGTCTAAAGGAAAAGGTAGTGATACCAAAAAAGAAGCTTCATTTTCTTAAAAAGATAAAAACATTATAAATGCAAATTCTAAAAGGAATTATTAAAAACATAATTGTAGGACATAGTGGATATTTTTTAAAAATTACATTATAGAAAATAAAAAATACTCCTCCTATACTAATTTAGTTTTGTTTTTGCTTTTACAGAAAATACCTAAGACCTAACATTAAATAGATCACAGTAAAGATATGTCTGTGAAAGCATAAGGAGTTTGAATTTTATAGCTCCCTAATAATGTTATTTGATGGTTTTTATTTCATTGATTCATTTTTATCAAATTTCTTATGAGAAAATTTACATACGTAAAATGTATCCATTTTAACTTCACAGTTAGAGGAGTTTTGACATATGTAAGCATGTAACCAGGGTGGCAATCAAGATTAACATTTTCATCACCCCAAAACATTTCTTCATGAACATTTGCAGTCAATTCCCCATTGCTCCCAATCCAAGGTAACTGCCCATCTCTGTCATGACAGAGGCAATATGCCTTTCAAAATCTCCTTTAAAAGGTATCAAAATTGCATAATCTTTTTTGTTTCTGACTCCTTTCACAAAGTATAATGTTTTTAGAATTGCCCATAATGTTGCATGTATCCATTCTTTTTTATTGCTGATAATTTTCCATTGTACAGATACACTAATTTATTCATTCACTCACCTCCTGCTGTATATTTGTATTTTTTTCAGTTACTATATTACAGGTGCTATGAAAATATGTGTAAAAATGAGCATATGTTTTAATAGCTCTTATGTAAATGGATCATATGTTAAGTATATGTATACTATTTTAAAAAACTGCCCAACTATTTTAAAAGTGGCTATATCATTTTACATTGTCACTAGTAATATATGAAATTTCTCATTACTCTACATCTTCATCAACACTTGATATGGTCTGTTTTGTTTGCTTGTTTATTTGTTTTAATTTTCATCATTCTAGTTGATATGTATTGGTAGGTCATTGTGGTTTTAATTTGCATTTCCCTGATAGTACTTTCTTAATGAGCATATTTCCTACACTGTCTTAATCAGAGCAGCCCACTGTTAAATAATTTATATATGATGTTTCCAGCAAGATTTCATTTAAGAATTAAAAGTTTAAAGAAAGATTCCATTGAAGGAATAAAGTTAAAGATTCCCTCTAACTGATATTTTTTGAATCCCTCTTTTCTCAGAAAGTGGCTTATGTAGTTTGGGTCTTTTTGTTCCGTTTCAGCATTTTTAAATACTTGAGACAACTACAGCAAGTATTAATACAGAGGCAGGAACGGACATCTTATATCAAGTTATAAATTAAATTTAATTTAAGGTAGTAATCCTTTTTAACTTGATATATGGTATCCATTCCAAAGAAGGGAGGGAAAAAAATTAAAATAATTCACCATGATTAGAGATGTGACAAAGCATAAAGTGTCATTGAAATTTACCTGTTTATATGCACCTCATTATTTATATCCAGTTTTATTACTAATTTTTAAATATTGAAATTTTTACCCCTTCACTCTGAGTTTAGCAACCAATTATAGTTTCATGGTTGTCTCATTCATTAGGGAAATGTGTTCAATAATGTCAGGAGACTGTTTAAAACCATGAAAAAGGACATAGCCAAAATCTCACAGCCAACAGAAATATTGGAGAATAAGCTGGCCTGTGACAAATGTTTGTGGAACTCTTCTATGAGTTGAATGTAAAGAGCAAAGAATTCTAGGGCATGTAATTAGATTATTTTCAATAAATAGCACAAGCAAATGTTAGCAATGATCATTGCTCTGTAAATTTTTATTAGGTCTCTCTTAGCCTGGCTAATATTTCCAATCTTTAATAGCACAACTTAGAGCCAAAAAGCAGAAGTTTCCATTATATGTCAAGAAGCAAGGACATTGCAGTGAATCCTCTGATACGTCCTGACCCTGCCTTGAGGACTTGGTTAAATGCATAAAAAATCATTCCAGAGAATAAATTTTTCATTAGCCACATTTGTCATTTTATGCATAAGAAACCCCATAGAGCCTTACCTATATGAAATGGCCTATCCTTGGTCTGAAGAGCAAGGAAAAAAATGTTATATAGTGCTGTCTTCTTTGACCTCTGTCTTTCAAATAAATAGTCCCTGTCTTTAAAGACAGTAGGTTAGCTTAATTTACATCTTCATAAAATAATTAGAGAACTATTGAGAAAACCATTCTTTCTAGGGAAGCAGTTAGATCCTCCTCTTGAAGAACATGGGCAAAGTCTATTATTAGATACCATTCTATGGGTCTCATAAAAAGACAAATATCTTCCTATGATAAACAATGCTTAAGGCTTGGCATCTTGGATGGGGCTTAATCTTGAGCAAGCAGTGCATGGGCTTCCTGAGTGTCTCCTGTGGCTTGACCAGAGTTTATTTTGGCTGAACCTTACTTCATTAAGTCAATGTTTGATTACATATCTCTAGAACAAAATATAAGCAAAAATCCATTTTCACATGCCATTTGGCAATTTTTGGCAGAGTTCACTGATGCATTTGACGAAATGTTTTCCTCCATGGTAGAGCTGCCCATCAAAAATCTATCCTTCCAATCTATACATCCTCCATCTGGAAAAATGGTACCTATATCATTACAGAGCCTTACATTTTATTGTCCCCCCAAAATTCTATTTTATGTCAACTGAGGGGAGGTATAACTCAAGAAATTGTTAGTATAATATCTGCATATTTCTTAGAAAACATTAATTGCAATATATAATTCATCACCCATATATAGGAGTTAAATCAAAATTGGAAAATATAAGTTACATCAGAAAATTTTCCTCTGCCTTTAAATGAGATACCCAAGAATTATCACTTCTCCATCATCTCTAATAAGTTATTTATTGGGAAGGTTACCCTAGAGAGCCCAGTATGGTTGGCAACATATAACCATAATTGTTTATCTTGGAGGCTCAGAGTTATATTTTTCCATAATTACATTTTAGGATCATTGCTGATTTTAGGAAGCTCAGTATATCCCACCCCAGATTTTAACTATCTATTTTTGGAATGAACAAGAGAAGGACTTTGTCAAAAGATAGCTAAGATTAGGTGATTACTGTGCATCAAGACAGGGTTGATTAAATTAGGTGAAAATAAACCCTCAATAGAAAGGAAATACTGAGAAGAAACTTAGTTCTTAGCTGGTGGAAATGTATCTCATCGTAAGCCAGACACTTTTGATGAGATGAATGGAAAGTTATGTTGATAAGAATGAAATTAAGTTGATTAAATGATTATCTGGGTCTGAAAATTTGGTCATTTTTCTTTTTTAGAGTCTCAAATTATCCGTGTCAAATTTAAGGAGACAACCTAAAACTGCAGGATTATTTTCTCAGTTAGCTTTTTAAATTCCTCTTTTGTAAATTCCTGAATCTTAACATATAAAGAAAGTGATAAATCCTTATTCTTGGGGGGTTTTTCAATATAATTCTAACCTTGGTCGATTAGTATGGGTGCACTCACTGTTATGCAGAGGTGTCTAAGAATAATGACAGCCTTCTTCTCAAACCCTTGTTAGTGTTACCTTCAGCAGCTCTAATATTAGCAATTATAATCCATAGAGATACTCGAGGAGAACTACAGAAAGAAGCCTTAAGTCTTGCGTTGAAAGAACATGCCTTGGTTTAAAGCAGAGGTATACAAAGGAAAGGTAGTGATTATGGATTCCCTTTGTACCTTCTTTCAGTGAGTCATTTGGTGAGATTGACTCAGAATTCTTTTTTCTTTTCCTCTAAAGTAAGAGCTGAGAAATGACTTAAAGAACTCTCCTTAAATTAATGGGTCCTTATGTTGTGATGAACAGATTGGACAATATAAAGTCATTATGTTTTATATCAAATATATTTCATTAAAAAAAACTAGATTAATAATTATTTCAATTGATTTTAAGGTATTTTTCCTAAATTGTCACTGGAGCCAAACTTATCTTTATCTTAGAGTAATCAGGAAGGGAAGAAGGGAAAATATTGGGCTTGAGGTCCTCTAATCTATTCAGCACAATGATTTATATAGTAAGGTAAGTTCCTCACTGCAACTAAGTGGATTACATTATTATTTTTGGAAGAATCATTTAGATCCAATAACTAGGAACAATATGTTGCAGTTTGGAACAGTACAAATATGAGATTTTAAAGCACTAGAGACCTAAGTTCAAATCCTCATTCATCTGCCTTATGAATATTTACCTAAAGAAAAATGTCTCTGAATTAATCTGAGCAGTAATTTCCTCATATGTAAACTAAGTAACAATAATATTCACCCCATAGGGTGAATATTATTGAGAGTATTAAATGAAATAGTACATATAACCCACCTTTAAGTTATTAGTCTGTTAAAAAAAAAGATATGGTTCTGTAAACTGGCTCAGGTCTGGGAATTGATTGAGGGTCATAACTATTTCATGATTGAGGTTAATGACTTTTGTTCACTTGATCTAAAAATCCTCCACTATATATATATATATATGTATATATAGATCAAGTAAGAATTTAGTAAATTTTACATCAATTTCACTTCCAGGAACACCATAATTAACTAGCAAACGCCACAGGTCTCTGAGAGTCAGGCTATTCTGATTGCTGCTTTGACTTTGCTGTTCATTATGGTAACCAGGCCCACCTTGCCTTTGGCAATAGAGGGTAGCCACTTGGCCTGAGGCACCCTGGGATCCAATTATCCCCAATGCATTTAGGTTCCCAATTCAGTAGCAGCAGTTTCCACTACAAAGAGGAGCTATCACAGAGCTCTTCAAGGATGCTGTACTGAGAACATAGCTGACACTAATAATGTTATAAACATTTTATTGTCGTATATAATAGTAAGAATTATTAATGAAACATGACTATTCCTATTCCAAAGTAGAAATAAATATAATTATACATACAATAGATATTTTGGCACATCTTTAAAGTGCTTGTTAAAAAATTCTGATTCTAGAGCTGCAACTTAACTGTTCTAAAACAGAGTATATGCAAGTCAGTTGCCAGAGTCTGCATTTTTAGCAAGTGTCCCATTTTATTTTTATGCATGCTAAATTTTGAGAATATTTTTTGTAGTGCATTGCTTTTCTAATATAATTACTTGGGGCAGTATTATCTTGATTTTTACAGTCCTTAGTTGTAACACTTTCAGATTATTTTTTGTTCCAGAATTGATAAAGACAAGAATAAATTGATAATGTTTGAATCACCATATGACAGACGTAAGGCAACATCAACTAAAAAAATTATGTATATATATATCTATATAGACAAACTAGTTATATATGTGTGTATACGTACATAAATATACAATTACCAGAAACAGTATGTAATGTGTGTCTTACTTATATAAGTTATAATTCTTCTAACTAGGGAATTGACTAAAGGAAACAACTCCTAATCCAAGTGAGATTCTCTTCTTCTTCCAATTCTCTGTTTCTGTGTTATCTATTGATCTGTTCTCTGCTCTGTTCTAGTTATGTCAGTGTTATCTTATATTAAGCCTCTGGATTATACAGAGAAATCTTATGTTTTCATTGACAGTTTTGAATATATTCTTTGATTTCAACACCTCCAGACTGTAGTGTTAGTTTCTGACTCAGTTTGAATAGGACACATTGAGAATTCCAAAAACATATTGCCTCCCAAAACAAGGGCAATAGAAACATAGAATATACATAGGAATAAAAAGCATACAGAAAAATGCTCTTCAAATCTTCAAGTGTACATTGGAAATAAAACACTGTGTTAAAGATGAGAAGCACATCATCAGTCCTCTGGTACTGTTACTGTAGCCTTTTGTTTTATCAACTTCATATGCAAATTAAGTAACAGACTAAAATCAGTTTCAAACTGTTTGAAAAGCATGACAAAAATATGTAGTATGTTAATCTCCTTTGGAACCACAGTTATAATTACTTTCTTGCTTATCCAAAGTTTGCATTTATAAAAATGTAGATAGAAGCAGACATCAGAATTCATTATGAGGCAGTATGTTCGATTATCTCATTGCTTCTCTGTTGACTGATTGTTACAATACTAAAAATATTATTCATAGACTCACAGGCTTAGAAACATTATCTTTAGTGTATTTCAGAAACAGTTTTTAGAGCTTCTGGTTTTAGTGCCACCAAGTGAGGACCTTGGAAGTTCTTACTCTCATCCTCACAACAACCAGAAGAGCTGAACAAACTGAAATCCAGTGACTTTCTTCCGACCCATTGAAGGACTGAAGTCACAGGGCAAACTATCACCCCAAAATCTGGAGAGACAAGCAAATCCAGAGTCATAGCCTAGATCTCCTTACCGGGAACAGAAGCCTCTGGAGCCACAAACTGATAGGAACACTTACAAGGTAATTTTTCTGGAGGTAAAACACTTACAAGGTAGTTGCTAGAAGCTGAGCATTCTCTAAGCCGACAGTGAGAAACTTCCAGGGGCTAGAGTCTTAGGGAGGCCTTATTCTATTGTGGGTTTTACATCCAAGAACCACACGAAGTTCTCAAGGTAAAGAGCAAGGAAAGATCCATTCATGACACTATTAGAGGGAGGAGAACTTTAAAATACATCCAGGACATTTTCTGTAACAGAAGTTTCCTTTCAAGGAGAAAAGACTAACAGAGCATTTTCCCAAGAGAAGAAAGGCATTTACCACTCTCCTGCCCCTTTGAGGCTTCCTGTCCCACTTAAGTGGGGAACAAAAGCTGAGAAACACTTATAAAAGTCACAGCCCTGGGACAGAGGCCCACTGAAAGACTGAGATTGAATCATGAGATCGTAGAAAGCTTCCACTTCCCCATCCTTTACCACCAAACCAAGAGGGCTTACAGCTAAAAGACCTGCAAAACACAGAATCTCTCTGAGGAGGAGTACTTAGGGAAGCCCAGAATCAACAAGGGAGATAAAAACAAGAACATTAGAAGAATTTTAAGCCTCATAGCAACACAGATACAGCAAATATTAGACACAGCACAACTCCTAACCAGATTAGCAAATTTAAAGCTAATCTATGTCCAGCTGTCAACAAAAAAAAAAATAGTTATATAATGCTATTATTGCTTTTAATTAGATCCTGCTTTTCTCTTTATAGACAAATTCAAACACATGAATCACAAGAACACATTTTAAGGAACAGTTTTATAGTAGTAACAGAAAGGAAAAATAATTTCCCTAGTACTCCTGACCCCCAACATATTTTTTATTGTATATACCTTCCATTTTCAGTAAGATAAGATTTTTAGTCAGGATGATATACACAATTGCTTCATTATTTTTTAATTTGTGTGGTTGGCCTTCTCATAAATCTTTACAGACTAAAAAAATGTTTTTGAAGTTTTCACGTGTTGACACAAGATTAACAAATTGCTTCTACCTTCAAAGGGAGTATGTATAAACTAGAAAGAGAAAGTCAAAGAATCTGAGTTTTAGGAAAAAACTCACCAAGTCAGCTGACAGATGTTTACTCTCATGGGGGTAGCTGAGCAGTCTACAGAATTGACATATATGCAAATAGTGACAAAAATGTATTAACTCATTCAATTATTCTATTTCTCTTTTAACTAAAAGATCAACCTGAAAAACCAAAAACATAAATTAGCAGCAACAAATGTGCGAGTGTTTATATGTCAGTTGTGGGAAGAGTCAAGAGCAACTTTGATAAATATGGCATTTTGGCATTTTATGAACTAAACACTAGATTAGTTACCACAATTTTAAAATAAAAATGTCAAATATCTGGAAAAATAACAAAGTGATGAAATTGCAAAGAATTTAATGCTCTCTGAATTAACCTTCTACAAAATCTAGCCTGTTTTCCTAATCTCATAATAAATATACTACATCCTAGAAGGATTGAAAGAAGTAAAGAATTAGCAAAAAATATAATGGAGAAAGATGTAAATTTCAGTTGAACTGGAGTTTACAGGTATATAAAATAATTACTACAGCAACACTGACAACAGCAACATTAGTTAACATAAGTGACAGCAGGTTTGCCCAGGACAATCCTGGCTTGTTCATATTTTCCTGACTGAAATATTAGTATCACACCATTTCACTCTAAAAATTAACCTATAAGACCCTCTGAGATTTTCCTCTGCTCACGTCTCCAGTCTCATGCTACCCTCTCTAAACTCAACTCATCCTTAACTATTCAGTACTTCCTCTGGTTTTATGAATAGCATAAATGTGGCATGAGGTTGTTTTATACCAGAAACCCTCTGCCTCCTGTTTTCTGGCCAACTCTTATTTATTTCTCAAATTACATTTGAAACATCCCTTCCTTAGGGAGGCTTTCCTTGACACTGCAGCCTAGATTAATTCATTAGCTCCTCTTTAATTGTTCTAATAACACTCATTTCCCTGTTGTAATTTTCTCACCAGTGAGGTATAGTCTTTAATGCCTACCTTCTTTTCTAGATTATAAGCTCCATGAAGGCAAGATCCAAGCCTTCTTTGTGACCTCTCTTTTCCTGTTTCTTGGTAGAGTGATTGGCACAAAGGAAGAGTTTACAAGTAATAATCAAATACATAGATGATTCTGTGATGGCTCCCCTAATCTTCATCATACAAATGAGGAAACTGAGGCTTAAAAAATTGATGTATAATTCTCATGGTCACATTCCTGCTAAACAACAAGCCATATTTCAAACCCAGGCATTCATAAATTCAAAGCCCATGCTTTTGATTCTTTAAAAACAAAGAACAAATTACATGACACATTAGGCTTTGGAAAAATCACCTACTCTTTGAAAGATGTAAAATTAAATCATCTGGTAGGTTTTGGTTATAATTGGCTTTGTTTTTAAAATCAAGTTTATTGAGGTTTATTTTACATACAATAATTTCACCAATTTAAATTATACAATTAGATAAGTTTTGCAAGTATATTCAGTCATCTAACAACCAGAATCAAGGTATCAAACACTACCAAAAACACAAAAAGTTCCCTGGTGCCCCTTTGCAGTCAATATCCAACACCCACACTTGGACCCTGGCTAACATTGATCAGTTTTGCCTTTTTCAGAATGTCATATAAATGGAATTATACATTAGGTAATATTTTGTTTTTAGCTTCTTTCACAGTTTTTGAGATTCATTCAGGTTGCATGTAGTTTATTCTTTTCATTGTTGAAAAGTATTTCATTCATATGGGTATACAACATTTCATTTACCTATTCATCTGTTGCTAAACATATATGGATTGTTTCAGAGTCTGAGCAATTGTAAATAAAGCTGCTCAAAATATTTATGAACAAACCATTATGTGGATAAATGTGTCATTTTATCTTAAATAAATACCTTGGAGTGGAATGGCTGGGTAATACAGTAAGAATATGTGTAACTTTACAAGAACTTGCAAAAAGTTTTCCAAAGTGATTACAAAATTTTACACTCCTGTAGCAAGATAAGAGATTACCAATTGCTCCACATCTATTTTTAAGTGCAATAGTTTTGGGTTTGTTGCATAAGAAGAAACTATAATAATGGTAATAGAGATTGTTGATATGTAAATTTGGTTGTGGATCTATCTCAGAGAAGTGGCCTGATCGTGGTAGTACTTGAAAAGCCAATTTAGTTTTGGGATTTACATGAATTCTATGAAGAATAAAATTTTACTCTTTAACCAGGCTTACCTTACCCAGTCCATTAATTCTTTATTAAAATCTTGTTCAATTACATTTTTTTGCAACAGCAACAAAAAAAGTAAATTATTCAAATGTAATACTTTCTGCACTTAGAACTGTTATAAAACAGAAGTGTTCCTTAAGGTATACTACAGTTCAATATACCAATGGAAATATAGTATTCAAAGTCTAAGTAATTGCATTAGCTTGCTAGGGCTACCATAACAAATTACCACAAACTGAGTGGCATAAACAACAGAAGTGTATTGTCTCACAGTTCTATAAGCTAGAAGTCTGAGATCAAGGTGTTAGCAAGATTAATTTTTTCTTGGGTTGTGAGGAAAGAATTTGTTCCATGTCTCCCCCATAGCTTCTGATGGCTTGCTGGCAATCTTTGGCATTCTTTGGCTTGTAGAAGTGTCACCCCAAAATCTTCCTTCATCGTCGCATAATGTTCTCCCTGTGTGCGTGCCTATCTCCAAATTTGCCCTTTTAAGGACACCAGTCATATTGTATTGGGACCCAACCTAATAACGTCATTTTAACTTATTTACTGCTATAAAGACCCTATCTCCAAATAAAATCACTTTCTGGGATACGGGGGATTAGGCTTCCAATGTATGAATTTTTAGGGATACAATTCAACCAATAACAGTTACAGTCATCACTCAGTATCTGTGGGGCTTGGTTCCAGGACCCACGTGGATATGAAAATCTGCAGATACTCCATAAAATGACATAGCAGAGTTGGCCCTCCTGAATTTGTGGGTTCCACATCCTGGATCACAATATGAGGTTGGTTGAATCTGTGGGCATGGAAACTGCCTATAGGAAGGGTCAGCTATATTTTGGATCCAATGATGACTGTGCTTACTGTCATAGTGTAAAGTAATAATTACTTGTAAATTTATAATAATGATAAGTTAAAAGATATATGCAGGCCTCTTTGAATTGCTTTTTACAAGATTTCACTTTTATGGATTTCTTTAAGACTAAGAATATTTCAGTGATAATGATGACAAAAAGTTACTAGTATGCAAAGCAAAAAGAAAAAAGATAGAAAATTCTAAAATTTATAAATATAGGTTTTATTGAAGATAGGATATTATTTAATATTAGATAATAGATTATATTTTAAATACAGTAAATATCTTGTTTAGGTGTTTACTTTTGAAATTGTTAAGTTAGTAACATGAAGAAAAAGTGATATATAATTTTAATAATTTCATACGGAGGGTCCAAATGTAGTCATGTATATCATTTTCTAGGTTTCAAAGTTTTTATAAAAGTTATGGTAATAAAAATGGTATCCTGAATTTCATATAATTATAAAACAACTCACGTCTAATTCTAAACTGTAGTAATTGATCCTAGAGGGAGATTTATTCTGTGGTTATGAAAGGCAATGGCATTTACAACTAGGATAAATTAAAGCAAATGAAGAGGAAAATTTTATTCTATGTAATACTTAGTTCATTATATTCTTAAATGACTATGCCAACCCAAATTCATCAGTAAGAGATCTGATGTATGCAAAAAAATGAATAAAATATATCACCAAGAAATAGCTTATGTTTCACAAGCATAGATATTGTTGTATTATAATCTACGTGCATTTCTCTTTCAACATAGTAAAGTGAACATAGTGAATACTCAAAATATTTAAAAATATAGATAAAATACAGTATTATTAAACACAATATCTCTTGTACTTTGAGTTAGAGAATTTGGGAATATTTTATGTTGCTTTAGATAAACTTATCCCTTCAAGATTTCTGTCCCTTTTAAGAAATTATATTGTGCTTCAGTCTATTATGTGCTTATTAAAAATCCAATAATTAATTCAATGAGTTAAGTCTAATTTCTTACAATTAAAAATTTTTTGGAAAAAATTGCTGCGTTAATACATTTGGATTCCAATTGTAAATACAAGATTATTACTTATAAATAGTATATAGTAGGCAGAATAATGCCCTCTCCCCAAAATGTCTATATCCTAATCCATAGAACTTGTGAATATGTTACCTTACATGGAAAAAAGAACCTTGAAGTTATGATTAAGTTAAAGATATTAACTTATGGGGAGATTATTGTGAAATATCCAAGTGGGCCCAACATAATCACAAGTGTTCTTATAGTGAAAAAAGGAGGCAGGAGCATCAAAGAAGGAAATATGACAAAAGAAGCAGAAATCATGTGATACAGAGTGATAGCTGGCTTTGAAAATGCAAGAGGACCATGACACAAGGAATGCAGGAAGCCTCTAGAAGCTACAAAAGGAAGGAAACGGATTCTTCCCTAGAACCTGAAGAAAGAATGCAGCCCTGCTGAAACCTTTATTTTAGCCTCATGGGCCCATTTCAGTCTTCTGACCTCCAAAACTGTAAGATAATAAATTTGTGTTGCCTTAAGCCACTAAGTTGTGGCAATTTGCTACAGTAGCAAAAGGGGAGCAGGACAGGTAAATGTTATGATTGTAAGAAGCTAGCATAAATAATAATGATATCAACCCTTTAAAAGATTCTTACAACTAAACACATAATTACCATATGACCCAGCAATTGCAACTTTATCCCCCCAAAATAGAAACTATATTCACAAAAAAAGGTACACAAATATTTCTACCAACCTTATTTGTAATAACAAAATACTAGAAAGCGGGCTTCCCTGGTGGCGCAGTGGTTGAGAGTCTGCCTGCCGATGCAGGGGACACGGGTTTGTGCCCCGGTCCGGGAAGATCCCACATGCCGTGGAGCAGCTAGGCCCGTGAGCCATGGCCGCTGAGCCTGCGCGTCCAGAGCCTGTGCTCTGCAATGGGAGAGGCCACAACAGTGAGAGGCCCGCGTACCACACACACACACACAAAAAAAAAAAAACTAGAAAGAAACAAAAATTCTTTCAATGTGTGAATGATTAAAAAAAAAAAAAACTGTTACATCCATACAATAGGCTACTAATTAGCAATAAAAAGGAGTAAACGTTTGGTACATGCAACAACCTGCGTTGTCTGATGCTATTCTAAGTGTACATAGAAGAAATATTTGAGACAATTATAAAGAGGAACAAAGTTAAGTAAGTTTTCTATATTTGACTCTAACTGGTTAATGATGATACCAGTAGAGTGTGATAAGTTATGCATATGTAGTAATACCTAGAACAACCACTAAAAAAGTTATACAAAGAGATGTACTCAAAAACACTATAAATGTATCAAAATGGAATGTAAAAAATGTTTGAGTAGCCCACAGGAAGGTGGGGAAAACGAGGGATGCAAAACAGAGAGAACAAACAGAAATCAAGAAATAAAATGGTAGGCTTAATCCCAAACACATCAATAACTATAGGAAATGAATATTGTGTAAATATGCCAATTAAAAGATGAAGATTGGAGAGTGGAGTAAAAAACACTGCATAACTACATACTTTTCATAGGAGACTTCGAATATAATGATGTAGGTAAGTTTAAAGTAAAAGGAAGGAAAAAAGGTATATTATGCATTATTCATCAAAAGAAAGCAGAAGTGTCTGTATTAATATCAGATAAAATAGACTTCAGAGCAAAGGAAATTATCAGGGACTAAGAAGTATGTACATAATGATAAAAGGTCAATCTACCAAGAAGACATAACAATCTTCAATGTGCATGCACCAAAGAACAGCTGCAAGATAAGTGAAGAAAAACATGATAAACCTGAATGGAGAAATAGACAAATCCATAAGTAAAGTGGGAGACTCCTACAGTCCTCTCTTAACAATTTATATAACAACAGTATAAAATATCTGAAACATTTTATAAGGATCCAAAAACATCATCACCCAACAGAATGAAATTGACTCTTAATAAGACACTTCACCCAACCACAGAAGAATACACATCTTTTCAAGCATTAACAGAACACATGCTACATTATGTTTGTAGATCAGAAGCCTCAGCATAGTAAAGTTGACAATTCTAAAAATTTTAACAATATCCCAGCAAGATATTTTGTGAATATAAGCAAGTTTATTCTAAAAATTATATGAAAAAGAAAATAAACTGGAATAGCTAAAACAATTTTTTGAAAAAGAATAAAGTGTGAGGAATCAGACTATCAGATTTCAAGACCTATTATTAGTAACAGATAGTGTGAACATAGACATATAGATCAAAGAAACAAAAGAGAGAGCCCCAAAATGGACCTAACTGACTGACAAAGATGCCCAACTGACTTCTGACAAACATGTAAAAGAAATTCAATTAAGGGTGCTGGAACAATCAGATATCCATAGGTGTGCAATAGATTAAATAGAGAGAGAGACAGACACAGACAGACAGATGGAACCTTGACTTAAACCTTACACTTTTCTAAGAACTTAAAAGGAATCATAGATTTAATGTGTAAAGCTATAAAATTTTTAGAATAAAACAGGAGAAAATCTTTGGTGCTTAGGGCTCAATGGGCAGTTCCTAGACATGACCAAAAAACAATTCCATAAAAGAAAAAGTTGATTAATAGGACCTCATCAAAATAAAAGACTTACACTCTGTGAAAACTCTATTAAGACAACAAAAAGTCTAGCTACAGACTGGGTGAAAATATTTTCAAACCTGGGATCTGACAAAGCACTCATATTTAGGTTATATAAAGAACACTCAGAATTCAACATTAAAAGAAGCAAATGCTCCATTTATAAAATGGGAAAAAAATATGAAGAGACTTTTGACCAAAGATGATATATGTATGACAGATGAACAGGAAAAGATGGTAAACTTCTCTAGCCATTAGGGAAATGCAAATTGTGATCATGATGTAGTATCACTATACATTTGTTAGAACAGCTAAAATGAAAAAAATAGGAACAATACCAAATGCTGGGGA
Organism: Monodon monoceros; assembly: GCF_005190385.1. Classification (NCBI taxonomy): domain Eukaryota; kingdom Metazoa; phylum Chordata; class Mammalia; order Artiodactyla; family Monodontidae; genus Monodon; species Monodon monoceros. The sequence continues at coordinate 73,967,030 of NW_021703776.1, read as the reverse complement.
GGACATAGGGAAACTTGATCTCTTGTAGGTTGCTAGTGAGAATGTAAAATAATACATCCAACACTAGAAGGTAGTTTGGCAGTGTCCCTAACTAAATATACACTAACCACATGACCCAGCAATTGTACTCCTGGGCATTTATTCCAAAGAAATAAAAACTTATATTTATACAAAAACCTGTACCTGATTGTTCACAGCAGCTTTATTATGTTTTTATTTTTTTCAGCTTTATTGAGATAAAATTGACAATTAAAATTATAAGAAATTTAAAGAGTACAACAGAAACTAGAAATAGCCCAGATGTTCTTAAACAGGCAAATGGTTAAAAAAATTGTGGTACCTCCATACAATGTTGTTTTGATATTATACTATAATTACGTAGGATATAAACACCAGGGGAAACTGTGATGTGTACACAGAACTCCAGAACTCCTTGTTACTATAACTCTTTGCAACTTCCCATGAATCTTTAATAAGTTAAATATGTATACACACACATATATATATACATATGTTATATTTGGTTTCTTTATATTAGATACAGAGTAACTGAACTCATTTTCTGCTTGAATACAAGAAGAGGAGAGGAAGAAAAAACCAGGAGGAAGAAAAAGAGAAAGAGGAGGAAAGCCAAATAGGATTAGTATGATGCCTATTAAAAATAGCTTTACCAAGAATCTAGGAGGAGCTTATAATAGTACACTTGAAACATTTGAGCACTTGAAGTACAGCATATCAGGAAGGTTTACATACAATAAATATAAATAAATTTGTAACTCTTTCTTCTATGCATCTAATATAAGAATATGTCATTAGCAACTCACTGCCCTTTGAACTAAGTATAAACATTCATCTTTTGAAATAACCTTTCCCAGAATAAGTATGCCTCTTCTAGTGAGTCTATTTTTCTTCAACTCATTCAAATGACTGATATTATGTAGTAAATAACTGCTGTCCAAAGTAACAGAATTGCTACCGAATAAACTGATAAAACAAATTATAACATGCAGTGTCAACTCTAACTTGCAATCTAGCAGCACGTTGTGTTGGGAAATCTTTATTTTGTTTGGTTTTCTTTTGTTTTCAGTATAAACCGTACCTAACTTCTGGAAGTATAATTAAGAATCTTACTTTATCGTTATTATAGAAGAAATGTTTGTTTAAAACAATAATTTAAGTCTTAATCAGTTTATATATTTAGTTTAAAAACACATTAGATGGGGATTTCCCTGGTGGTCCAGTGGTTAAGACTTCGTCTTCCAATGCAGGGGATGCGGGTTTGATCCCTGGTCAGGGAGTTGATATCCCACATGCCACATGGCCGGAAAACCAAATGTAAAACAGTAGCAGTATTGTAACAAATTCAATAAAGACTTTAAAAAAGGTCCACATCAAAAAAATCTTTAAAAAATTCATTAGATGATTTTATCCTTTGAAAAATTAACATTTATTAGAGTGAGTCTAAAGATTACTAATGTTAGTGTTTCAGATTTTTGAATAAGTTACTATTGAGCCAATCTTAATGTTGTCAACCAAATAATGTATACTACTTGAAATAATCTGATATTTTTTCTTGGGGAAAAACAATTTTTTTCACAGTAAAATTATATTTCAGTCACCTCTCTGTGAAATGTTTCAGATTCCACTCTTTTCAAAATAGTTGCTTTCTCTCCTAGAGAAACAACAAATCTTGTGTGAAAATTTAAATAAATTATCTTACTGAATTGTGACTATTTTGATACTTAAATTGCATCTCATACTCAATTATTGGTGCCATGTGGTCAAGTACCTTATCTTTTTTATATTTCTATATCTAGTGCTTCAGCTATGCTTGAAATGTAGATAATGCTCCACATGTTCAGTTATTTGCATCATTAACTCAATACTGAATTTGAGTAACAGATAGCTAAAAGATCATTTTTGAAAGGATATATTTAAAGTTAGGATGAATGTTCTTTTTGATGCGTTTGCACACATGAAATTGCTCATTTTTTAAAAAGAAACTCAAGTCAAATTCTCAGAGTAAACCATCTTTTGCTGACTGTTCTTTCATCCAGTTCCTCTGCAAATAACATAACACTCTGCAACAGCAAATGCTTCTACCAAACTAGATTATAGTAGGTGCCGTTTTCTCTATTTTATTTATTTCATCCTGTTTCACTCTCACATTTTCCCCATTTTTCTTATTTCCACTACTATATTTTTATGTACACAATAATTTTGTAGTAAAATGTTTGCTTGAGGATGTAAGATCACTGTATTCAGCAAACCATTTCTCTTTAATTGATGTGAAGGAATGCCCAGGGAAAGGATGATGAAGCCATGATCTCGGGGCTTCTACACTCTTTTCTCTCCGCTCAAGGTAAATGTCACAATAATAGTTAATTTTCAGCTTTTGCTTACCACATAATAATGCATTTAATCTTCATAATATGCTTATAGATGAAGCAAGCACTGTTTCTTGAAATTTCTTGGAAATTAGAAGGAAGAGGTGGAAGGAAACCATAATTGAAGTTCCCCTGCCTGCCCTCAATTTTTCTGTGGATCTTGAGTAAAACAAGCAAACCTTTTGGTAGCCCTGGAGATGTTTTTTAAATTGAGTAATTCAGAAATAGAAATAGAGAAATGCAAGGTAAGAAAAAAGGATAATGACAATCAAGGGGACATAAGATATGAATCACCTCTTTCCAATTCATATTCAAAGGAGAAAATTGTTAAGGATTTTTAGCCTTAAAATCTGACTCTTACCTTAATCTCAGATTGGTTCTTTATGCACTTCTCCAAAACTGTGAAGAATCATATTTTACTTTGTTTAGTAACTTTTTAATGAATGGTGTGTGTGTCTCTGTGCATGAAAAAGAGGGAAATGCAGAGTTAGGGATAGGAATGATAAATGATGTGGAAGTTTGAAATACTTATTAGTAATCTTGAACTCTTTATTTTATGTTATTGTTAAAGTTCAGCTAAAAATTTAGACTCTAACAGATTACTCCAAGAAATTTCTAGTCTCACAGTCTAGTACTCCACTCCAGGAAAATAAATTACATATTCATAGGTCTTTTGTATATATAGGGTATATATTACTACTGCTATACCACCAGGGAATTTGTATTAAAATACATGACTAGTACACACACACACATTATACATACAATCTTTAACATATTCAGTTAAAGAAATGCAATGTATTTGACCTATTTTAATGTGTCCTTAAATATTCATAAGAATACTAAGGTATTCCTATCCAGAAATAATTTTCCTGTTATATGACTTCACTACTCAGATTTTTCCAGCTGTGTACTTGCATTTATCGGCCCTCATTTTCTTTAACCAAGTTGAATACATTTGAATACGTCAAATTCTAACTTTCCTCTGAAGATAATTGGCAGGTATTGATTTTTCTCCTTTTAGTAACTGTCAAGAGTACACTAAGAGAATCTGAGGATCTAAAATGTCAATCTTTTTTTTTTTTTTCTTTTCTTTTTTTTGCGGTACGCGGGCCTCTCACTGTTGTGGCCCCTCCCGTTGCGGAGCACAGGCTCCGGACGCGCAGGCTCAGCGGCCATGGCTCATGGGCCCAGCCGCTCCGCGGCATGTGGGATCTTCCCGGACCAGGGCACGAACCTGTGTCCCCTGCATCGGCAGGCGGACTCTCAACCACTGCGCCACCAGGGAAGCTCTAGAATGTCAATCTTAATGATTCTAGATCCAGTACGTCTAAATGTTGCACTAGCAAAGCCCCACTCTTCCTTTAACAACATTAATTTCAAAATGCCATGATGTAAACACCATGGATTCAAGCTCCTTATTTAACTCAATGATAGTAATATACTGTTCTTTACATACTTTATTTCAAAATACTGGTTACAGAAAGGGGCAGATCATCACAGTAACAACAGAAGAGGGGATCTTGAACACAGAAAACTCGTATCTACCCTGACACTTTCTCCCTTCCACTAGAAGCTTCTTTTTATGGCTTATCCAAGGAAGTCTGACATAACCAAATGTGAATAATTAAAAAGGAATAAGCATCCATTCAAACATGACAGTAAGATGAAATGTGTAAAGTGGTCACATGACTATCCTATATTTAAAAAGAGCAGAAAAAAATGGTGACATGAAGCAAAGGAAATTGTCCAATGTGAATGCATAGCAATTGAAATATGAAGAACACATTTGAAATATAATTGCAACACAATCCTAAATTTGTTAAAGCAATTGCATCTATAAAGGAAGACCACAAAGTAGAAATAACAACCACAAAACCCCACAAAACCTCAAGGAAGAGATTAATGGACAGCAAACAGTAGGTGATTGCCAAATAAAAGGAGAATATGCAACAAAAACTGGTGGAATCCAAGAAAAAATGTTGATAAAAATAACTTCAGAAACCAAAAGGCAAAGAGAGTAAAAATCATCAAAAGCACAATTAAGAACATGAAAATGCAAATGAGAAACCTATAGAAATAATAAAAGGACCAAAGAGAGAGTTCCTCCATGTAAATTTCCAAGTCACTGATTTTCCCCCAAATTACATCAGTTCTATTATTTACTCCATGTATTTTGCTCTGTTTTTATTGTCCACTAGATATTGTTCTTTTTCATATTTTGTTCTTGTTTCATATTGCTATTATTTTGGTTTATTTATGTTTATCTTTAAAATGCTTAGTGTATCTGTTTTAGTACTTCTGTTTTGCATAGGATATATATGTATATATACACTAGTTATGTATAAGTATAAACATACACAAAGTATATGTACACTATATATATATATATATATGCATTGCACAAAATATGGTTTTTATTTTGAGGCTACTGGACTCTTCAGATAGCTCTATATTTTGATCTGGCAGATACCTAGGGGTATCTGAACTCTGACCTATAATGTATGTTAATCTGGGGCCCAGTAAGTGAGTTCAATCAAAGACAATGTGTCCCATCATTTTAAACTCTGACATGTCTTAAATCTGTCCTCCTTCCTTTCCTCTCCTTCCTCACTATTCTTTCCTTAGTTCATAATCACATAATTCCTTGTGTAAGTTTTTAAAAATACTTCCTATTGACCCACTGATCTCTCTAGCAATACATTCTACACATTATGATCAGAGTTGCTTTCCTAAATCAAAGTATATGATCTTGTTATTCCCCTTGCTCAACATATCTAATGACTCTGGTGCAGTATTATAAAAAGCCAAGAGCCGTGAGGATGTTGTAGTAGTTTACTCTGTCAACTCGATTAAGCTGAAAGTATGTTCCCCAGAAATAGCTCTCCGTAGTTGGCTCCAGGTTAGAGTTCTTTAAAGTTAAGTTATTACAAAATTTGGAAGGTAAGCATGAAGTAGCAGCTAAGAGATGAGGTAACAGCCATTCCCCTCTAAAGACATTCAGACATCCAGAAGCAGCAGTGGTGTTCAGCTTGTTCTTTTTCCCCCATCCATACTTGCACTTTTCCCTGACTTCCAGCAGCAGCAGTGAAATGAGAGAACTGGTATCGATGCAGAGGGACAGTTTTTCAGACTTTCCTCCCAGCTCCCTTTGTGGTCCTGCTCTGGAAGTTGGACATACCTGACTACTCAGATTACTTTGTCAGCTCTGACTTGTCCACACACACCAGAGCTTCAAAAGGGTTAATTAGTGACTCCTTTGTTGCCCCAGTTTCTATTTCTGGATCACTAACTCCCAAGACTCTCCTATAACCATGTACAGCCTATTCTTACAAGAAATCTTTTAGCACATACTGTGCTTAATGATTCAGCTTCCCCATTTGAAACCTAACTGAATCAGATAGCTTTTACTCATCTGTAATCTTGTTCCCACCGAACTTTACAACCTCAAAAATTATTCCCTACCTACACTGATTCCTTTGCAGGTATCTGAGGTCCATGGTCCTTCCTCTGCCTATAACTTTTCCTACTCCTATCTGACTGGTAAACTCCACTTACTCTTCAAGACTCATGCTTACACTTCCATGGAACATCCTAACAGTCCCTGACAGCATTATTCACTCCACTTTCTAAACTCCATTTATATTTATATATAAGCATTATCCTCTAAATATATAAATAATTATATGTATACATATATATGTCCTCTCTAAATATAAGTAATTATCTGTTATCTGTATTATATCCATTTAAAAAAAGTTTAAAACTTTTGTTCCATATATGCTTTTTCACAGAACAAAATTTGAGAACAAAATTTACTTCCTAGTTATGGTGGTTTCACTAGTATTTAGCAGTGTCTGGCACATAGTAGGCTCTAACTACCTTTAACATACCTTTAATTTTGTTTATTAAAATAGCTATTTTAATCTAACTTTCCACTATTAAAAATGGTCTGTAATGGGTGAAGTTGATGGTAATTATTTTTTTAAGTGTCACAATGTATCTGTGCATGCATTTTTTAAATTCATTATTTTATACCCATTGTTATGGTTATTCCTATATGTGACTGATCTTCCCTACTAGATTATTAGCTTGTGAATGCAGCATATCAAATATAGAATCCAATACTCGACTTCAACAGGGAAAAAAATGAACATATTGTACGATTATGCATATGTCATATGGCTTAGTTCTACACACTGACACTAGGAAACTCACTCTCATAAGAAGATTACAAACACAGTAAACCTGTGGCTGTTTAAAACTTTAAAAAATGTTTTCTTTTGTTTCCATGAAGGTATCAATTGCACAGAAAGTTAAATTATTTAGCTCTCAGGTGCAGAGTACATCCTGTAGGTAGCACTTATTTGTCCTATTAGAAAAGCTTTCTCATAGGTGATTTTGTTTTCACACATTCCTAGTAAATATTTATACTATAACTTGTACTCCATCTTTATACAAAATATGGCTGTCAAATGACATTGGATAACTCATTACTTCAGCAGATATGACTATTGTATGTGAGCAACTCACATTTTCTGTTTTGGCTCAGTGACACCATTACTTTTTATTAAAATTGTTTTGACAAAAATCACACCCTTTATTTTAGGTATTCTAATCTATGCAAAAAAAGAATTATTGATACTTAATGAGGAAAGATAGTGAAAGGAGGGTTATGGGAGGGAGAGAGAGAGACAGAAAGAGCAAGAGAGAAAGAGTGTCCTTGCATCATTTGTTCCCAATATGTTGGCTTCAGATACCTGGGGAGCCATGAGCTTTTTTCAATGGCTGTTAATACAAATAATTAGCAAGCATTGTCTGTGTACTGTTATAACATTTCACATGGTCTTTTGAAGTATTTGAATGCTTTGACTAATCGGATGAAAATTAATTTTAAAATACTTCTATGCTACAATTTGATCTTTTTCATAATGTTTTTTTCTCAATGTACAAATGCTAAAAATAAAACTGCTGTCTTATATTCTCCCAATATGTTTCCTCATTCTCAGATTGGTTGAAACTACTGCTTTATAATACTGATATCAGTAAGTGCTACATGTTTGCCAACAGTTTACCTTTCCAGATAAAATCTATGCATCACATTCAGCATGAGACTGGGGATTACAAGTAACAAATTACATGTGAGTTCTTAATCACCCCCTTATAATCTTATACTATACTGTCCCAACTGCCTTAGGCTTTCATAGGAGGCAGAGGCATAAAATCTCATTAAAAAAAAAAAAAAGGCCAAGCTTCTTAGACTGCGAAGAGACTTTAAACAGAGTAACAGCAGAGGAGTATGTGTTCAAATTTCCTCCAAAGTATCTTCATAAAAGACCCAGAGCAGGACTTCTAGGTACAAATACAAACATGCTGGACTGAATAGTAATTGTTTTGCTTCATTGTCCGGCATTTCTTCTAAACTCACACCCTTACTAAAAAATATTCTTTGACATGCTTTAAGTAATCAGTTTAAATGATTTAAAAAAATTTTGCCATGTCTTAGTGAATAAATGATCCTAATCATTGCAAAGATTTTTTTTACAGTGATTTGCATTGTAAATAAAATGCAATGTTCTTCCAATATTCTTCTCTGGCTATGGCTCAGCTTATTAATTTATACCAATGGGGATTTACCCAGGAATAACTATGATAGCTTAGCCCATCTTTCTGTTAATATGTACATTTTCCTTTACAGGAATTATCCTATGATCTTTCCTAATTTTTTAGAAGTCATGAAGCTAAAAACTCATAATTTTATACATAACTTGTGATTATTTGACTTTGGTTCTCACCCTATGACAAAATCTAGGTTTAAAAAATAATAAAATGATGAACATTTAAAATCTTTGTGTTACTAGAAGTCGAATCATTTTTTATTCTAAGTTGTTAATTGGAATAAAGATTTCAGCCCTATATCACCTAGCAGATATTTTCATGTACTAACACCTTTATAAAGCATGAACTAATAACACCTAAGAACAAGTCATGATTAGAATTTGGCCAATATACTTTACTATCATGGATGTTACACTTATTTTGACTATTATCTTCAACAGATTCATGAAACACTGTTGTAGTTACATTGCTGCAACAGAGATTAAAGGGATTGGAGGGTTATACAGAAGCTGGGGCTCTTGAGTACAGGGTACACTGTAAAGCATTAAATGGTAGTGACTGAATAAGGTAAGGTCTCTGTGTGTGTGTGTGTGTGTGTGTGTGTGCATGTGTGTAGATTTCATTCTATGATTGAAAGAGTTTGTTGAATGCTTCCTAGACTACTTTGATTCAAAATTCAATGTATAACTAAATCTTACTTCCTCTTCCTCTTGTCACTGGCAAGTGCCATTCTATTCTCTGCTTTTATGAGTTGACTATTTTACATTCGTCACATAAGAGGAATCATTTAGTATTCACTTCACAAAAAACAAAGACAAATAAATGAACAACTACAGAAGGACATAAGGAAACGTTTTGGAGGAGATTGTGTGATGGTCTCATGAATGCATGTATATGTTCAAAGCTATCAAGTTGTATACATTAAATACGGGCAGTTTTTGTAATCAAGTATAACTCAATAAAGCTAAAATATATATTATATATTATAATATGTATAATAATATATTTATATGTTTTATACTGTCTGCTTGGCAGACAGTACCTAGATTTTTGTTCCCACATATATTCTACAACTCTAGGTAGTCTAATGCTCCTTCCTCAATATGCTTATTTTATTTTTTGAAGTATAAACCCCCCACATCTGCTCAGAATTTCCTTAGATCAAATGGAACTACATTTCTAGGTAAAGTCAGAGATGGTGATGATTTATTTGCAAAGATTTTATCTCAGAAAATTTTAAAGTTTTGTTTCAGGCTTTCAGTAAAAAAATGGCATGCAAATCAGAAGAAAAAAACAACTTTATATTGTAATCATATACTAAAATACTTCATCCTTGACTCCAATCTAGACATGTAGAAGTTTAGGCAATTGTTAAATATTCAATCTCTCTCTCTTTCACTCTCTCTTTCTCTCTCTCTCTATATATATATGAAATGTTTTAATATGTAAAAGCTTTATAAATAATAACTAAACTGACATGTTAAATATGATTAACTTCATTTTTATACAATTATTATTCCAACTTTATCATTGAATTTAGCTAGGAAGTGAATTAACAAGACTTAGATTATTTTAATTCATATGGTAAATTAGTACTAATTTTTCTATTGCCATTATTTGGAACAAAAACAAATTAATCTGCAATAACATTTGGCAGGGTGCAAGCATGCCGAGTTCACTCATTAAATTTTGCTTTTATAAAAATGACATAAAATATAATTAATGACAAGCCCACTTCATTGGTATATTCCATCATCAAGAGATATTGCTACACTTAAAATTCTGTTCTGGATGTCAACATAGTGTCAAGTTATATAAATTTCCCCTGCTTGCCATGTTCACTTTTAAAGTAGTTATTGACACAGAGGGAGGACACTGAGTGATTTGACACAGCACAGGAAGCCTTTATTTGTTATCTTGAAATGGTTCTCATGCCTTGGACATAACTGGAGGTTTATGATTGGATGACAGAACTGTCAAGTCCATTACCAAACCTGCCAAGGAAACACACAATTCATACTGTTTTCCTTGTTTCATTTATTTATGTAACAATTCAATTTTATAACAATATTAAGTCCTGTTAGGCTTGAAGACAATCGTTGGAACTCTCTGGTTGTTAAAGGCACTTAACCTTTGGCCTCCCAATTTATTTTAGTACCCCAGGTGTACTGGAAATCCAGAAGAGGAAAGAACTGCAAATATTTGAATGCTGGAATGAGAGGATTTGTAAAATGGAAAAGAGAATGAAATATTGCCTATGTAGAGAGATTTATTAGGATGCATGTGTTCACAGTTATAAATGCTGAACAATTTAATTATCAAATAGGAAGTCATGGGAACCCACAAGTTTTAGAATGGTACATTTCTAATATTCTGGAGAATTTATTAGAATTTTCACTTAATCATCTGTTAGCAGATTTCCAAGCAGATTTTGTTTGCCACAAACTTTTCTACCTCGTTGACGATACAAAGGAAAAAATGTTCCCAGGCAAAATATTTCAGTATATAGAAAGAAGAAAAGAAAAACATATTTACCCAATTTAAGAATGTCATACAAAATACATTTATATATAATAAATACAAAATATACAAAATATATTTATATATCACAGTTTTTTAACAAATAGAAATTGGAAGTAGTATTTTGGTGAGACTAGAGTTCAGGATATGTGTGTATGCATTGGGGAGAAAGAATATAGCAGAATAAGTACAGGGATGAGAAACTTAGATTCTTGATTTAACATTTTTTATATTGACATTTGAAAACTGAAACAGAAATAACACATGATTCATAGAGTCACTAAGCTAGTTGGTGTCAGGTATCCTGTCTATTAATCGATTTCTCTTTCCATTTTCCTACATCTGAATTTAAAGTTTTAACAACTGGAACTGATTTGGTGTGTTTTTGGTAATAATAATTTTATTATTTAGTGGATTTTATTTCAATAGCTACTTATACTAGGCAATATAATTTGGGATAAAATTAAGTACAGAAATTAAACTAATATGCTATTATTTTCTTTCATGTTAAAATACAGAGAGAAAAGTTGTGCTTTCAATTAGGATTTAGAAAGCTACAAGAGAAACCACTCATATGCTAACATGAAGATAATCTACAAAATCATAACTTTTCTTGAGCCCATCAGAGATATGAGATCACAAGTCAGCCGGGTGAAGCGAATTCCAAAGTGCACCTCTCCAAGGAAGAAGAAGGCGCGTAAACCATTTCACCTTTGGCAGGCACAAGAAGAGATAAGAGCCATAAAAGCAGGTAAGAAGAAAATAGGCAAAATTGTAATATAATCTTTAAGACTGAGTGTGGGCAGTGTGACTGTTTAGAATTCCTGAGAGTTCCAGACAAAAGGATAGAACCCATGCACTTGGAAGCTCTTTTCCAGATAATAGATCATACACAAATCATCTATTTATGGACATATCAGAGATAATCTTTAGAATAACGGTGATTTCTATGTTCAAGTAAGTAGGTGGCAAGACGGAGAATTTTACTAGATAACTCTCTAAAATATAAATCAAAAAGAAATTTTAGAATTTAAAATTGCAAATATTGAAAGTAAGATGTCAATAGATGAGTTTAACAGCAGAATGAGCACAGCATACAGGTTAGAGAATTAGAAGATCAATAGAAAATATCCAGACAGAATTAGAATCATGGAGAACAAAAATGATGGAAAATTCAGAAAAGACTGTAATATTATCTATCTATCTATCTATCTATCTATCTATCTATCTATCTATCTATCTATCTATATTCATTCCTCAGAGGGGTTAGAGACAGAATGGAAAAGTTTGACCTAGGGTTTTTCAAAACTGAGCTAGAATTTTTCAAAACTGAAATAGGATATGAACCACAGACTCAGCAGATTTATCCTGCTAGGACTCAGGCAGAATAAATGCATTATCTTCCTCTTGCACATCATAGTAAAACTAATGAAAATCAAAACAAAGAGAAAATACTTAAGTAGCCAGAGGAAAAAGATATTAACCTCAAAGGAATAGCAATAAGGCTACAGCTGACTTTATAAAGAAGATATAGAAGCCTCCGGAAAATGGAATAACTTCTTTAAAATGTTAAAAGAAATCAGCTGTCAACATACGTTGCTATATCTTTCAAAAGATTCTTCTAATTAAAGATGAAATAAAGGAATTTTCAGACCATCAAAATGAGAGATTTTATCATATTTTTTCCTGAACTAAACTAAATACCAAATGAAGTTCTTCAGGTTAATATAGAGTTATTCCAGATAAAATATGGTAATATAGGAAAGCAGAAAGGTGATAAATGTAGATAAATATAAATAAATATTGACTATACAAAAGCAATAACAGTAAATCTAGTAGGGGATAAATATATATAAACTAATGTGCAAGGCAATAATAATACAAAATTTGGGAAAGTAGTAAGAAGAATTAAAGGGTTCTGAAGCAGTACTGTCCAATAGAACTGCCAACATTATGTAAATATTCTATTGTGAGGTGTCCAGTAGGGCAGACTCGAGCCACTGGTGCCTATTAAGCAATAGTAATGTGGCTAATACAACTAAGAAACTGAATTTTTTATTTTATTTGAGTTCAATTCATATTAATTGGCTACATGTATCTAGTGGCTACTGTATTGAACATTAAAGTTCTAAAGATATCTGCATTGCCTGGGAAGGGGTAAAGTACTAATTCACACTAAGTTGTAAAAAAAAAAAAAAGTGAAGGTGTAAGTTTTACTCTAACCACTAAATAAATAGTAAAAGAATTAATAACTAACAAAGTAATAGAAGGTAAAGAATTCAATAATTTAAAAAGTGTTTAATCTAAAAAGGTCAGTTATGAGAGACAAGAGAACAGAAAACTTGATAATACATAAAAGTAGCAACATGGTAGGTATAAATCTTAATATCTCAATAATTACATTAACTTTAAATTCACTAAATACTCCAAATTGCAGACTCTCTTATCTGGTCTAGTACTGAAATGGTCTATGTATATGTAGTTTTTCTAAATTTTGTTTAACTCAGAAGTCTTACCTTGAGATTCCCATAGTATTGACAACCACAATAACTATCTTTTCCTTTTAAACTCCAAAACTGGATCTTCTGCCATATTTTTATTATGTTTTATTGATAAATCACCTTCATTAATGTATACATATATGTATATAGGATATATTTGATTATTCAAATGAAGAAGGGAAGGAAGGGAGAAAGGGAGGGAGGGAGGGAGAGGGAGGGAGGAAGGAAGGAGACAAATCATGGCTGCCTGCATAATGAGAATGCTTCTAATTGTGGTGTTAATCTTGATTCTTTGATTAATGATTTATGCCTGTCAGATTCCCAGGCCCAAACCTAAATCTTATTTTGAGAACCAACACATTGTTTCTTAATTTTTTTAATAGATGTTTCATCAATACATCAAAGCAAAGCAAATTACACCTATTGAGTGCCCAGAGTTGAAGGAAAAAAATGAAAATTTACCCCTCCATGTGTCAGATGGAGGTATTTTTTACAGTCACCTTCCTTATGATACTCTACATTAAGGCCAACTATTTTTTTGCCATGGCTACTTTAAAAATCATTTATAATCACACATCTGTTCATATCATTCCTTCATAGAAAGTAGCCCATGGGTTTTAAACTTACTTCTAAAGTGGTTAAACAGCTAATTAATTTTACAGGAAGATAGCAGTTGTTCTGTGGGTTATATTTTCTGTTGTATATTAAAGCCAGATAGAAGCCAATCCTCTTAAAGCACTAAAAAGGCCAATTTTTGTTAAAGGCAAAACTACGTAATTACCACTTAAATGCTGGAGAAATATAGGAAAGAATTCCTCCACCATCACCAAATTTATATCTCTATTAAAGATGCTAACTTTTCATTTTGTCTTTACATTTGCAAAATAATTAGGCTTTGCCTTTAGGAGTCAACAATTCAAAATCTTTAAGAATGGTACCAATTTCTGTTAATGTAACAATCTTCTATGCACTTGTCAGAAGGCAAGAAGTATGTAATCCTGTGAAGAACTTAAAAGATAAAAGAAAACAATTCACAGTAGGGAAGATACAGCAATTAAGTTTGACCTAAAGAATCTAAGAATTGAATGCACATCTGACTAGAGGTTGCTATGCAAGCAATGATTCAAATTGTCACTGATTTATTATATTCATCTTTACTATGAAGGAGGATTGCACAAGAAAGGTAATTGATTATTTCATAATCTTTTAATCAGTAGAGCAACTTAAACTCGTACAATATTACCACTTTGTGGTTTATTCGATTTTATGTTGATCTCTCCTTTCCTCTACTGTGTATGTAGGTTTAAACACACACACACAAACAAAAATACACACACACAGCTTTGAAAAAGTTGACTTGCTGCGTGTCACTCAAGCAACATAGTGGCAGAATTTAATTTCACATCCATGTCTCCATGCCTTTTAATTTCCTTCTTCCAACATTCCATAAATTTCTCCTTATATTAATTTTCTCTCAGTGCAAGCTCATAGGAGTAATTAGAGTATTTACTATTTTATTTTGATTCAATAATTTATAAACCATGTCTCATTATATTGTATATGTAGAGTCATATACCTTCTGGGAATAAATGATTGACTTTCTCAAGGATATGAAGCCAGGTCTAATATCTTCTTTTCAATTTGTGTTTTTTATACCATACTATACTATTTTCCTTTAAGAGTAATGAATTATAAATCAGCAGATAAACCAAGCAATTTTATAAGGTAAAAATAATTTTAATAACTTTTTCTTTTGTCAATTTTCTGAGAATTTGCCCAGGTTTCTAGTTTTGGTAAGAAACCACAATCAGTAGGACATAAAAAGAAAGAAAAAAGAAAAGAATAACAATTATATAAGGGCAAAAAGTCATAATAATCAATACCATGATTATATATCACATAGTATAAAATTATACTTAATATTTGTGAGTGGAAAATTAATACTAAGGCAAAGTCATAAAATATTATTGATATTCATATGACCCAAACAATTTAAGTAGTTGAAGGTCAAAAGCTGGTAAAATATCTGAACACATTCCAGTGATTAAATTTCACAGACTTTTTTTTACCTTTGCTACTATTAGAACATCACAATTTTAAAAAACAATGTCTTTCCATTTAGAAGGAAAACTGTAAAGACATACATGCTCTTTTTGTAAAATAATTTAAATCCTCTTAACAAATGATACATAGAGTAAATATTTTGGAACTGTTACTTTTTTAGTTAGGGCCTTCTTAGAAGCAGATGTCAAAGTGGGGTCGTATGTGCAAGATATTTATTGGCAAAACACCAGTAAAAAATAAGGAGCATGGAGCCCAGGAAGGCAAGGAAAGCCTTAAGACCCCTCTACAGATCTTACCTCTAAAGGGGAGAGAAAGGAAGGAGGATCGTCTGGATAGACTCTCAGTTTTAAGAAAGTTTCAGCCAGGCTTATGGGAAGTCCTTGAGCCGAAGATGCTCATTAGAGGTTTCCCAAATTTCCCATCAACGTATAGGAAAAACTTTTTGTTTCCATGGAAAACTATACTTATTTATAGCTCATCCTTCCATGAGATCTGATTCTGTGTGGGCTTATACTCTGTAAATTGTACACTGATAGCAATGCAAAATAGTTGTTGTCTCTAAATGCAAATAAATATTTGGAGTGGAGAGATAACCCTTCCCCAGTTGAGGAAAAAAAACAGTTCTGTCTCCATTTGCACATTCATTTCAATATAAATTTGTCTATTCTTTGATTTCTCCTTTGAAACAGTTATAACATCAACCTGGTTTCCTTATTATAAACTAAATACAGTTTTTAACACGTGTTTACTTGAGACTAATGATTTCCTCCTTTAATTTCTTTTTCTTTTAAGTCTTTAGAGATTTTCCACCATGCTGTCCAGTGGTTTCCCTTAACAGAGTCTGGTAAACTCTGTCAATAGAGAAGAATAGTTCATGGGCAGTTAAAGCCCAAGCACATCTTTTCTTGTCTCCCAGAGATAAATTCAAAGCATCATTAGAACTTTGCTGACTTTTTCTCCTTTTAATTTTCCTCTCTATACTTCTGTGTTTTGTTCTTGCTTTTGTTGTTTTGGCTCACTTTGTGGAGAGGGTTGTTTTACTTGAAAAGCTATTATTGTCAAAACCCACAAAGTACATCAACTACTTCTTCTGCTTGACAGTTCTTCAGATATTTTAAGATGCAATGGTGTCTCTGCTTGATATGTTCTCCTGAGCCTTCACAGCATCTTTAACTTGTTCCTCACACAGACCCTCCAAACTACTGGGTGAATAATGGTTTTCAATCATTTCTCTCAGTGGAGCATTTACAACTACATTTAATGCACCATCTCTAGAATGATAAACACAAATTCACAGTAGAAGAGTAAGTTTCCTATATCTGGACACTAAATCACTACAAATACAGTTGAATGTGTTGGGGGTTTTTGTTTGTTTTTGTTTTGTTTTGTTTCGAGCAACATATCTATTTACTTCCTCACTTTCATCAGAACTAGTAGCCAAATATAACTTCCTCCTGCCAATCCAAACCTCACATCATTCTGAAATTATGTATATTTTTGAAAATAGTAATATAAAATATTACATACAGTCCTCCTGCATTTCATCTCTTTGATTTCAGCTAATCATTATAGCTCTTATGAGCTCCACACTCTTGGCGTACAGGACGTCTTCACATTTGGAAACACACAATAGTGTCCTCTGCCCCAAGATCTTCATATTTACTGTTCTCTCAGCCCTAAAGACCCTTTCCAACACTACCCCACCCAACACACACTTGCTTAACTCCCTTCAACTAGCTTGTTAACTTTTACTTATTCTTTACCTCTAACTCTAAAGATAACCCTGGAGGGCCCCAGTGAACACTCGGAATGGGTTACTAACAGTTCTGTGCTCTCCTTACACACTGAAGCCCTCATCTGTAACACTGAGTTGACATCTGTGTCCCACACCAAGCAGAGAGCTCTGCAAGTACGAGTGCCATGTTGTTTTCTCCCCTGTTGCAGCCCAGGCAGCCAGCAGAAGGTCTGACACCCAGTAGGCACTCAGTAAGTAACTACTGAGTGAGAATCAATGTGACTTTTTTTTTTACTATGCAGTATGTCAGCTCTATCTGTTGTCATTCATCCATCTCTCTAATAACCATTAAGGTAATAAAGAATTTCAAATAGACAATGGTATTCTAGAACATTTCATTAACATTTTTAGACAATATAGTAGCTATGCTATGAATCTTCTTATTTGTTCTACTTTCTCTAGATGGATTTCATAACACACTGTCAAAAGTGATCATAAAATTATAATATACTATATCTATAATATTTTTCTTAGTAGTATTGCTTAAAAGTACATGAATCTATGGAATGGGATATAGTGAAAAGAACATAAATTACAGGATAAGTTAAACTTTTACTGGCTACATAATCTTATAATAATTATTAGAATTTTTTAATCTATTAGGAGAAAATTACTAAAACACATATAATAGATTCTTTTAGGAATTAAATAAAATGTTAGTAGGTCTCACCACCCCCATCACCTCTCTGCCCAAACTCAATATTAACAAGACCATTTAGTTTAAAATTTTGCCCTGAAAAATTTTAAAGTATGAATATTAAAATTACCATCCTATAATTTCCAGAAACAACCTTTTTTTTTTTTTTTTTTTTTTTTTTTGCGGTACGCGGGCCTCTCACTGTTGTGGTCTCTCCCATTGCGGAGCACAGGCTCCGAAAGCGCAGGCTCAGCGGCCGTGGCTCACGGGCCCAGCCGCTCCGCGGCACATGGCATCTTCCCGGACCGGGGCACAAACCTGCGTCCCCTGCATCGGCAGGCGGACTCCCAACCACTGCGCCACCAGGGAAGCCCCAGAAACAACCATTTTAAAAATTAGAAATATGTTACTCCTCTCCAGAATTCTGATTCCTCTCCCAATTTCTTTGATACCTGAAAGATTACAAACATAGATACAACTTCAGCAAGGTTTTCAGCACCACAAAAATAATTTGCCTCTATCTGGGACTTTGAATCTACTTAAAAACAGTGAATGGCCCTCAAATTTTCAGTCCTGTCTTTCATGAATTGTCTTGTCCTTCAAGTTTGAAGACTGATCTATTTAAAAGAGAAAAGAACAAAAGAAAAGAAGAAGTTGTGCAGTTCAGCTTGCTATTTTTAATCTTTTAATATTAGATTATGTTCCCCAACCATTTGCCCCATCCTTCCTTTGTTCGTTTTATTACTTCTAAATCTGCAGACACATTCTGTTGCGTTTAGCATTTAACATTTTTCAAAATCCCCAATTTTGTTCTTCAGGTTTCCTGAGGCTATTCTTAGAGATACACAAAAATATAAAAATATTTATCAACATTTATATGTTCCCTTTTTAAAATTTGAACATTTTCTTTCACAATTTGAGCTTAACAAAATGATCTCTAGACTAACGTGATATCTTTAGATGATACTCTTTTTTCTATCTCTGAAATTTTTCACAACTGCAGAGTTTGTATTTTTTTAGCAACATTCCATTCTTCAGCTCTATTTTCTTCTAGAATGTCTAATACTACACTATTTTGCATAAATATTTAGTATTTTTTAAATTGTTTATTGAAATGTAATATATACCCAAAAAGTACAGAAATCATAAATGTATGACTCAATGAATTCTTACCAAGTGAATACATCCATATAACCAATAGCAATTCAGAAAGTAGGACATTTCAGGCATCCAAGATGCCTTTATTCAGTCATTCCCTGATTTTCCTCCTACAAAAAGTAACTGTTTCCCTGACTTCTAATGCCTTAGATTAGCTTTTGTGTTTTGTACTTTATATAAATAGATCATATACCATGTTCTCTTTTGTTTTTGGCTTCTTTTGCTCAGGCTATAGGTAAGATTTAATCATAGTGTGGTACAATAATTCATTCACTTTCATTGTTGTATAGTATTCCACTGTATAAATATACAAATCATATTTATCCATTCTATCATCAGTAGACATTTTAAGTTGTTTCCAGCTTGGGGCCATATGCATTTCTTGTGGGGAAAATATGGATGAATTTCTGTTGGGACTATACCTAGAAGAGAAATTGCTAGATCATAGGTTATTCATATATTCAGATTTAATAGATCTGTCAAACTGTTTTTCAAAATAGCTGAACAAATTCACACACCTACCTGCAGTATAGACTTGTGCTAGCATGATATATCTTTCTCAGTCCCTTTACTTCTAAGCTGATATAGTCTCTATATTTAAAGTGAGTTTCTCACACACCACATAGAGTTAGGTCTTGTTTTGTTTTTTAATTGACTCTTGACAGTCTCCACCTTTTAATTGGTATACTTAGATAATTCACATTTAAAGTGATTCTTGATATATGTGGTTTAATAACAGCCAGATTTGTAACTATTATCCATTTGTTGCCCTTGTTCTGTGTTGTTTTTTGTGTCTTCTCTTTCTGCCTTTTCTCATTTTAATTGAGCATTTTATGTAATTCCATTTTCCTCTCCTCTCTTAGCATATCAATTATATTTCTTTTTTTAAAAAAATTATTTATTTATTTTGAGCTGTGTTGGGTCTTCGTTTCTGTGCGAGGGCTTTCTCTAGTTGTGGCAAGCGGGGGCCACTCTTCATCGTGGTGCACAGGCCTCTCACTATCGTGGCCTCTCTTGTTGCGGAGCACAGGCTCCAGGTGCGCAGGCTCAGTAGTTGTGGCTCACGGGCCTAGTTGCTCCGTGGAGTGTGGGATCTTCCCAGACCAGGGCTCCAACTTGTGTCCCCTGCATTAGCAGGCAGATTCTCAACCACTGCACCAGCAAGGAAGCCACTATATTTCTTTTTTTTTTTAATTTTGTGGTTGTCCTAGAGTTTCCAAATATACATTTATGACTAATGTAAACCACTTTCAAATAACACTCTACCACTTCATAGATAGTGTAAGTACTTTATAACAGAGTATTCCCAATTCCTCCCTTCTGTCTGAGGTGACATTTGATGACAGGTTGAAATCATATTTGGGTAATCAGAGTTCAGGCATACAAAATGGAGTTGG
Source organism: Monodon monoceros (assembly GCF_005190385.1). Taxonomy (NCBI): domain Eukaryota; kingdom Metazoa; phylum Chordata; class Mammalia; order Artiodactyla; family Monodontidae; genus Monodon; species Monodon monoceros. The sequence continues at coordinate 73,946,952 of NW_021703776.1, read as the reverse complement.
GTGGCCATTGAGGACCTGGTTTCAGATGTGTCCCTGTACCACTGAGAACTCGAACTTTCTGTTGACTATACCAAACCGAAGGACACAAGCCATTTTGAAGCAACATCTTCTAGCTGCAACCTTGTGGTCTCAAGATTCTTCCTTCTTGTAACTATGCAACCACTGTGGATTCCAACCAATCCCTGCTTAACAAGTACCCTTACTTCTTGCCTTCAAGTTATAATTCTTGACTAAAAAAAAAAAACTCCTGGAACTAAGTGTGTCCTTGAAATTTTTGCCTTTATAAACTTTATCCATTTTGTAGTCCAGCAAAACACAATTCATGTGCTTCTTGAATCTGTGTCTCCAGACTACAGTCCTAACAAAGCCCAGATAAATGCTTCTTTATTTCAGTTGTCTCCATTTCTGAAATTTTGGTTAATGCATTGATGTCATTCATTTCGTTTATTCACAAGCTCGAATCATCACTATAATCATTGTTATTATTAGTTTGCACAAACTGTTTTCCATTAGATCAAACATAAGAAAAAAAAGGTTATATTTTATCTTCATTTATTTCTTCTCTAACACATTTCCTTTCTTTATGTAGATCTGTTTGTGACCTATATAAGTCTTCTCTCTGAATAAATTTTATTTCTTGCAAGGCAGGTTTATTGACCACAAATTCCCTCAATTTTTTTTTCTAAAAAGTTATTTTTTCTCCACTTTTGAAGGATAATTTCACTGGAATTCTAGGTTGGCAGTTTTTTCTTTCAACACTTCCAAATGTTTTTGGTGATCTGAGGCTACGTTACTTCCATGTCTTCTCTGAAAAATAATAACCAGATAACTTCATAAATACATTTTCCTAATATATACAGAATAATTGCTAACATATATTGGATGATGATTTTGTGCCAGACTCTCTTCTGTGTGCTTCATACATACCTGCTCATTAATCCTCACAACAGTCCTGTGAGGTAGATATTATTGCAGGTGGGGAAATTAAAGCCTTTAAGTAACTTGCCATGTATCACCCAGGTATCAAGTGACAAAACTACCTTGCTGTGCTGCCTCCTGATTCAAAGTATCCTGGTATGTTTGCCTATATCAAATATACAGCTAGTGTGGTCCTTTTAAAAATTGTCTTTCCATTGCTAAAATGTCTTTAATAATATTGCTGTATATTGTCCCACCACTGCAGTCTTTTCAAATAACAACCTGAAAACCCTAGCAACGGTTCAGGTCTTGCACTGTTCTTTTAGAAATTCTTCTCCTGCTCTCACATAGGGTACTAAATCGTTCAGGTGAGGTCATTCTAATGTAACTAAATGAAAATCCACTGACTCTTTAGAGGCAGCAGTTTGTTAATATGATTAGGAGTTTGTCTTTCTCCCACTCAGATTCAGTCAAGTCAATATTCAGTAAAGTCAGTATTCCCTGAACTGAAAGATGTTTAACTATCAGCAAAGCCTGGAATCATGGCTGCCACAGACTGCCTGAGCAATGAGATGGCAGAGAGGGGAATATTCACTGGGAGTTTTCTCCACATGCTCGACAGCTATGCCACTTAAAGTGTGCTCTGGGGACTAGCAGAATCAGCATCACCTGGCTGCAGAATCCCAGTCTTCACCCAGACCTATTGAATCCTCTTTTATCAAGATCCCCAAGTAATTTGAATGCTCATTAAATTTTGAGAAGTACTGCTCTATTGACCATACCCAAAGTGGTTCTTCAGAGGTCCTCTGGAGCATTGAACACTGTCAGCATTTGCTTTAAGAAAATGGGTAAGTTATAATAGTTGTCACCAAACTTTTTGATCATGTACCACAATTAACATTTTTTAGCATAAATGATTAATTTCTGAATATTCTTTATAAATTAGATATGTGTATTAGTATAATAATGTATTTTGCACATTATAAATATATGCACAAAGCAGAAATGGAAAAGGATGAGATAAAGATAAAATAATAAACAATATTTTTTAATAATAAAAATAAATATTGTTTATTGTAGAAAACTTGCAGAATATAGGAAAGACAAATGTAAATGTATACCTCATTAATAGTCCCACCACTCAGGGATGCCACTGTGAACATTGCCTGGTTTATACATACAAACAATATTTTAAATGGTTAACATTGTCACTATAATATTTAACTTTCATTAAAATTATTGATAATTAATATGCTATATATTACAAGTATTTATATTTATTATAAGATATTAGTAATAGTATGATAAATATAACTAGATATTCAGAATTTTAAAAATTATTTAACATTGCGATACATTCATTTAAAGGTATAATTCTAAATTCAGATTATTTCTATACTTAATTTTAATGACTATTATATCAATATATACAATATACAAAATATAAATGTGGTAAAAATCACGTAAAATCATAGTAGATGTAAATCTGTCTCTATCTCAAAGCATTTTATTTTGAGCAGTTGTAAAATTAATCACATTATTAGTATATCTAGGATATAACATGGCTAATGAAAAACACTGCTTGGAAGAGAAGTGTGAAATCTGCCTTTTACATTTTGTTTGTATGTTTTTGCACTATTGGTATTATCCTTAGTGGGATGGCTATTCATATGAAATCTTTGAAGTCACTTGTTGATTTGCTATATCTGTAAATCTACCTAGTAGAGCGTCTGTCAGCTGTGATATATGCACGATGTTGAAACCAAGTGAACAGGTATGGGCTCCACCCCACCTCCTGCTGGGAGCTCCTGCTCTTTCATTCCAGTTTGCCTCACACAGTATGTGAAACACATAATCTTCTGTAACATGTACCCAGTGGGTTTAACAGTGTGCCTTCATACATTTTAAAGTTGTGGGGTATTTCTTAAGTTCTCTTTAAAAAATAAGTATATATTAAAACTCTGATAAATTATTTTACCTTCCAATACATATCCATTTTGGATACTTAGATGAAGCCTCCAAATGCTAGAAGGTAAGAAAGGCAAGGAGGACTGAGCCAAACCAATATGGGAGAAGGGAGTGGGACAGTTTGTGTAAGCCCCAGGAACGTGGAGCACCTCAGGTAAAGAATTGAGGCAAGGGAAGTAGTCAAGGGTCATAACTCAAAAACAACAAGTATACAGTAAGTCCAGTCCCATTCCATTTGGGAAGAAACCTCTCAGGAAACAAGATTGGTAAGAATGGAATGGGAAGTAGCCTGTAGTCAACAGGCGGCAGTACAGACAGACAGGGAGAAGAATAGGAAAATCTCCAGAACCTAAAAGATATTTGAAAAAGCCCAGCAGTTTGAGCTCCTTACAGGGACAAATGGAGAAGCTGCTATATGATACTATCTGAAAACACTGAGTCTCATTTCTCATGCAGAGAGCAAATTAAATAAGTACGTTCTATGTTAATTAGCAATGCAACGTTCAAATCAGTCAACAGATAAAAAGAGTTTATTGAACATCTGTGAGATAGAACTACTGTAGTCCTGTCTTTCCTCTAAAAGCCTCAAACTGATTAGGGAGAAAAAACACACATACAGAGAAACTGAAATAACAAACATGTCACTATATAATAATACTTACAATTCATCAAGCATCTGTCATGTGCCGGGAAGAGTGTTAGGTGCTTTACAACATAATCAAATATATAGCAACTCAGTGAGGTTCATGCTATTAGGTTTATATTATAGTTAAGCAGAGCCCAGAGAGGTTAAGCAGTCCGCTCAAGGCCTTATCTACACAGACACTAACAAAACTGATATGTGAATCCAAGAAGCAGACTAAGCCTTTGCTCATAAACATCAAGTTCCATGGGCTACCAATACAAAAATTAGCCACTAAATAAGTGACATAGAAAGCAAGAGCTGTTAAGAATTGTGATGTGTGAAAATTTTTCATAGATATATAGAACAGTTAGAAGCTGGTGGTCAATTTCAGGTTTATTGTGAACCCCTGGATTCAATGACTCTACCTTACTTTGCTTCCCAATGTGAACAAGGATAAAGTTAATGGTGTATGACTAATGCTATCATAAATTTCCAGCCACTGCTGAGCTATTTGCAAGCTACTTGTCACTATACACTGAGTTTACTCACCCCAACTCCCTTTCTTATTATCCACCACAAACTATTTCTTTATGACTTTGTGCTTCACCATGAGTGAAACACAGCAAACACAAACAAATTCATGAAGTTCGCCTCTGCACTCCAGGTGGTTGATGTGTGCCAGGTTTGAGAAATTCCATAAATTTATGAGTGCCTGTTGCTAAATATCTGCTTAATCTTACTCCTACAGAATGACCTTGAGAGTTTCATCTCAACACTGGTCATAATTTACATGGTATTAAATCAAGAGAAAGAAGTTTTCATCCCACCAATTATAGTTTATGCTCATGAAACCCAATTATAAACAAAACTAAATTATGAATGCAACATCTCTAGAATAAAAAGGCCAAATGTAATGGGATGTTTGTACCTTGTGCAGTATCGATTTTAGTGCTTTAGCTCAATAGCATTACTCGGTTAGGTTTTAAGAAACTAGATTTAATAGTACTATTTTCAAAGATGTCTCTAGAGGCACTCCAGATATGTGAGATATTTCATCCAGTTTTAAAACTGCAATTTTGACAAATGAGGGTAATTTAGAAGAAGTAAAGGAAAAACTCTTGAAATTATATGATAATAAATAATAAAAGTAATTAAATGCTGATTAGTCCGGAAAAGAAAACACGGATGGAAGACGCCTTCTTCAAACATTTGCATGTCACTTTCATTCACTTCAATCTGCATGCAAATCATTATCCATTTAGAGGTTCAAGCTTGCCTTTTGTGTTGATCTTCCTACTCCTGTCTACAAGTGTTCTAATCAGAGGCCTTCTCTTTGAAAGTTTTCTTAACATTCAGCCTCACCCATGAGAGTCATGGGTCCCTTTGTGCAACTTAAGAACTGGAGATGTACTTCCATCATACCATCGATCACATTGGCTATGACTGCTTATTTGACTTGCTCACTTTTCAGGGTAGAGATTTTTAATAGCCATTTCTACATTTAGGATCTGATACAAACTTTGCTCATTAGATATGTGGTAGATGAATGAACAGATGAATAAGTGAATGCATGAATTCATAAGGAAGGAAAAGTGGACTTGCACTCTGTTGCTCTCATGTGTCCTTCAGCCAGTAAGTGGAAAGATAAGATTACCACATTTAGCAAATAAAAATATAGGATGCCCAGTTGAATCTGAACCTCAAATAAACAAGAAATAATTTTAGTATAACTATGTACCAAATATTGCATGGGCATTTTATCTGGCAACCCTAAAAATTTAAAGACATAGATTCCAGCTCACTATAAGAAAACAAACAAAAATAACCAGCTTCTAGAAACGTGGTTAGTACGGAGAACTTTTTGAGGAAGCAAGCTGCCAGACCCTCTTGTTTGAGCGTGGGACGAATGTGAGAGGAGCTCTGGATATATCTTTGCATTGGGTGAACACTTTCATGTCCCCTTCTTATTAAGCAGTATATTTTTGACAAAATTTGCACACAAATATACCTAGGCATTGAGAGTGAATATATTCCACTAGCAAGTTTCACATTTAAGTGGTTCTTTTAACAGCAAAACCCTACTCACCACACACCTGTCAGTTTCTTTTTGAAAACTAACAATATACAGTGCATTGCTGATATATTTTACTTAAGTTTAGGTTCAGGTTGACCAAACTACTTAATTCTAATTCCACCTCTGTCCTAAGGGGTGTCCTAAGGTGGGTTATTTTAACTTTGTGCCATAGCTATGAAACACAAATTCTATTACCTGCCTCACTAGGTACCCTATGGGTTGATGGGTTCAGTACAGTCAAGAAGTGCATTACTATGAAAAACAAAGTTATCAGTATTATTACAGTACAGCTAGTTCATGTCTTTATTACAAATTCTCTTTCTTTGCCTTAATTTTCCATTTTTATCAACTGTGATTTCCAAAGGTATGAATAAATTCTAAAGGATTTAAATCCAAAGAAAAAATAATTATACAATTTAGGTATTGACAATAATAATAATATGACACAAAATAGCAGGCCTACCTGGAAGTCAATTAGCTACAAAATCATATTAAAGTATTTCAAAATAATAGAAACATATATAGCAAACAATAAAAACAACATTCTTCTTCAGAACTCTAATATAATTCTGATGTGCAAAATAACTATAATATAATACAAAGATAAGGTTATAGATATACCTAATCATGAGTTTGAACCGCGTGAAACTGCCATTATTTTACCTACAAAAATGGCTTTTTCATGTGGTTCAAAGCAAAAATAAGCTATTGCCTCTGAATTTCCATAAACAATGTCTTGTATTTTTTTCTGGGAATATTTTTCATCAGAAAATTTATATTTAAATGCAGAATAATGGGAAAAGATTTCAAATATAATGGTATTTTAAAGTTTGTGAGAAAGGCAAGAATAGTAGTAGAATTCTTGTTACATAGTGCTTATAAAATAAGTTTAGTCTATAAAGAGTTAAATGAGGAAATTGAACAATTTAGTTGACTGGCATAGGCTGATTCTATATAAAATTCCATCACCATGCTGTTATTCTACTAGCATTTATGAAGCTGTCACCGTGTGTAATTCTAAGCATAATTCTAAGTGCTCATTTAACACCCACAATTTTTTTTAAGATTGGCAACAGATATGCACACCTGTCTTCTGAATGTCAACTCTTTTATTATGACTATTTACAGAAAAGGAAACTTCAGAACAAAGGCATAAGTAATGTGTCCAAAATTAAACAATTAATTAATTAAATAGGAGGGATTCAAATCAAAGGGTTTAATATCCAAAGCAAATCTTCTTAGTAACTGTGCTGCTTAAATTGTACAGCAATCTATAGGAAATTTCTGTTGTTATTAAAAAACATATATTTGGTTTCTTCCTATACATTTTTTTAGTTGTAATAGGGTTGCCAGATAAAATATAGGAGACCCATGAATTTTAGATAAATGGAGTGGTTTATTTAGTATAAGTGTATCTCATTTACTATTTGGGACCTACATGTTCTAAAACTTTATTCATTATCTGAAATTCAGATTTAACTGGGTGTCGTATTTTATTGTTAAATGACAACTTTCAATTTAAAAATAAATTGATACACAAAAGTGAGGTTTGACATCATGTTTCACTGATATTTTCTTACATATAGCCATTTCACCTAAATAGCATTTTTACCAGTTAGATTCCAATTTTTTTTCAAATTGGCAACAGATAAGCACACCTGTCTTCTGAACATCAGTAAAATGTTGCAAAAAGTTATTCTGACTCTTGTCATTAATGTCCTTTAGTTAAACCTGACCCCAAAAGATTATTATTAATTGAAATAATTATTAAGATTTATAATCGAAAATCAATCTAGATTTTTGCTACTTAATTAAAACCTTAGGCTTTAGGCTACAAACTGAATTTTTAAATAAACTTTTAATTTCAGAATAGATGTGGATTTATACAAATGTTGAAAGAATATTAGAGTTCTTCAATATCCCATGCCCAGTTTCCCCTATTGTTAACATTACTATGGTATGTTTTCACAACTAACAAAATTAATACATTATTAACATCTGAAGTTAATACTTTATTAACTGCCTTATTTTTAAGTTTTAATATCTGAGAACACAAAGCAAAGGAAACTACAAACAAGACAAATAGACAAGCCTCAGAATGGGAGAAAATATTTGCAAATGAACAAGGGACAAAGGATTAATCTCCAAAATATATAAACAGCTCATGCAGCGCAATATTAAAAAAAAAACAACCCAATCCAAAAATGGGCAGAAGACCTAAATAGACATTTCTCCAAAGAAGACATACAGATGGTCAAGAAGCACATGAAAAGCTGCTCAACATCACTAATTATTAGAGAAATGCAAATCAAAATGACAATGAGGTATCACCTCACACCAGTTAGAATGGGCATTATCAGAAAATCTACAAACAACAAATGCTGGAGAGGGTGTGAAGAAAAGGGAACCCTCTTGCACTGTTAATGGGAATGTAAATTGATACAGCCACTATGGAGAACAGTATGGAGGTTCCTTAAAATACTAAAAATAGAATTACCATATGATCCAGCAATCCCACTACTGAGCATATACCCAGAGAAAAGCATAATTCAGAAAGACACATGCACCCCAATGTTCATTGCAGCACTGTTTACAATAGCCAGGTCATGGAAGCAACCTAAATGCCCATCGACAGACTAATGGATAAAGAAGATGTGGTACATATATACAATGGAATATTACTCAGCCTTAAAAAGGAACGAAATTGGGTCATTTGTAGAGATGTGGATGGATCTAGAGACTGTCATACAGAGTGACGTAAGTCAAAAAGAGAAAAATATATTAACGCATGTATGTGGAACCTAGAAAAATGGTACAGATGAACCGGTTTGCAGGGCAGGAATTGAGACACAGATGTAGGGAACAAACGTATGGACACCAAGGGGGGAAAGTGGTGGAGGGCTATGGGGGTTGGTGGGATGAATTGGGAGATTGGGATTGATATGTATACACTAATATGTATAAAATAGATGACTAATAAGAACCTGCTGTATAAAAAAATAAAATACAAAAATTCAAAAAAAAATCTGAGGACATACTTTATTGATTTCCTTATTTTTGTATACAGTGTCCTCTTTCTGTTCCAGGATTCCATTCAGGATAACGTGTTAGTTGTCACATCTCCTTAGCTTCGTCTTGGCTGTGACGCTTTTTTAGACATTCCTTGTTTTTGATTACCTTAAGAATTTCTAGGAGTATAGGTCAGGCATTTTGTACAATGTTCTTCAATTCAGATTTGCCTGATGTTTTTCTCATGGTTATATAGGAGTTGTGAGAACTTGGGAGAAAGACTACAGAGGTAAAGTGATATTCTCATCACATCATTTCAAAGGTACATGCTACTAGAATCACTTATTTATTATGTTACCTTGGGGTAGTGTTTATCAGTTTTCTCTGCAGTAAAGCTATCCTTTTTTCCCTATTTTCATACTGTACTCATTAAAAGAAAGTCATTATGTGTACTCCACATTTAAGGGGTGAGAGGTTGTGAGGTGCTCTAGTCTAAATGTCTGTGCCGTCCCAAAATTCTTATGTTGAAATCCTAACTCCCAAAGGTGATAATATTAGTGGACGGTGCCTTTGGGAAGTACTTCTTTAGTCATGAGGGTAAAACCCTCATGAATGAGGTTAGTGCTCTTTTAAAGAAGATCACATAGAGCGCCCTAATCCCTTTCACCATGTAAGGATAAAACGAGAAGTCTGTAACCCAGAAGAGGGCCCTCACCTGACTGTGCTGGCACCTTGATCTTGGACTTTCGGCCTCCAAAACTATGAGAAATAATTTCTGTTATTTATAAGCCACCCACTTATAAATCATTGTGGTTTTTTGTTATAGCAGCCCCAACAGACTAAGACAAAGGAGGATAGCTATATAAATTATTTGGAATTCTTCTGCAAGGAACGTTTGTCTATTCTCTCCATTCATTCATTTATTCAATAATTTACATTGGGTATTTATTTTGTACTTTAGGTTATAAGCCAGTACTATATTATTTAATTTATTGCTCAATATTTCTAGCTTTGGCATTGGGAGTTTTTCCATTGATTCTTGTGTCCCTTTGACATACCCCCAGCATTTTGTTTTTTTAAGCACTTCCTTACTTTCTGACACAAGAAGCTCCAGGTTCAGATTTTTCCAGATTTTCCACTGGGACCCTTTCCATTGGCTCATATCCCTTTGGCACATCCCCGTCACTATTGTTTTGCTTTGTTTGGGGCATTAACTTTCTGACACCGCAAGATGCTCCAGGCTCATCTTGTATATATTCCCTGCCTGAAACTTTAAAATCAGCCATTTCTCCAAGATGCCCTGGTTCACTTTATTGGTGTATGATATCAGGAACCAAGATCTGGGTGCTAGGTGTACTTGCTGCTATAGGAGTATCATTATCTCTAGTCCCTCCCAACAGGCAGAGCTAGGACATATATGAGTGTATACTAACCTGTGTATGTGCACACATCTATATCTATATCCATCTATATCTATATTAAGGTAAACATGAGTTCATACTGAAATCTCTGATTTTCATCCAGTACCACATGGTTTATTCTAGACTCTCCGTCACCCCTTGTTTATCTGTAGCCCTCACTCCAACAGTAAGAAACCTGGCTCTCATTATCTGCCATTCACCTACTTATTTGTTCAACTCCAATATGCATGTACAGTGGTTTCAGAATTGTTAATCCATACCCTCATGCAAAACATGATAGAGCACAGTGATTATGTACAGTTCCTAGACTTAGAGTTCCACTTATTTCCAGAGGTTCTTATATTGGCATCTTTCTTTTTTCATCCCCCTCGGTGAGGTTATGTCATGCATTGTAATATAGATTCTTTTATCATAGCCTGCATTCCTCCTGTGATCACCCAATCTCTTAATTGATTTTTTAAATTATTTGCATATAATTAAGGTCAACTGTTTGTAGTCTAATGTTCTATGGGTTTTAACAGATGTATAGTGCCATGTATCCAGTATCATACAGAGTTGTTCTACCTAATAAATTCCCTAGGTTTTACCTTTCCCTTCTTCCCCCAAGGTCCCTGCCACCACTGAGCTATTTGCTGTCTCTATAGTTTTGCTTTTCCAGAATGTCGTATAAATAGAATAAAAAAATACGTAGTCTTTTTATATTGTTTCCCCTCACTTAGCAATATGCATTTCTGATTTATCCATGTTTTTGTTGACTTGATAGTTCATTCCATTTTATCACTGAAGAGTACTCCATCTTATAGATGGACCACCTATTGAAAGACATCTTGATTGTATCCAGATTTTGGCAATCACAAAGCCACACATGCAGGATTTTTTGTAAACACAAGTTTCCAAATCAGTCGAATAACTATCTAGAAGTGTCATTGCTAGATAGATAGTTTGGTAAGTTAACATTTAGCTTTGTAAGAAACTGCTAAAGTCTTCCAAAATGGGTGAATCATTTTGCATTTCCACCAGCAATGAATGAAACTCCTATGTTCTGTACATTCACTGCCAGTTGATATTATCAGCTTTTAATACCTCTTACAGAGCAGGTCTGCTGGCAATAAATTTCCTAGGTTTCTGTTTGTATGAAAAGTCATTATTTTTCTTTACTTATGAAGAATAATTCTAATTCAGTGGCTTTTTCTTTCAACACTTTAAAGATTTCACTATACCCTCTTCTTGATCGTATGGTGTATGATGAAAAGTCTGATGATGAACTGTTATCCTCGTCCCACTCCTTGACCAACTTTCCTCAAGATTTTCTCTTTGTCTTTATTTTTCTGCAGTGTGAATATGATATGCCTAGGGTTTTTGCTTTGTTAATCCTGTTTCATGTTTTCTGAGCTACTTATATCTGTGACTTGCTGTCTGTCATTAATTTTTGAAGGTTATTAACCATTATTAGCTCAAATATTTCTTTTGCCCCATTCTCTTTCTTCTTGTACTGATATTCCAGTTATACATATATATATTATATATACATAATATATGTGTGTGTGTGCTACACATTTGGGTATCATCCCACAGTTCTTGGCTCTTCTGTTCTGTTCCTTTCATTATATTTTTTCTTCATACTCCATTTGAGAAATTTCTATATTCACCTATCTTCAACATCACTGATTCTTTCCTCAGCTGAGTTGCACCTACTGTGAGCCCATCAAAGACATTCTTCACTTTTATTACTCTACTTTTTATTTCTATCATTTATTTTTTAAATTTTTATTGGAGTATAGTTGATTTACAATGTTTTGTTAGTTTCAGGTGTATAGCAAAATGGATCAGTTATACATATACATATGCCCACTCTATTTTAGATTCTTTTCCCATATAGGCCATTACAGAGTATTGAATAGAGTTCCCGGTGCTATACAGTAGGAACTTATTAGTTATCTATTTTATATATAGTAGTGTGTATATGTCACTACCAATCTCCCAATTTATCCCTCCCCACCCCCTACCCCCTGGTAACCATAAGTTTATTTTCTACATCTGTAACTCTATTTCTGTGTTGTAGATAAGTTCAAACAGATGAACTTATCTATCATTTATTTTTTATTATTTCTTTTAGTTTCTATTTACATTAACCGTATTGTCTTGCATATTGTCTACTTTTCCCATTAGAATCCTTAATATACTAATCATAGTTATTTTAACTTCCTTGTCTGATAATTGCAACATCTGTGAACAACATCCTCCAGCTCACATTTTATCCTCATTTCCCTGCCTTTAAAAAGTGCCAGTTATTTTCTTTTAAAATTATCTCTTGGGGCTTCCCTGGTGGCGCAGTGGTTGAGAGTCCGCCTGCCGATGCAGGGGACACGGGTTCGTGCCCCGGTCCGGGAAGATCCCACATGCCGTGGAGCGGCTGGGCCCGTGAGCCATGGCCGCTGAGCCTGCGCATCCGGAGCCTGTGCTCCGCAACGGGAGAGGCCACAACAGTGAGAGGCCCGCGTACCGCAAAAAAAAAAAAAAATTATCTCTTACAAGCCCCCTATATACTATGCTGCATATCACAACTTAACTTCACAGCTTTCCAGCTGTAGGCTTTTTACATCATACATGTTATTTAATGTAATAATATGAATCAGGGTTCAATCAGGAGACAAAAACCACAGCTATGATTTAAACAGAAAAAATTAATATAAAGAATTGTTAACTAATAGAAAACAGTTACTGAAAAGAGCAAAGAAGGATCCTAAGAGGTGCAGGAAGCAGCTACTATGTTTGCAGAAGAATATGTTAGGAAGGAATTTAGGACAGGGTAGATACTCAAGTCCTAGATTCAGATATATCATTAGAGGCCATGGCTGCTATGGAAATATACAACTCTTTAATAGAGAATAAATTTACAAAGGACATGGACGAAGCTTAACTGTGAGGGCCACTGAGTTGAGTACTATTGGCCATGCATAAACCACATACATACACATATCACACTAATGCATAGACTGCCACTCAGAAAATAGCACACTGGAAGAATGAAGGAAAGTCCCTTCACCCTACGCTAGCCTTGCAGAGTCCTTTCACTACTGTTGGCAAAACCTACTATCATCCAAACTAGAAAAATAGAAATGTGTGCAATGCCCATCTCTAATATCACAGACTAGAGTAAAGGAGAGTGGATTTGGAGCCGGGAGTCAATAGATTAGTAACTGGCACAGTAATAACTTTTCTATAATGGAATATATATTCCTTTTACATTTGGGGTTTGGGGACAGTCATAAAATGATGTACAGAAAAGTCTCATCACTTGTATTTGAAAATCAATGGTTTTTTTCCTCAAGTTTATTCTTTTTTTTTTTTTTTTTTTTGTGGTACGCGGGCCTCTCACCGTTGTGGCCCTTCCCGCTGTGAAGCACAGGCTCCGGACGCGCAGGCCCAGCGGCCATGGCCCACGGGCCCAGCCGCTCCACGGCATGCGGGATCCTCCTGGACCGGGGCACGAACCCGCGTCCCCCGCATCGGCAGGCGGACTCTCAACCACTGCGGCACCAGGGAAGACCTCCTCAAGTTTATTCTAAACAATTTTAAGTAAATCCAAAGTCTCAGAAAGTATAATGCAAACAAATACTTATATCTTAACCACCAGGCAATACATTTCCAGGCCATATTAACCCTAGCACTTATAATAAAATAACTTTTAATTATTATAATTAAAATAATTTTACACTGTAAAATATCAGAAATTGCATTCTTTCTTCTTTGATATGCTTTTATAGGAGCAGAGCATCCTCACATTTAAATTCTTAATATTTGAACAATATATCTGATTTAGAGTTTGCTCCTTAAAATTAAAATATTTTAATAAATACTATTTTACTAAAAATAGATGTTGATTATGGGTGTTAGTTTTCAGCAAATTTTCTTATACATATAATGCTAAATGTACAAATTTCATTAAATGTCAAAGTATAATTCACTAACTTTTCAGGTGTAAAAAGCATTTCTGAAATAAAATTTGTATAAGGAGCAGCAAGAAATGGGAAGGGACTATTCAGACCTTCTGAAACATTCAATATACATCTTATTTTTTTAGGAGGTGTGCTTTACGATCTTTTAAAATGTTATGCTCTTTGAAAAGACATGGTCTTTAATGTACTCCCTCATATTATAGACACCTCATATCACAACCTTGAATTGCTAAGTAGGGCAGCAGATAATACTCCTGAACCGGTTGGTAGGCGTGAACACATGAAAATGTTTTGGAGGATGTGCTATCTACTGACCTTTTAGAAAGAGCATGATGTCCCTATGTTTTATGGATAACACTTACAATAGAATCTGCTCCCTCAGTCTTTGGATATGATGCAGTGTCACCAAATCAAGACTTTTATTAGACGTTTATAAACATCAGAATTGACATATTCAAGATACACATTTTTTTACATATCTTTATTGTAAAAACTCCCTTAAAAGCAATCCAGTAAACTGTCATTTAAGAAATCAAAATTGCAGTGCTAAATTAGATGCCAGACTATAACTGAGCAGTGACCTGAAATTTAAAATTCTTTTTTAAATTTAATTTTTATTTTATATTAGAGTATAGTTGATTTTCAATGTTGTGTTAGTTTCAGGTGTATAGCTAAATGATTCAGTTATATACATACATATATCCATTCTTTTTCACAATTCTTTTCTGAAAGGTTATTACAGAATATTGAGTGTAGTGTCCTTGTTGATCATCTATTTTATATACAGTAGTGTGTATATATTAATCCCAAACTCCTAATTTAAAATTCTAAATAATGACTGATTTTATATTACAGCTTTACAAAGGCATCAAATCTTTTTATCTAGGTTGAAACATAAACAGTGAAAGATAGCCTTATGGCATATTTTTTGTTTATAAATAGTAAGTAACCCAGCACACCACCTGTCAGGATCTCTTATGGTGCTCAGCTTAGGATAAAATAAAAGCCTCTGTGCCTGTTGTGACTACAAATAGTCAGAGGCATAGGCACTGGCAACAAACCTTTCTTTGTATTCCCAAGTTACTGGGTAGAAGCCATATTCAATTATTCATAAAGAATATTTACAGGCAAATTTTAAAAATTATAGTAACATATAATACTATAAGATCCCAAAGAAACAAAAGCAATAATATTCACCACACATGAATAAGAAAAGTAAGGCAACATATGGAATGGGAGAAAATATTTGCAAACCACCTATCCGATAAGGGGTGAATGTACAAAATATGTAAGGAACTCATACAACTCGATAGCAAAAAAAACAAACAAACAAAAATCCAATTACAAAATTGGCAAATTACCTGAGCAGACATTTTTCCAAGGAAGATATACAAATGGTCAATGGGTATATCAAAAGGTATTCAGTATCACTAATCATCAGGGAAATGCAAATCAAAGGCATACTGAGGTATCACCTCACACCTATTGCAATGGCTATTATCAAAAAGACAAGAGATAAGAGATAAGTGTTGGCAAGGGTATGTCAAGGGTATGGAGAAAAGGGAACCCTTGTACATTGTTAGTAGAAATATAAGTTTGTACATCCATTATGGAAAACAGTGTGGAGTTTCCTCAAAAAATTAAAGCAGGAACTTCTGTATGATCCATAAATCCCATATCTATCTATATATCCCATATCTATATAGATAGATAGTGATGTATGTTTTTACATATATAAAATGAAATCTTATTCAGCAATAAAGAAAGAAGGAAATTCTGCCATTTGTGAAAATGAGGATGAAACTGGAGGACCTTATGCTAAAGGAAATAAGCTAGACAGAGAAAGGCAAATACTGTATGATTTCTCTTATATGTGGAATCTAAAAAAACATAACTCATAGGACCAGAATGTAGAAAGTTAGTTGCCAATGGCTGGGGCATAGCAGAAATGGGAGTTGTTGATCAAAGAGTACACGCTTTCAGCTATAAGATGAATAATTCTTGGGATGTAATATACAGCGTGGTGATTACATATAGTTAATAATAGTGTATTGTATACTTAAAATTGCGTAGAAACTAACACAACATTGTAAAGCAACTATACTCCAATACAAAAATTTTTTTTAAAGTCCCCAATAAACTTGAAGGAAAAAAAGAAAATTGCTAAGAGAGTAGATCTTAAGTGTTCTCACTGTGGTAGGTGGGGTGGGAGAGATAACTATGTGAGGTGATGAATGTGTTAATTAACTCAGTTGTGGTAATCGTGTCACAATGTATACATATATTAAATCATCACATTGGACACCTTAAAAAATCATGTTATACAACTTTAAAAAATAAATAAGAGCTATGATGTTTGCTATGTATCTGATTATGTAGGATTAACTATATAATCAACCAAAGTTATTAAAGAGGAAAAAACTGAATAGCAGCATTGAGTATTTAGTATAATTATAAATGGAAAGCAAATTATGTAAAAGTATACTTTGTAACCACATTGAAATTTCATATGCATATTGATAAGGATAATACAAAAAAAAAGAAAGCAGTTCATTTGGGGATGATAGTATGACT
Source organism: Monodon monoceros (assembly GCF_005190385.1). NCBI lineage: Eukaryota > Metazoa > Chordata > Mammalia > Artiodactyla > Monodontidae > Monodon > Monodon monoceros. The sequence continues at coordinate 73,930,404 of NW_021703776.1, read as the reverse complement.
ATAGGTGAATTTATTTTTCATTTTGTTTTTTTTAATTAATATTAGTAATTTCAAAACAACAAAAACTCCCCAGGCAGGTTTGTTGTGTACTGTGACATGCACAGTATCCCTTCTGCAGGTTTCAAGGTTTTCCCTTGCTTTTGCCATAACCAAATTTCTTCCCTGTCTACTCCTAACCACACTTCCTGATTACTAGATAAATCTACCTGCTGATACCAAGATGATAAAACCCACAAACTTTCAATTCTTTCATTATACACCACCCTAGCCATTTTTAAGGCAGTTCAGAAATGTTTCCTATAGAAAGTCTTCTCTGCTAGCTCAGCTTAAAATTCCATCACATCCTACCAAACTATTTTTCACTCTGATGAAGAGAGGGTCAGTCTGCTGCCCAGGTCTCAGGTCTACTTTGTCCACTGCAGTACTGCCAAAAAAGGATTCACAAGGACTTTTTATTTGATAAGAAAAGAAATTAGGATTAGAGATCCAATGCTTTTCCTTTAAATCAAGATAATAGAATTTAGCTCTATTTTATGTTAATTTTCTTTATATTTCCTAGCTTTTATAACAATAAAATACCATTGGCTCCATCATCATCTTGCACAAATGGGTTGAATTTATTTATAGGAGCGGCATTTTTTAAGCACTAAGCAAAGCAAAGGCTTAGATTATCTTTATTTTCATTGACAATTGAGCTCTGGATTTTGTTTTAGCTCATATTGCACTTATATTTGTTTTTGACAGGACATAGAGAAAGGAAGGAAAGGATGTTCTTTTCCTTGAGTTGTGCCTGGACACTGTGAATATTAATCATTTTTTATCTAAGAAATCTGTATCCTCTGCATATAGTCTGTTTTTACTATATCCTTTCATGTGAGTATTTTTCATCCTTTTCTAAATGTGAGCTTGTTGAGGAATAAGATTACTCTTGGCAAAACTATAAACAATATCTGATCATCAGGTGTTCAGACTAGAATTAAAAAAAATAAAAATACTAAGGGCTTTCATGAATTGATCTCTAGGCCAGTGGCTGGGAATAAAAAAAAATACCTCTACCCACAGATGTCTTAAAAGCTAGTAATGGGGAGACAGACTAGGAAATAGACAATAACAATAAGCTAAGTCTTGGCAGGGGCTTCATTTGCATGATAAAATTATAATGAACAGTTTTTTATCCTTTAGATTTTGATTTAGGAAGTTTTTTGGTTTGTGTGTGTGTGTGCGCGTGTGTGTTTGTACCTGTTTGGAAATACAACATTCTCCTGCAAACGTCAGCTATCTTTAAATGAAAATAACCTGCCATTGGCAGCCTACATTCATAAACCAAGTGCAGCAGGCTAACACCAGGTATGTGAGACGTAATGCAAATCTTGATAAATGATCAGGTTTAATCAATAGTACCATTTTTAGAATATAAATACCGTTTTAAAAAAATGTAACACATGAAATATCTGCACTGGCCATAGCCACCAAGGGTTTAAGGATTGGTCAGCATTAAATACTAGGAGAATAATAATAGGAAGAAAAACATGCAAAATGAAATTTCTTCTGTAAATGCTTCAATTCACAGGATAGAGAAAACTTCATAATCGGCAAAAATTCTTATGGGAACAAATTTTAATTAAGAAAATATTTATAAATAAGAATTGTCTTTGAAAATAATGTAAGGCATTAAAATCAAGGCTTCTAATTTATCAATACTTAAAATACTGGACAATCACATCCTACATCTGTATCATTAAAGGAGTGAAAACTGATTTTTAGGAGGTCATTTATAATCCTCTCAGTGAGTGTCTGCAATTTCTTCCTTACTCTATTTTTTGAATTAATTTCTCCATTCCTTCCTCTCTCCCTTTCTCCTTCCCCGCCTCTCTCTTTCTCTCTTTTCTCTCTTTCTCCCTTCCTTCCCTCCTCCATCTTTTCTCCCTTCCTCCTCCTCTTCTCTCTCTCAATCTCTCTTTCATTCTTTTTCTTTCTCAGATTAACTACCTAGAACACAACTTCAAAGCATAAGCAGGAAAAACTTAAACTATATATTTCACAAGTGCTTGTAAAAAGATTCAACAGATTAAAAACCTAAAAGCAGCCAAGGTACCTGAGGAGAGAAAAGATGAAAAAATGATGAACACTTTCAGAGAGAACCATGAAAGTGAAACCTGTTACTGTTGGCCACAGGGCTCCAGGCTCACCATGGGTAATGGGCATTCTTCTTTCTCAGCCTAAGGAAATAACATGTTCATAATGGAGCTACTAATTCAAAGTATCCTATATGCTATGGTTAAGGGAACAAGGGGTTGTCTGATTCACTTCAGATATATTTCTGTTGTAATAGTGAAATGCTTATATTCCAAAAAAAGTTTAAAATATAAAGGAAAACTATATTCATAGAGAAAATTTACTTCAATGTACTAATTTTACAATAATGTCAGAAACGTAATTTTTTTAAATGTTATCTTCATTTTTTAAGCCTCAGTAATTTCTGCTTTAGCCAGCTATCATATGTGCTTGAGAAGAAGTTTAGAAATTTAGTAATTTATCATGTTTAATTATAATGGTCTCTTGAACTAAAAATTGTCTTGTCAGATCTTTTCCATATACACATGTAGATATGTTGTGAATCTATAATTAAATATTTTCATTAGATAAGCTACAAAGTTAGTGACTGGCTCCATAAAACTTAATGCTCAATGTAATAATATGCCCATAAGATGTCTTTCTTGAGCCAACAATGCCATATATTTTCCAGAAAACTTACTTTAGTATAATTCAACTAATAACTTGGTTATTGTATTAATTGTATTTCCTCTCTTTGTCATCTGGGTATCATTCTCCCCGCCCCTCATTTCTTCTCATAATAAATATGTCTTTCAAAATAAATTTTAACATTTATTGGTAGGAATAGAAGTCAAAATAAAATAGTCTATTTGTAAAACAATTCTATTTATTAAAGAGCAGATAATTCATTAAGAAAGACAACCTGCAAATAAGAAAATTTAATACTGCCTTCCTTCCTGATATGCAAAATGTGGCTTATTATTGGTACTTTGCCTTAACTTTACACTATATGCTCAATGATTTTATTCAAAGAGCAACCCATGTATGCCCTCACTTTAAAAAAATCCCTTTGGCTTATGGTATTGAATAATCAAGACTTTGCTATGTATCTGGTTCTCTAAAAACCATTATGGGTTAAACTTACTCTAGATACAATGGAAACAACAATCAAGTTCAGAAGTTTTGGGGGCATGCCAAGAATCTACAGTGATCCCAGTTTTTTCCCGAACAAAATTTATCTGGCATAAAAATGGAATAATAATGTTCATCAGAAGCATCTTTCTGGGGAGATTCAAGATGGCGGTAGAGTAGGTGGACATGGAGTTCATCTCTCTCCATGGATGCAGCAGGAATACATCTATAGATGCAACAGTTCTCACAGAACACTGGCTGAAAAACTAGCAGAAGACCTTGGACACTGGAAAGGACTATAAAGATCCCTGCATAACTGGGTAGGATGGAAAAAATAAGGGAGAAGGACCAGGAGAGGAAGCGGGATGAGATTGCACCCCGGGCAGAGGAGCTGAAGCAGAGAGATTCCCGAACTTGGGGAAACTCCCTTTCTGACTGGGAAGTCGATTGGTACTGAAGGGAAACATTTGAGGCTGTCGGAAGAGGGTGAAGCAGCCGATCTGTGGCAGACAGGACAGAGTGAGAAATACACAGACGGTCCGTACTGCAGCCCTACGTACCCTGGACTGGGACATGTGTTCACAGGTGCAAGGGGGCTGGGAGTTGGTGTGTGGGGATTGGAGAACAGGCCCAGAGCGAGAACTGCTGTTGGCTGTGGGAAGATGGACTGAGGAGATGGGAGGGAGGAAATCCGTGGCAGGGAATCCGTATGGAGAAAGACCAGACTGTCATGGAAGCAGGGCGGTATTGCTGAGTCACACGCAGCGGGGGGAGCCACTATTGTAACCTCTTCCACAACACACAGGTGCCTGCCAACAACAATAAAAGAAGCCTGCTCAGGGCTGGCTCTTTTGCGCCAGCTGATGAGCAATACTAGAAGCCCACTCAGAGCTGGCCTCACGCACCGGCTGCAAGGCAATAAAAATAAAAAAGCCCTCTCATGGCTGGCGCTCGTGTACCTGCTGCCAGGCACCAGAAAAACCCCGGCCAGGGCTGGCCATCATGCACCTTATGCTGGGTGCCAGAAAAGGCCCTCACTGGGGCCATATCTCTTGTGCCTGTGGCCGCTGGCTTCCTTGTGCATTTGGAGCCTCCAGGTCTCCTGTGATCCAAGCAGTCATACCACCTCTGTGCCTGGTCCTCACAGGGGCAGACCCAAGAGCTGCAAGGCAGCCTCAGGGCCAGGCCTCTGTGGGTGGACCACATGCAGAGGTGGGGATAAAATCAAAGCTGAACCCCAGGGACAGGGTGACTAAGGAAGAAGATTGAAAATCTTTCCATCAGCTGTACAAGCTGCAGATTATATCCCCGTGATCAGCTAGGTAAACCCTGCATCTGTGGAATATCTGAGTAGATAACGAGTGTTCCCACAAATGAAAACGGTCTAGCTCTGGCAGCTTTGGACTTTGGGGGCAGCACATGCAGGAATTGGGCCAGATGAGAGTCTGAGTAGCCCCCACAGGGCCCACAGCAGGTCCAGAGACCAGCCCAGAGGCAGAGGAGAGACTTTTGGGGAGGGGGAGGTGAGCTGTGGCAGTGCAGACCCAAGGGAAACATAATTATTACTATTAATTTTATTATGTTTTGATTCATTCTGTTGTTGGTTCTGGCTTTTTTTGGGGGGGGGTTCTTTTTCTCTCTTTTTGTTTGTTTTGTAGTTGTTTTAGTTCTTTTTTTATTTAGTCTTCTGGGGTCCCTGTGTTTTATAACATATTTTTTATTTTTAACTTTTTTTTATACATTTCTATTTTTATTTTGGTTTTCTGTTGTTTTGTGTTCTTGTCTCTTTTTTTCTTCTTTGTCTTTAATATATTTTTCTTTTCTTTTTTTATATTTCCATTTCTACTTTGCTTTTCTGTTCTGTGTTTTTTCCCTTTTTATGTTATTTTATTATGTTTTAAAATCATTTTTATTGGTTTGTTCTGTTTCCTTGCATCATTCTTCAGTTGACACACTGCTTTGGTTTTGTTTTTAGGTTATGTGTTTTTGCTACTTTTAATCTTAATTGTTTGATTTCTTTGGTTCTTTTTTTATGTGGTTGTTCTCTAGCTTTTTGTTTTATTTGGCTCTGTTTTTGTTTCTTTTACATGTGTGTGTTTCCCTGTTTCTGTTTTTGTTTGTTTGATTTTGTTTTTACGATTTCTCTGGAGTTTTGTTTGTCTTTTTTTTCCTTAATATATTTTCTATTTTTTTTATATTTCTATTTCTACATTGCTTTTCTTTTGTTCTGTCTTCTTTCCCCTTTCTCTTTTATTTTTTATCATTTTTGTTGGTTTGTTTTTTTCTTTGCTTCATTCTTCAGTTGGCACTCTGCTTTGGTTTTTTTTTTTTTGGTTTTGTGTTTTTCTCAGCTTTCTTTTTAATTGTTTGATTTCATTCTTGGGATCTTTTGTTTGTCTGGTTGTTCTCTTGCTTTTTGACTTATTTGCTTGTTTTTGTTTCTTTTGTGTGTGTGCATGTTTCCTCTTTTCTGTTTCTTTTGTTTGATTTTACTTTTTACCATCTGTCTGGAGCTTTGTTAGTCTTTTTTTGTTTGTTTTTAATCCCCTTTATTGCCGGATGAGTGACTTGTGGGGTATTGGTCACTCTAAGAAGTCGGGCCTGAGGCTCTGGGGAGGGAGCACCGAGTCCGGGATGCTGGAACAATAGAAAATTCCCAACCCCAGGGAAAATTAATCACCACGAGCTCTCATGGAGGCCTCTATCCGAATCTAAGACCCGGCTCCACCCAACCGCCAGCAGCTCCCAGCCCTGGATGCCTCACACTAAACAACAAAAATGACAGGAACACAAACCCACCCATCAGCACACAGACTACGTAAAGTCATACTAAGCTAGCAGACACCCCAAAACACACCACTTGACACGTCCTTGCTCATCAGAGGGAAAAGACTCAGCTCTACCCACCAGAACGCAGGCACCACTCTGTCCCATCAGGAATCCTACACAAGCAACTGTACCAACCTCATCACCAGGGCAGAGAACAGAAGCAAGAGGAACTACAGCCCTGCAGCCTGGGGAATGGAGACCTCAAATACTGTAAATTAGACAAAATGAGGAGACAGAGAAATATCTTACAGGCAAAGGAGCAAGATAAAAACCCACAAGACCAAATAAATGAAGAGGAAATAAGCAAAGTACCTGAAAAAGAATTCAGAGTAATGATAGTAAAGATGATCCAAAATCTTGGAAATAGAATAGAGAAAATACAAGAAACGTTTAACAGGGACCTAGAAGAACTAAAGAGCAAACAGTAATGAACAACACAATACCTGAAATTAAAAATACTCTAGAAGGAATCAATAGCAGAATAACTGAGGCAGAAGAATGGATAAGTGAGCTGGAAGATAGAATAGTGGAAACAACTGCCACAGAGAAGAATAAAGGAAAAAGAATGAAAACAATGGAGGACAGTCTCAGAGGCCTCTGGGACAACATTTAGTGTACCAACATTCGAATTATAGGCTTCCAAGAAGAAGAAGAAAAAAAGAAATGGTCTGAGAAAATATTTGAAGAGATTATAGTTGAAAATTTCCCGAACATGGGAACGGAAATAGGCAATCGAGTCCAGGAAGCACAGAGAGTCCCATAAAGGACAAACCCAAGGAGAAACATGCTGAGACACATATTAATCAAACTAACAAAAACTAAACATATTGAAAAAATATTAAAGCAGCAGGGAAAAAGTGACAAATAACATACAAGGGAATCCCCATGAGTTTAACAGCTGATCTTTCAGCAGAAACTCTACAGTCCAGAAGGGAGTGACAAGATATATGTAAAGTGATGAAAGGGAAAAACCTACAACCAAGATTACCCAGCAAGGATCTCATTCAGATTCAATGGAAATATCAAAAGCTTTACAGACAAGCAAAAGTTAAGAGAATTCCGCCCCACCAAACCAGCTTTACAACAAATGCTAAAGGAATTAATCTCTGCAGGAAACACAAGAGAAAGAAAAGACTTACAGAAACAAACCCAAAACAATTAAGAAAATGGTAATAGGAACATACATATCAATAGTTACCTTAAATGTAAATGGGTTAAATGCTGCAACCAAAAGACACAATAATTCATAAAATTCTGCTCTACAAACTAGATACAGAAAAGGTTTGGCTACCAACTTTCAAAGATGGTTTAAAAATCCTGAAAATGGCCAGGTTATTTCTGTCTGTTAATTAGGGGAGAGATTTCCATTATTGACTCTTGTGGACTGAGAGAGCCTTTTTCTGAGCAATCCAGAAGGACAAGAGGTGCATATTTATGGGCAAGCCTGCAGAGGATGTCTTAAAAGTGGAAAAACAAAATTTCCTCTCACAACTTTGAAACCAAAAATAAATATGCCACTAGACTGTTTTATAATTTACAAATGTAAACCTGTGCTTAGTACTAGCCACTGAAATGTACATATTCTCACCTTAATTACCTAAATATTTTAAAATAGATTGCATTTTAATAGATTAAATCTGAGTTGGTTATTAAATACAGTTAATTATGAGATTTATTTATCTGGAAAGAAATTTAATATAAAGATTAAACTCTAAGGATAGAACACTACAACTAGAGGATTTATTTTGAAAGGAAATAAAATGAATCCATATGATTAAAATATAATTGCAAAGATGATGAAAGTGCAATTAATACCAGTCATTCATATTACCACAAATTTAAAATGAAAAATCCGTATATATTTTAGCTTTATTTTCAAAACACAAATATCACTTAACTCAAGCTGAAACAAATCCAGATTAAGAAACGGAAAGTACATTAAAATATCCCGAGAGGGTCTAATGTTTTATAAATTATAAATTAATTTTATTCCTCTAGAATATTAACTATCACATATAAATAAGAAGGAAGCAAATACATTATTTACTACTAAAGCTATTAACCAGACAGCCAGTCAGCAAAACTTTATAATGTTAATTGCAACAGGGTACTCTAAATTTCTTACTCTATCTAATCTAAAGTGTTTATTGGAGAGTGATTTGTGGGAACCATCAACATGACAGAGGAGTAAGACGTGGAGATCACCTTCCTCCCCACAAATACATCAAAAATACATCTACATGTGGAAGAGCTCCTACAGAACACCTACTGAACGCCGGCAGAAGACCTCAGACTTCCCAAAAGGTAAGAAAATCCCCACATAACTGGGTAGGGCAAAAGAAAAAAGGGAAAACAGAGACAAAAGAATAGGGACGGGACCTGCACCTCTGGGAGGGAGCTGTGAAGGAGGAAAACCTTCCACACACTAGGAAACACCTTCACTGGTGGAGATGGGGGTTGGGCGGGGGGAAGCTTCGGAGCCACAGAGGAAAGCGCAGCAACGGATACACAGGGCAAAGCAGAGAGATTCCCACACGGGGGATCAGTGCCGACCAGCACTCACCAGCCCCATAGGCTTGTCTGCTCACCCACCGAGGCAAGTGGGGGCTGGGAGCTGAGGCTCGGGCTTCGGAGGTCAGATCCCAGGGAGAGGACTGGGGTTGGCTGTATGAACACAGCCTGAAGTGGGTTAGTGCACCATAGCTAGCTGGGAGGAAGTCCGGGAAAAAGTCTGGACCTGCCTAAGAGACAAGATACCATTGTTTTGGGTTGTGCGAGGAGAGGGGATTCCTTCCCTGTCTGCCCACAGCAGGCAGAGCACCACCTAAACGAGCTCCAGAGATGGGTGCTAGCCACGGCTGTCAGCTTGGACACCAGAGACAGGCATGAAACACTAACACTGATGCTGCAGCCACCAAGACTCCTGTGTGCAAGCACTATCCACACACCTCACCTGGAGCCTGTGCAGTCCACCACTGCCAGGGTCCCATGATACAGGGACAACTCCCCTGGAAGAACACACGGCATGCCTCAGACTGTTGAAATGTCATGCTGGCCTCTGCCACCACAGGCTCTCCCCGCATTCCAATTATAACTACCATAACCCTCCCTACCCCCAGCATGAGTGAGCAAGAGGCCCCTAATAAGCCCCTGCTTCAACCCCTTCCTTTCCGGGTAGGGAACAGATGCCTGAGAACAATCTACACGCAGAGGTGGGGCAAAATCAAAGCTGAAACCCAGGAGCTCTATGAACAAAGAAGAGAAAGTGAACTTTCTCCATGCAGCCTCAGGAGCAGTGGAATAAATCCCCACAATCAACTTGATGTATCCTGCATCTCTGGAATACCTGAAGAGACAGCACATCATCTCAAAATTGAGTCGATGGATTTTGGAAGCAACTGTAGACTTGGGGTTTGCTGTCTGTGGGTGATTTGTTTCTGATTTTTATGTTTATCTTAGTATAGTTTTTAACTCTTGTTATCATTGGTGGATTTGTTTATTGGTTTGGTTTCTCATTTCTTTTTTTGATTATTAATACTTTTTAAATTTTAATGATTTTTTGTATTCATTTCTCATTTTTTTCTTTCTTTTCTTCTCCCTTTTCTTCTGAGCCATGTGGCTGAGAGGGTCTTGGTGCTCCGGCCTATTGTCAGGCCAGAGCCTTAGAGGTGGAAGAGCCAAGTTCAGGACACTGGACCACTAGAGACCTCCCAGTCCCATATAACATCAATCGGGAAGAACTCTCCCAGATATCTCCATCTCAAGTCTAAGGCCCAGATCCACCCAACAGCCAGCAAGCTCCAGTGCTGGATGCCCCATGCCACACAACTAGCAAGACAGGAATACAAACTTACCAATTAGCAGAGAGGCTGCCTAAAATCATAATAAGGTCACAGACACCACAATACACATCACAGGATGTGGTCCTGCCCACCAGAAAGGCAAGATCCAGCCTCATCCACCAGAACACAGGCACCAGTCCCCTCCACCAGAAAGCCTACACAAGCCACTGAACCAAACTTAGCAACTGGGAGCAGACACCAAAAACAACGGGAACTACAAACCTGCAGCCTGTGAAAAGGGGACCCCAAACACAGTAGGTTAAGCAAAATGAGAAGACAGAGAAACACACAGCAGATGAAGGAGCAAAGTAAAAACCCACCAGACCAAAAAATTGAAGAGGAAATAGGCAGTCTACCTGAAAAAGAATTCAGAATAATGATAGTAAAGATGATCCAAAATCTTGGAAAGAGAATGGAGAAAATACAAGAAACGTTTAACAAGGACCTAGAAGACTAAAGAGCAAATAAACAATGATGAACAACACAATAAATGAAATTAAAAATTCTCTAGAAGGAATCAATAGCAGAATAACTGAGGCAAAAGAACGGATACATGACCTGGAGGATAAAATAGTGGAAATAACTACCACAGACAAAAATAAAGGAAAAAGAATGAAAAGAACTAAGGACAATCTCAGAGACTTCTGGGACAACATTAAAAGCACCAACATACAAACTATAGGGGTTCCAGAAGAAGAAGAGAAAAAGAAAGGGACTGAGAAAATATTTAAAGAACTTATAGTTGAAAACTTCCCTAAAATGGGAAAGGAAATAGCCAATCAAGTATAGGAAGGGCAGAGAGTCCCTTAAAGGATAAATCCAAGGAGAAACATGCCAAGACATATATTAATCAAACTATCAAAAATCAAGTAAAAAGAAAAAATATTAAAAGCAGCAAGGGAAAAGCAACAAATAACATACAAGGGAATCCCTATAATGTTAACATTTAATCTTTAAGCAGAAACTCTGCAAGCCAGAAGGGAGTGGCAGGACATATTTAAAGTGATGAAGGAGAAAAACCTACAACCAAGATTATTCTACCCACCAAGGATCTCATTCAGATTTGACGGAGAAATTAAAAACTTTACAGACAAGCAAAAGTTAAGAGAATTCAGCACCACCAAATCAACTTTACAACAAATGCTAAAGGAATTTCTCTAGGCAAGAAACACAAGAGAAAGAAAACACCTACAAAAACAAACCAAAAACAATTAAGAAAATGGTCATAGGAACAAAATATTGATAATTACCTTAAATGTAAATGGATTAAATGTTCCAACCAAAAGACATAGACTGGCTGAATGGATACAAAAACAAGACCCATATATATGCTGTCTACAAGAGACCCACTTCAGACCTAGGGACACATACAGACTGAAAGTGAGGGGATGGAAAAAGATATTCCATGCAAATGGAAATCGAAAGAAAGTTGAGTACAATTCTCATATCAGACAAAATACTTTACAATAAAGACTGTTACAAGAGATAAAGGACACTACATAATGGTCAAGTGATCAAGAAGAAGATATAACAATTATAAATATTTATGAACCTCAATACATAAGGCAAATGCTAACAGCCATAAAAGGGGAAATCAACATTAACACAGTAATAGTAGGGGACCTCAACACCCCACTTTCACCAATGGACAGATTATCCAAAATGAAAATAAATAAGGAAACACAAGCTTTAAATGATACATTAAACATGATGGACTTAATTGATGTGTATACGTCATACCATCCAAAAACAACAAAATAGATTTTCTTCTCAAGTGCTAATGGAACATTCTCCAGGATAGACCTTATCTTGGGTCACATATCAAGCCTTGGTAAATTTAAGAAAATTGAAATCATATCAAGTATCCTTTCCCACCACAACATTATGAGAACTGATAACAATTACAGGAAAAAAAAATTGTAAAAAATACAAACACATGGAGCTTAAACAATACACTACTAAATAACCAACAGATCATGGAAGAAATCAAAGAGGAAATCAAAAAATACCTACAAACAAATGACAATGAAAACACAATGACCCAAAACCTATGGGATGCAGCAAAAGCAATTCTAAGAGGGAAGTTTATAGCAATACAATCCTACCTCAAGAAACAAGAAAAATCTCAAACAACCTAATGTTGCACCTAAAGCAATTAAAGAAAGAAGAAGTAGGGAAAAAACCCAAATTAGAAGGACAGAAATCATAAAGATCAGATCAGCAATAAATGAAAAAGAAATGAAGGAAATGATAGCAAAGATCAATAAAACTAAAAGCTGGTTCTTTGAAAAGATAAACAAAATTAATAAACCATTAGCCAGACTCATCAAGAAAAAAAGGGAAGAGACTCAAATCAATAGAGTTAGAAATGAAAAAGGAGAAGTAAGAACTGACACTGCAGAAACACAAAGGATTATGAGATATTACTATAAGCAACTAGATGCCAATAAAATGGATAACCTAGAAGAAATGGACAAATTCTTAGAAAAACACAACCTTTCAAGACTGAGCCAGGAAGAAATAGAAAGCATAAACAAACCAATCACAAGCACTGAAATTGAAACTGTGATTAAAACTCTTCCAACAAACAAAGGCCCAGGACCAAATGGTTTCACAGGCGAATTCTATCAAACATTTAGAGAAGAGCTAACACCTATCCTTCTCAAACTCTTCCAAAATACAGCAGTGGGAGGGACACTCCCAAACTCATTCTACAAGGTCACCATCACCCTGATACCAAAACCAGACAAAGACGTCACAAAAAAAGAAAACTACAGGCCAATATCACTGATGAACATAGATGCAAAAATCCTCAACAAAATACTAACAAACAGAATCCAACAGCACATTAAAAGGATCATACACTATGATCAAGTGGGCTTTATCCCAGGAATGCAAGGATTCTTCAATATACGCAAGTCAATCAATGTGATACACCATATTAACAAACTGAAAGATAAAAACCAATGATAATCTCAATAGATGCAGAAAAAGCTTTCAACAAAATTTAACAGCCATTTATTATAAAAAACCCTCCAAAGAGTAGGCATAGAGGAAACTTACCTCAACATAATAAAGGCCATTTATGAAAAACACACAGCCAACATCGTTCTCAATGGTGAAAAACTGAAACCATTTCCACTAAGATCAGGAACAAGACAGGGTTGCCCACTGTCAACACTATTATTCAACATAGTTTTGGAAGTTTTAGCCACAGCAATCAGAGAAGAAAAAGAAATAAAAGGAATCCAAATCAGAAAAGAAGTAAAGCTGTCACTATTTGCAGATGACATGATACTATACATAGAGAATCCTAAAGATGCTACCAGAAACTACTAGAGCTAATCAATGAATTTGGTAGAGTAGCAGGACACAAAATTAATGCACAGAATCCTCTTGCATTGCTATACACTAATGATGAAAAATCTGAAAGAGAAATTTAGGAAACACTCCCATTTACCATTGCAACAAAAAGAATAAAATACCTAGGAATAAACCTATCTAAGGAGACAAAAGACCTGTATGCATAATACTATAAGACACTGATGACAGAAATTAAAGATGATACCAACAGATGGAGAGATATACCATGTTCCTGGATTGGAAGAATGAACATTGTGAAAATGACTCTACTACCGAAAGCAATCTACAGATTCAGTGCAATCCCTATCAAACTACCACTGGCATTTTTCATAGAACTAGAACAAAAGATTTCACAATTTGTATGGAAACACAAAAGACCCAGAATAGCCAAAGCAATCTTGAGAAAGAAAAACAGAGCTGGAGGAATCAGGCTCCCTGCCTTCAGACTATACTACAAAGCTACAGTAATCCAGACAGTATGGTACTGGCACAAAAACAGAGCTAAAGATCAATGGAACAGGATAGAAACCCCAGAGATAATCCCACACATACATGGTCACCTTATGTTTGATAAACAAGGCAAGAATATACGATGGAGAGAAGATACCCTCTTCAATAAATGCTGCTGGGAAAACTGGACAGCTTCATGTAAAAGAATGAAATTAGAACACTCTCTAATATCATACCCCAAAATAAACTCAAAATGGATTAAAGACCTAAATGTAAGGCCAGACACTATCAAACTCTTAGAGGAAAACATAGGCAGCACACTCTACGACATAAATCACAGCAAGATCCTTTTGACCCACCTCCTCCATAAATGGAAATAAAAGCAAAAGTAAACAAATGGGACCTAATGAAACTTAAAAGCTTTTGCACATCAAAGGAAACCGTATCCAAGACAAAAAGACAACCCTCAGAATGGGAGAAAATATTTGCAAATGAAGCAACTGACAAAGGATGAATCTCCAAAATTTACAAGCACCTTATGCATCTCAATATCAAAACAACAAACAACACAATCCAAAAATGGGAAATGACCTCAATAGACATTTCTCCAAAGAAGATATACAGATTGCCAGCAAACACATGAAAGGTTGCTGAACAACACTAATCATCAGAGAAATGCAAATCAAAGCTACAATGAGGTATCACCTCACAATGGTCAGAATGGCCATCATCAAAATATCTACAAACAATAAATGCTGGAGAGCGTGTGGAGAAAAGGGAACCCTCTTGCACTGTTGGTGGGAATGTAAATTGATACAGCCACTATGGAGAACAGTATGGAGGTTCCTTAAAAAACTACAAATAGAACTACCATACGACCCAGCAATCCCACTATTGGCACATACCCCAAGAAACCCATAATTCAAAAAGAGTCACGTACCATGATGTTCATTGCAGCTCTATTTACAATAGTCAGGACATGGAAGCAACCTAAGTGTCCATCGACATATGAATGGATGAAGAAGATATGGCACATATATACAATGGAATATTACTCAGCCATAAAAAGAAACGAAATTGAATCAATTATAGTTAGGTGGATGAACCTAGAGTCTGTCATACAGAGTGAAGTAAGTCAGAAAGAGAAAAACAAATTCCGTATGCTAACACATATATATGGAATCATTAAAAAAAATGGTTCTGAAGAACCTAGGGGCAGGACAGGAATAAGGACGTAGATGTAGAGAATGGACTTAAGGACACAGGGAGGGGGAAGGGTAAGCTGGGATGAAGTGAGAGTGTGGCATGAACATATATATACTACCAAATGTAAAATAGATAGCCAGTGTGAAGCAGCCACATAGCACAGGGAGATCAGCTCAGTACTTTGTGACCACCCAGAGGGGTGGGATAAGGGGGGTGAGAGGGAGGCACAAGAGGGAGCAGATATGGGGATATATGTATACGTATAGCTGATTTACTTTTTTATATAGCAGAAACTAATGCAACATTGTAAAGCTATTATACTCCAATAAAGATGTTAAAAAATAAAGTGTTTATTGGTATGTCAGAAACTCTTGATACAGAGAAATTGTTAAAAATCTGTGTTAACAGACTTAGAGAACGAACTTATCTTACCAGGGTATGGGTGAGGGGGGCGCAGATAGACTGGGAGTTTGGGATTAATGTGTACACACTGCTATTTACAATAGGTAACCAACAAGGACCTACAGTATAGCACAAGGAACTCTTCTTAATACTCTGTGAGAACTTAAATGGTAAAACAATTTGAAAAAAAATAGATACATGTATATGTATAACTAAATCACTTTGCTGTACCTCTGAAACTAACACAACACTGTTAATCAACTATGCTCCAATACAAAATAAAAATTTTTTAATTAAAAAATAATTTGCGTTAAATATCCATGATAATTTAATTGGACAATTGTGGCTAACGCTTATAGCTAGACATTTTTTAATTTATTAAAATTGTTTCTGTGTACATTTCATGAACAAAATTTTCTCAAGACCTATAAAGGTTACTAAATGAATATATGTGATTAACCAAAAATTCAAATGTGAAATAAAATATTTGGTGAATTAAATATACACAGTAATTATGCCCAAAAAAGTCCATTGACTCAGCCAATCAATAATCAAGGTAGAATCTCTCTGAAATATAAATGTTAGCAAGAAGTCAAGAAAACAAAATTAATGAATTAGATAACTGTTCTTTCTGCTATGCATATCAGCTGTGAATTATATAGGTACATTGCAAGGAAATTAAAAATAAAAACATTTTAAGGAATATTTTATTATGTTGCTGCCATTCCAACCACCTTTAGGGGAAAATTTTTAAAAATAAAATAGGCTAAACCTTCCTTTTAGTGTTGTAAAATTCAGGAAAAAGAGTTTGGTCACATTAACTTGAAATTTTAAAAAAAGAATCATAAAACTGAAGAGGACAATGATGTATATATGTATATATATTTTTTAACAGTGATAATAGAACTATTTATTTTTAAACTATTTCTGTTTTTTATGAATATGCAAATCTCATTTCTAAGCTGAATTTTGAATACATTTCCCTCAGTGGTGTCTGCAATATTCCCCCCACGCCAAGAATCTCTTAGAAATAAGAGGTAGTCTACCTTTGATATCTTCTACCATATAAGAAAATGTCTTTGAGTTTTACTTCCTGTTATTTGCATTTATCTATTCAAAAAGTTGTTATGATAAATGTTAATTATTTTTTCATTTCCCAAGTATATGCCTAAATGCTGGTGAGGAAGAATTGGGGAAGGATGCCCTGTTGAGTCTCTGAGAAGCACCCCCTGAAAACCATGTTTATGAACAATTCCCAATAATAACATTGCACTTTCCCTGGGTACTAAAGTCATACAGGACATAATCTTCCATACCCTGATTTAAATCTCTTTTTGTTACTTAATAAACTTGTTACAAGTTACGATAAGTGATAATTCTGGTTTGTGACAGATGGTCCGTCTCTAAGAACCCACAACAGTGATTTCAATGTTTTTAAAAACGTGCAAAAATAGATACCACAAGAAATTCATCCAGACATATATTTCATAAAGTCTTTTCCTAAATTGTTGCATAAGTATGTATTCATATTTGAATGAAGCAAAAATAACTTTGATCTTATAAATAAGACTCACTACAGGCTTCTCTGCCAGAGAATACGTCTCTCTCTGCATGCAACTGGAATTGCTGAATCTAAGTCAGGACTAGTTTGTGATATTTTATTAAATAGTTAGACATGTTATACCTGCTAAAATCAGCACATCCCTTTCAGATTACTCTTTAAGTTGTTTTTAAATGAAAAAAATGATCTTTAAGGTGTTAATGTTAATCATTTTTCAAAAGAAGCCCTAATGTTTGCTACAGTGTGAATATTACTGGTTGTCTCTGATTACTGTTGTAGTTCACCAGCGTCTCATTTGGTTTTCATCAGCTCCAACTCTAATATGGGTCATATGGGGAAATATTGAATAAAGAGGCAGTACCCTACAGTAAATACCTCAAGATGGGGATTGGTTCTGTTCACTCAACCTGTTCCTCATTAGAAGGAGATTAGGGATAGAGTATGATAGAGAAGGTGAAGAATTGGTCAAGGAAGAGCATAAGCTAATTTTTAAAACCTAAACAATAAGTTCTCAACCAGAAATTAACGTTACATTGCATAAAATATGGTTTTGTTTTGTGTAGGATTTAATGTGTTTATTTTCTCTTGACAGAGTCACCTCAGAGGTCTCAGCACTTCTCTGGCACACTGAGGAATCCGCATCCAACGCATGAGCTAGCTCACTGTGAGAGGAAGGAAGAGCAGTGTCCTCAGCATGAAAATCAGGGGGAAAGTGAGTTAGGAGTCTAACTATCTCATCATCTTTTACTTGTGCTGTGCCCTTGAAATAATGACGTAGGAGCAATAACTTGATATTTTAAATTTGCCATTTAATTTCATTAAAGTTTCTCTTGCTCAACAAATATAGGTCTGGAATGCAGTGGGGCAAAGACAGTCAGTTTACTAATTATTTCATGTACCCTCATACTTCCCAGTCCTTTTGCAGTTAGGTGGGGCCATGCGACTCGTTCTGGCCAACAGAATTACACAGGTCTTTGCCACAGGTCTTTTCACTTAATCACCAGTGAAAGGCCTTCTAAAACCTGCTTTGCCTATCGCATGGATTCAGATACAAGGTAGCGGGGCCTCTGCCAGCCAGAATCCCTGAGTGACTGTAAATCCAAAGCCTTACCAGCCCCAGTTACTAATTTGCATTGGATATATTTCATGAGCAAGGGAAAAATATTGTTGGGTTAGGCCATTGAGATTTTAGGGTTAATCCATCACTTCAGCATATTATAGCAAAACTGCAAGAATAATGGAAGAAATGAAATAATTTCTTGGTCTACCTTTACCATCATTTGACAAATGTGATTAATTAAGAGATGTCTAGAACTGTTTTTAAACTCAAAATACACAGGTAAACATTCAGAGAAGACTTTCCAGATGGTCTTTGGGTAGTGTAACATAAATTCTTCATGAAAAAAAATTTGCTCTACCATCAATCATCTATTCCTGACTATAACAAGTGCATCCTTCCCCTGGTCTCAATTGTTCTATTAATAATTTGCTACCATGTGCCTAAATTCTCTTGGTAGATATTATTTTTCAATGTTGACATGATTTATGATTGGAAAAGTCAGTTTATAATATTCTTTAACCCGTGGATTAAAACACCTGTTACGTTTTGGGGAATGCAAAGCTCCTAATTCATATATCAGAAGAATAAATGGATGACTATGGGAACACAGATATATCCCCAAATGCTGGTGCTCTAAAACAAAATCCTTGTACTGGTATACAGTGTAAATTATACAATACCACAGTTGGCTGGTGCAGAGGATGTGATCTGAAATGATCTGAGTCAAGAAGAATCATACCCTTCCCCAGGATTTAGAGATTTGGGACCCAGAAAGTTTAATCATTTCCCTCCAGGTAGCTGTTGGAAGTCAGGTTTTCTACCACGTGGAGAAAGAAAGTCTTCAGTAAGATGACTAAAAACAAATGCAACAGGTATAAATTTTTAGTTGTGCAAGATAAGTATGTTCTAGAGAGCTGCTGTACAATATTGTGCCTATTGGATATTGAAAACTTGCTTTCTCACAGAGGACTTCAAGAAAACAGATGAAATGTTCATCTGTGAAAATAGTTCTGACTTTTGCAAATAGGTTAACAATCTGTGTCATACATTTAAAATCTGTTAAGAGGGTAGATCTCATGTTATTTGTTCTTATCACAATAAAAATTAAAATTAAAAAAAGCTAATGCATCCAAAGAAACTGAGATGAGTCATTGAAGAAACTTTGAGTTCTTGGTTCCATTATTACTGAGGTCCCCTTCTTGGATTCTAGTATCCCTATGCAACTCATATTTTAACTGGATCACCTGCCCCTTAAGACTTAGTTAATGGACTTGAACCATAATTGCACTATTTGTGGACAATTCAAAAAACTTCCCAAGATTTCTGTTAATCACTAGGGATTGGAGGGTGGGCGTGGAATGTGGAAGTGGCTTAGATTTTCGTGGTCATCTCTGGCTTCTGCTGAGTTAATTCTGTTAATTTTTTCAGTCTCAAACATGGCATTTGTGTGCATGACAGATTCTACTGAAGATGTGAAAAAAACAGGATAGGGTTTACAATTTAAAAATGGAAACACGTTTTTAGTATTAAACTTCTGATCACCCCATTCCAGGATGGTTTCCACTGTCCCTGTTATTCCACTTAGAATTCCCAGTTCTCCCCATCACTGATTCCTTTCTTCCTCTATCCCATCTCCCCCTTCGCAACTTCTCCTTTCCAGGAGAGTTCAAATAATCATCTGAACACTGCTTTGAAATTCAAACCAAAGCCCATATTTGCATATTCAAATCTATTTATGGACTCAATAGAAAAACATTAATTTAGAGTGCCCACCTTCCTTAGGCAGCAGTCGTTGTAGACAGCAATTTTCCCCTTCACTCCTATCATAAATTAGCCTTTCTGTTTGTGCTAGGTCAACCTTAAGAGTCCCAAATGCACAATGCACTGGTAAAGACCAATGCAGATTAGTTAAATACCTTATTTATACAACATTTAAGTGAAACTATTTACTTTCAATACCTTTTGTTCCCCTAAAAGGGAAAGCCAATAGGGATTAGTAAAATGACTATTTTATACAATACTTTTGCTAAATATCTTTACCTTCAAATATAGGGCACTTCCAGCCAGGTTAATACATGGTTGGCAACCAAAGGTCTTTGGGGACATGCTTTAATTAACAAGTATAATAAATTTTGAAGTAGATAGAAGTGACATAATTGTGTGCTCCTAGAAAGCTTTAAGAGTTTTTTGGCAATATTATTCACTAACTGCTCATTTAGTGGGTAAGTATTTTTCATAGCGAGTAAAAAAACTAAAACTTCTTAAAATTATCATATTACCTGAACTATAGTGGTAGAGACAAGAAAACATATATCCTAAGTGTCTAATCATTAGTGTTTCTCCATGTGGACTTCCTCAAACAAGTAATATATTTCTAATTTGAATATTTCCAAAATTTCTCTTGTATTTTTAAAAAATACTCAGGTTGCCTAATTAATATCTCCCATGTAAGATGTCTTAGCAGGATTCAATCCTTTTCACTGAAATCGAGAATTATATATATGAAAAGGCCAAGAGCAGGTTAGAGCACATACTTGAAATCTATAAGATAATGACTTAATCAGTAAAAATGAGTGTATTTCCCCTTGAGGCCCTTTCTCTTGCAGTGCAACACTGCCAGGTACCTGGCAGGTGTGTGTACCTTTTCCTCGGAGAGATGAAAAACATCTCCAGCAAGGGCAACCTTTGAAACTTTCAATTCCTGGGTTTATTGTTAAAATCAGAAACAGATTTAAAAAATCAAAATAAAGAAGCAGATATTTTATGAGAGCTCTGGCAGACATGAGGACGTGGCCTGCCGATCATTCTTCAAGAGAGACTCACTGCTCAGCTGTGAGGAGTGTGGTTAGCTGATAACCTCCAGCTCTTAGCGCCTTCAAGGTTTGCCAAGCTTTTAGTCTAAGTTTTTATGCTGGCTCCCAGTCAAAGGCTGATTAAAACCAAGTAAAGTTCTACTCCCAATTAGCTTTTCTCTAACATAAATCTTTGCTCCAGAGCTCGCTACCAGGCTCGCAGAGACATTCTGAGTTTTGCCTGGTAAACTGATTGCCTCTTCCTTACTCCCTTTTTCTTTCATAGGTATTACTCTGCAGTAAAACCTTTGTCTCAGCATCCCGATTTCCAGATAACTCAAGGAGCACAGTTGGTACCAGGAGTGGTCTGAGAAGGCAGGTGGTAAGATGGGGTATGGGGACTGTCACTCACTCCTCAGCTGGCAATGCAGATCCCACCTGAGTGGCAAGTGGAGCACCAACAGCCTCTGGAACAAGGGAGTATTCCAATCATTAAAACTTACACCTGTGGCTCCCTGGGAGCCTGTGCTGGAGGGCTGTGCTGTGAATAGTGTGAAGATTCAGGCATTTGAACATTACAAGGGTGTTAATAAATATAAAAATAATGAAATTAAATAATTTTTACTAAGTTCATTGCTGCCTTAAAGGTGGATAATGAAAAGCTTAAAGAAATTAACAAATAATTGAAAGTTAAGTGTGAGAGCAAGAGAGCCTCTTAGGTAGCTAAGAAGCAGCCCTCTTCTCATGCAGTGGGCAAGCAGAAAAAGATGACGATCAAGCCCAGTATTCAATAGCTTAGAGTTGCTAAGCTTCGAAGATGGTTGAATGTTGAATCGAGGCATGGTTCTCATGCTGAAGTCAGAGTCCTAGATGGGTAATACTTGGATGCTGTCACATGGTATAGAGACATCTAGGTGGGTAGCCCTGAAGAGTCTGACTCCCCACCATTTTCTGAATGTACAGAATAGTCCCACTCCTCCCCACTGAGAACTAGCACTCTTCCACATGGAGATATAACATAGAGGTTTCCCCCACACAAAGCAACAAATTCCCTTTCAGGAGCTTCCCTGACTTCTCCTCCTGGCCAACAGACCTACAATAAATGTTGATTTAATGATGCATCCAGGGAAGTGTTGGCTCTAACGAGGGATAAAATAGACTATATACCAAAAGAACTATGAGAGGTAGCAAGCAGGGGACAGAGGAGAACTTATAGAACTGGATTCAGCAGGTACCCAGGCAAAGCGGCTGGACCATAAGACTAGATAAGGGAGAGTTTATTGACTTGGAGATAGGATTTAACTTTTTTTTGAAAAGCCAGGAAATAGTGCAGATTTGCTGCTAGGATTTCTAGCAGAATCCAGGGAAAAGTCACCCAGGGTGAGTGATATTGGAATACCTGAATTGCTGTGGCAAATGGTAGAGGAAGGGAATAAAAGGCTCAGGGATTTGTGTCTGCTGGAAGTTATGTTATGTGAGGCTACAAGACCCAATAGAGGATTATGTTCCTTGAGAAGGCCTAGAAAACACACTGTTTACCAAGACCATAAT
Organism: Monodon monoceros; assembly: GCF_005190385.1. NCBI lineage: Eukaryota > Metazoa > Chordata > Mammalia > Artiodactyla > Monodontidae > Monodon > Monodon monoceros. The sequence continues at coordinate 73,908,162 of NW_021703776.1, read as the reverse complement.
AAATGTGCTGGTGTGAGCATCATTAGCGTCATAAAATGTTCAGTGATAGCTCTTTTCTGTAGGCCAGGGCTGGTGGCAGACACTGTCACAGAAACTAGCTTGCTGATAGCAAAGGGGCTGGTAGGTCCCTGATGCAATAAAAGTCAGGTGGTGTGACTTAACTGCCAGAAATCAGGGCGTTATAATTATTTTAATGAGCTACAAAATCAGAGTGCCTGCCAGGAGTGCCTGACCAGTAGAGAATTATGGAGAAAGTTAATAGAACATGGCGTTCCGAGGGGCAAAATAGGCTGGCAGTCAACAAGGTAGTGCTGAATATATACGATAAAAAATGAGGAAGAGACAGAACATAGAACAGTGGTTACCAGAGGCTGGGGAGTAGGGGGAGAGGAATGGGGAGTTATTATTTAATGGGTACCGAGTTTCAGTCTGGGATGATGAAAAAGTTTTGGAAATGGGTATGGTGTGGATGCACAGCAATGTGATTATACTTAAGGCCAATAAACTGTACACTTAAAATGTTTAAACTAGTAAATTTTATGTTATGTATATTTTACCACTCACCATAAAAACCGTGCTATATTTTACCACTCACCATAAAAACCGTGAGACGAAAAAAAGGTGAGCAAGAATGGATGAGCAAAAGGCTGAGAGTATTTTGCCCCAATAAAAGTCATGACTGCTTGCCCAGCTTAGTCAGGTGCAGACTAGAGTCTATTGATTGAAGAGGTGACCAAAACTCTCAGGGGAACTGCATCATCCCTGCAACATGATGGCAAGTATACAGTGGAATGATCCCCTCCCTCTCCCCACACAGACTTGTGGCCATTTACTCAAGCTATTATATACCAGGGCAAGAGGGATACCCAGGTGTCTGAGGACACAAGAGTTCAAGATATCATTGATACCAGAAGACATGAAGTGTCTTCCTGACCTCCATGTTAGAATGGGAGCAAATGGGAGCAAGGAGTTGGAGTCCTGACCAAAGTCTGGCTTACAGTATATTAACCAAATCCACACACTTACCCAGCGGTAATACCCCTATTTCCCAAATGCATTAACATTGTTGGCAGTTAAAGAAAAAAACCAGCACTGGTTACTTGGTCTGTGGAACAGAGGAGGTAGAGTTGCTCTCACAGTTGGGGGCAAGTTTGGTCCTTTCAGGTCTTACTTTTAAGACTTGTTAGATGGGACCAAGCTGTGGTCAGTCTAGGCTAATTATTCCCTGCTACTGAGGCAAGACCATTCTGTGTCTATACCCAATTCCCAGTGAATCATGAGGTTTTCTATGTGGGCTAGTGGAAATAGGTACTCTTCCCAAACCCATATGAGCACCAGGCAGTGTTACTCCTACTGTTTCAGGATGCCTCTTTCCCTAGACTTATGTAGTTCCTTCATACACATGTGCTGCTCTCTACTCAGCTGAATATTGGTGGGAGACTACTGAGTATCTCTGGAATTCTTTGCTCAGCTCTCTCTTCTCTGGTACAATGTCCTGCAAACAAGGATCACTGTCCTTTGTTGTAAACTATCGTATTATGCATGTGCGTGTGTACATATACACATTTACATCTATCAGCCTGATTTTATATTTCATTTGTTTGTTCTTTCAGGTGGTAAACAAATACAGTCCTATTACTCCATCTTGGTCAGTAGTAGATGTCTTCTCACACTTACATACCTTATAAGTACCAGTTTCTAATTAAATGGTAGTTATAGATTTTCTGTAATCTTTTTGTTAAAGTAACTCTCCAAAGATTACCTCCTGTTAACGTTGTCAACTCTGTTACTTTCTTCTTTAAAGTGGAAAGTGAAAAAATTAAATTTCACTACTCCTTGTATTGACTGCCCTCTTTAAATACTATCTGTATTTTGGGGTTTTACTGCCCAAAGCACATGGTGCCTTAGGACAAGTTGCTTATGGAATTATTTTCAGTGGATCTATCTTATTCAAAAGAGAGGAAATGAGGAAATACATTTCCCCAAAGGAATGTTCATAAATATGTTCTCTAAGCCAGGTCAGTAATAATTCCAAAGTTTTGGCTCAGTGTGTAAATCAAATATGAAAATCCATGAGAACTTCTGAGACCTTTTGCTTTAGGCCTTAATTCAAGCTTTTCAATAAAGCTGGATTTAACCAACTACCACTCACATTTAATTCAATTAAACAAGTATATATTGAGGCTCCATTATGTGCGAAGTCCCACTGTGCCAGGAGGAGGAGTGGGCAGAGCCTGTACTTAAAGTGTGATATCAGTACTGTACAGTAATTTAAGCAACTTCTGTACAAATCAACATGGTAAATGCCACAAACGGTGTTTTCAGTAAACTCTCATCGAGGATCAAATTAGCTCTCATGAAGAAATGTAAAATTTAAAATGTGCCTTGCAGAGTTTCAACTAGAAATAACAGGACAATGCTGTCAAAAGAGTGAGACCAAAATCAGCAAATACACAAATGTCAGAATGTATCAGATGAATTCAGAGGAAAATGGATGCAGTTAATTCAGCTTGGGTAGGATATAGCTCACATGCATGAGAGTACACTGGGAAAATAGGATCTGGATCCTTTTTGTTGAAGGCCTTTGTTGCCAAGCAGAGAATTTCCTACCTAATGAAAATAAAGAACTTCTAAAATTTTTGGAACTTGAGAATAATTTTGTCAGCAAAATAAATAATACATGATGTTGAGCATAAAATAATGATTTAGAGAACTTGGTCATTAGAAGAATATATGAGACATCAGAAAACAGAAAAATTAGGACAAAGCAGAGATGTTTTATATAACATGATGCTTTTAAAAGGTAAATAAAATTCTCAGGTAGAAGAAACAGCATCAGCCTAGGAAGGAGATGTGAAGAAAGAGTAAAAGTGGAAGCCGGTCTCTAAAAAAGCTCCTAGTTACAGAAAGTATAGAAGAATTTTTAGAAAACAAAATGTCTAACAAACTTGAAATATGCTAAATTTCAGAAACAAATTAAAACAATTAATGCCATTTTCACTTTGAAAATTATCAAATATCAAAAAATGATAGGACTCCAAATTTTAAAGGATGTCCTTCTGCAATACATACCATAAAGCTTAAATTATTTAAATCCACTGTCCCTTCAAGGACTCTGTCAACTGGAAAAAAAAATGCACAACCTAAAAGTTGAGAATTATGTTCATTCAGCAAATATACTGAGGACTTAAGCACAGGAGACAGCCTCTGGGTTAATTTTGAAGGACTACTGTTCCGAAGAGGTAAGCCAGGATATATACAATTTTGAATTTATTCAAGATTTGTAGTGTCCTATTTGTAGGATCCCCATGAGCATATCTACAATTTAAATTGCAATAGCAGGAAATATATTTTGGAAAAGGTATTTTAATTCATTGGCAGGCTATTAACTGTTGAAAATGTGGACTAATTAGTTTTTCTATGTCGCAGATAGACTGTTTTAAAAAGCAGAATTTGCTGATAGACTTCTTGCTAACTTTTTAGTTTGTACCAAAACAAGTTCATGAAGTCAAATTACTTTTGCTGGAATAACTGACTATTGAGATACCTACTATCTAGAACACCACAAAAATTAAAGTGTTATTAAAGTTTAATACAAACATTTTGTAGATAAAATGTGCCATAACAAGTCAACCAGTTCTTAAATCTCTCTTTGTAGTTCGTATTTCTGAACCCATATGTTAAATATTTAGAATGATGTTAAGTTATTTAAGGAAAAAATCAGTAAATGTTTATAGTTGATTTACTATTAGAAGCATCATTCTGATTTATATTTCACACCTAATACTTTCATACTAGCAAAAACAAATAAACATAAAATTATATATATAATAAGAGTATGGGAATTTTAAAGCATTGCTCCCTAATTATAGATCTAACACTAGAAGGGTTTTTAAGGCAGTATTTTAGTTCAGGCCAGGAAACATCAAGTGACTGTTTCAAAGCCACAAAGCTAGGGTGTACACAGGAGGATTCAGGGTTATTTTCTTTATCCTAGTACAGTGCTATTTCCACAAAATCATGATATCCCCCTGAGTTAAGAAGGAACTTAATTTTAGCCTCTTTCATTAAACCAGACATTTTACATTTTTTGGATAGAAATTCAAAATATTAGATCTAGAAAGAGAGATGATAATGTTAATCGCTTATTACTATTTATTACTCATTATAATTTCTTGTATTATAAAAACACATACCTGCTCTTAAAAGACATATGTCATGATACATTATACATACTTTTAAAGATAACACATGGAAACTTATTCAGCAGAAACTAAAGATAATTGACAATATTTACTAACAGGTAGTATATATCATCAACATCAATAAAGCTCAGAAGAGATATTCTCTAATACTGCATTATATATCATGCCAGCTAATGCTAATAGTGATTAGGCAACAGAGAAAAAGGCTGGGCTAAACACCTAAATTACAGATGCTATTTACCAACATATTTGGTTCTATTAGAAGATCTGAAAAAAATTTTAAATGATCATCCAGAAAACAGTGAAAGAGATGTAAAGAGGGTTTTTTTTGGACAATAAAGTTATTGTCCTAGTTGCCGTACAATGAATATACCTCATTTTTGTACCTCTACTATGGTATAACTTACTGTCAAAAACAACTCTGATGTAATTTTTGAATTTCAAGATTCTATCTCTTATTTATAAATTCATAAAAATATCACTATTTTGGAAACATGTTTAATCCAATGGGTTTTGAATTATCCCAAATACTTATTCCAAAGAGCCATATAATCCAATGGAGAGAAGGAGAGACCAAGTCCTAGGTCCTTACCTAGGCCCTTATGGGAGAAATATTCTTTTGCCTGAATTAATAATTCTCAGAAATTGGTGACTTCAAGTAGTTCTTCCTCTTGTATAGCTGTTTGACAGTAGAGATATTCCTCTTCTAATGCAGATATAAAAAGATAAAAAGCCACTGTAGACCTCCAGGGCAACCCAACTTTAGTATACACATGTATCACATGCATCTTGTTAAAAACGCAGATTCTGACTCAGTAAGTCTAAGGTGAGGCTGTGATTCTGCCTTTCTAATGAGCTCCCAGGTGATGGTGATGCTGCTGCTCATCGGCCACACTTTGAGGGGCAAGAAGTAAACCGCTTTTCCTTCCCTCTTTTCATTAGCCCTTGAAATGTATTTCTGACATTATTCAGTTAGGAATCAGAATGCATTAGGGAAGGTGAATAATAGTTGTCCTTCCTCCCAGTGTCATGATTTTACTTTAAATAAAATTGAAATAGTACCATTATACCATAGTTCAGGTTAACATCAATTAAATCGTCTCTGCTTGACTGCCTTGTAATTTAATCACCATTTATATCCTTAATTCTTTGGGAATGTAAATTCTAAAATCAAAATGACCTACTGGGACTTCCCTGGTGGCACAATGGTTGAAGGTCCGCCTGCCAATGTAGAGGACACAGGTTCAATCCCTGGTCCAGGAGGATCCCACATGCTGTGGAGCAGCTAGGCCCGTGTGCCACAACTACTGAGCCTGACTTTTTTTCCCTGATCTGGTCAATCTTGTGAAGGAAGTAGATAGATTGAGGCTGTTTTCACAGGTAGTTAGACAAAAGTATGTTAGTGAAAAAAACTATGACTCAGTAAAGGATTTGGGGGGTCATTAAAAGGGCCAAAATATTTCCCTTAAATAGGATGAAAGTTGAATTGATTTGATTTTCTCTTTCTTTCCCCCTTTGACTTAGCTGGGTCTGGCAGCCTGATTGCATGATATTCAAATTTCTGAGGCAATGTACTCACAGTCTTCCTTTATTGAGCTTGTCTCAATAAGATGTCTTCATTTTTTCCTTTAAGTTTCAGTGTGAAAAAGATTTCATCAAGTTACCGGTATGGTAATTTGTCTCTATAATTTAATATCTACCAATTTACATTTAAGTTATCTAACAAATTATTTGCTTTATAATATAGAATCTATAAAACAGTACTAAGTGGTAGTATAAAATTGGTGGTAATGCAAAACTGGAATAGAGTATATGAAGTATTACTAGTCTACAACAGGTAATGAGTAGCTAGATTGATAAAAATTCTAGGCTTGCTAACAGTTTGCATGTATGACTAATTTAGGAAACATATAGGTGAAGCAATTGCCTATATTTCAATATTTCTATGAATATTCATATGAAAATCAATGAAAAATTACTTATTAGGATTTGTTACAAAGTGCCTGCTTTATTACACTATGGTTTGAGGAGAAAGTTTTCAAAACAAGTTGTCAATCATGATATAAATTCAACTTCATTTCAAAAGAGTTATCTTCAAATGATCATAAACATGGAGAGACTAATTGAGTAAATCAAAAATCTGCAGCTGAAATTTGTATGACTGAGAATCTTACCATGAGTTATATCTACTGACATGGCGGAATTGTTAGACATTATTTAATTCATATAAAAAGGGAAGGTAGATCCACTACCAAGTAAGCTACACATACACACTGATAATAACTGTCTTTACGAGATGAACTCAGTATTGGTTTTCTGCTAGATACTGTGTTCCACAGGCCAGTTACTCTCTCAGTAATCTCTGGTGCTCAATAAATATTGGTTAACTAGAATTTTCAGTGAAGTTTCACACCACATACAGTTGTTCTAAGACACCCTCACTCTTGATTAATGCCACTGATGAACATCAGGACCATGTACTACACAAGTTGGGGTTTTTACAGTTTGCGTCCATAGAAACATTCCCCACTCCTTGACTCAAGTTAACTAGAAGAATATCCAACTTCAAACTCATGAGCCCCAAGTCTGAACCAATAAACCAGATTAACTTTACTAAAGCAACCAAATCAATTAAATTACTAACAAATCTGTTATAAGAAAATAATTACCTTAATTGTTTAAATAATACTCTCAACTTCAAATGCTTTCACATCTCTTCTTTCATATACACAGGATTTTAAAGCACAAAAAGACACTCTGGTCTAATCATACTTTCCTATACAAACATCAACACCTATCCTTCCTCCACTCACCTTCCTGTCTCCAGTCATGAATGAACAAAATCAATTAATATTAATCGAGGACCTACTCTGTGTTTGGCTCTATTAGGTACTGAGAACTCAGTAGAAAGTCATGATTCCTACCGTCTTGGCATTTTCATCTTAGCTCCCAAAGCAGACAATAATTAAGTAATTAGTTATTTACATCACAATTGTTATTACTACTCTAAAAGACTAGTGTTGCAATGAGACTGGATAACAGAGGCATTTGATCTACTCGAGGAACCATGGAAGACGATCTTTGGGAATTCCTGGTAATTGATGTTTAAGCTGATGTCTAATGAATGAGGAGTTGGCAAGGCAGAGGGTGGAAATGGAAGAGGGCTGTGCAGGGAGCACCCCAAGCTGAGAATGAGACAGCTTCCTACAGCTCCCAGGACCAAAGAGCATTTCAAAAACAGGTAAGAGAACATGTAAGTAAAATGAAGTTTTAACCAACTTAAGATATATCAAAGTTATGGCTGAAGGAACTGGAATAATAGTTAAAATTTTATTTTCATAATGAAACAATTGTCTGTCAAAAGTTCTTTCTCCTTGTCATTAATGCTTATGCATTCATGAATACAAATCTGTCTTTGTAAACTATATGTAATTAAGCTTTGTACTCTGTCTGGTAGCTTTTATTCACATACAACTTGCACAGATTTCAATGAAGTCCTTTTTTATAGTAATTTGTCATTGTTAACTTAATTTCTAATGAAAATGATGTATACAGGAAGAATAAGGATAATCAGAAATCATTATTTTCATTTTTCAAAGTTTGAAAAGAAACTTTTTTAATAGGTGTAAGAATAACACAGTTATTACAAATTGTGAAAATTTAATGTCCTTTAAGGTCTGTTTTACACAAATGAAAAGAAGACCCTTAGGGAATTTCTAAAACATAGGATTATGAAAACTTTGAAATTAGAAAATATTTTAAGTAAAAAAGATTTTAACTACAGATAAATTATAAGATTTAACAACTAATTTTTATAGAATGTTCTGAATTTCATTTGTGTGGCATATCAAACTAAATTGAACAAACAAAAACTAAACTTATTTACAGTCAGTTGTCTCCAGATAACTATGTATCATAGAAATGTGATTGAGAATATCACAGATTTTATGATACTCACCATATTTATTTTTCTTTCATACTCATCTGTACTTGTGCTTATTACCCTCATATGTAAATCACTTTTAAAATTTCTATACAATGTTAAAGTAATTTTTTACAAAGTATAAAATTTATTGAGCTAGATATTTTGTTTACATAGCTCAAAAAACCTAGTTTGATTTTTTTTTAATTTAAATATATATTTAAGAGTTTCAAAAGTCCCATAACTTCACCAATTAACACGAGATAAACAAATCCCACCTATATGTTCTTATGTAGTATTCAGTGACTGTCTACAAACACGCAGTACTAAAGTTGCGGGTGTCTAATAATCTTGCTCTCAAGATTGTTTCATAGAATCTAATATTAACACTAGTCTCAGGAGACATGAGATGCTTAGTATATGATGACCAGGCTTGTACTCTCAAATCTCAAATTTGCTCATAAGGTGTTTTTAGGGGAGTTCCCTGGTGGCATACTGTTTAGGATTCCAGGCTTTCACTGCTGTGGCCCGGATTCAATCCCTGGTCAGGAAACTGAGATGCCGCAAGACGCGTGGTGTGGCCAAAAAAAAAAAAAAAGGTCTGCTTAAATAGGTACACAAAGAAATATCATATGTAAAAAGAAAGTTATAAATAAGATGAGTGTGTGACCTGGTTTGGTCAGGATTTTCCCAGGTTATACCAGTTATCCCAAGAAATATAATTAATAGCACACTTGCACTCTCAAAAGTGTCTGGTTTGTTTGGATGGTAAGTCATATGATCACCCAAATTATGAGCTGGGACATAGGAAAAATTATGCAACTAGGTGACATGCCAACCACATCCAGCCTTAAAAAAGGTAAAAGGAAGGAAGCCCAAAGATCTGATCCTCCAACACGCTATATACCTTAATTAAACTGGCCGTATCTATAGTCACATTAAATTTAAATTTAAACACCCCAGTGAAAAGGCAGAGACTGCCATATTAGACAAAAAACAAGACCCAACTATATGTTGCTTATAAGGAACCCAATTTAAATATGAAGATAAAAGAGGCTAAAAGTAAAAGGGTGAAAAAAGACATAGTAAGCTAACAATTTTTAAAATCTGGAGTGGCTATACTAATATTAGACAAAGTTGATGTTATAACAAAAATACTAAGCTCATTTCATAATGACAAGCCAGTAATTCAAATGACATAATAATCCCCCAAATTTATGCACCTAATAGCAGAGCTCAAAATACATGAAACAAAAACTGACAGAACTACAAGGAGAAACAAATCCACCACTAAATCACATATTTCAATTACCTATCTCAATAATCGATAGTACAAGTAGAAAATCAGTAAGAATATAGAAGACTTAATACTAACAAAGTCACCTATTTTATGTCCATAGAATACTTCACCCAACAGCAGCAAAATACACATTTGTTGCAAGTGCACACAGAAACACATCCAGTCTATAAAACATCACAAAAATTAAAGAGGTTCAAGTCATACAATGTATATTATCTGAACACAATGGAAATTAGGAAACAGTAATAGAAATATATTAGGAAAACCCCCAAACATTTGGAAACTAAATAACACCCGGGCCAAAGAAGTAATCTAATGAGAGAAAGTCTTTTCATTTTAATGAAAATGAAAACACAACACATTGATCTATAGAATCAACACATTCACACTCAAAATCCCAGCAGTTTGGTTTTTTGCTTGTTTGTTTTTTTTCAGAAATTGAGAAGATAAGTCTAAAATTGATATAGAATTGTAAAGGATTTAAAATACCCAAAACAACTTTTAAAGAGAACAAAGTTGGAAGAATATACTATGTGATTTCAAGACTAATTATAAAGCTGTAGTTAACAACACAGTATGATATTCACATAGAGATAGACAAATAGATCAACAGCATAGAATAAATTTCAGGCATAGCCCTACACATATACAGACAACTGATTTTTGTCAAAGGTTCAAAGGCAATTCAGAGAAATAAGGATAGTCTTTCCAACAAATGGTGCAGGAACAATTGGTTACCCACGGGCGTGGGGGGGGGGGGGGGGGGAGGGGGAGAATGTAGATTACATGTTAATTATTCTTACTACAATAAGAAAAATAAATGCAAGTAGGGAAAGGATAGGAACTTTATGGTTTAATTTTCTTCTTAAGGAAGGAGAGGGAAACTAAAGGTCTTATTAAAGGTTGCTTTTATGAGCTGTGGAGAAAAAAATTACTTAATGCCTTTTAAATTGAGAAATCTGTAGCCTTGGGGCTAAGTTACTATGGGGTTACGTTACTACGATTTAGAGTCTAAAAGATATTAGAAATTTATTAATTAAAATAAATTAATTAAGGGAGGGTCTCCAAAACCCTCAACACCTCTTCAACTGGAAGAAAGAACTCCAGTCCTTTACATATTTTTGTATATATATATATATTTATTTATTTATTTATATTTTACATTGTAACCATCCATTTGAGATTTCCTTTAATGAAGTTTCTGCTACTAAAATAATATTAGAAATCATTTCTTTATTTGATCATAACAATGCAAAATATGTTTTTTCATCAATAAATTTGAAACATTTTTTTTCTGTTTGTGGTCTAGATTGTGCATGTATACATGTGTGTGAGTGTGTGTGTTGAAAGAGAGAGTGAGTGCTTACATAAGAAAGACTCATAAATGCTTCAGCAAGAGAACACTCTTCCTGTGCTACTGGTTTGCTAGAAATCTACCTATTTGCAGATAAGCTCATCTATCTAGAAATGATGACATGAAAAGTTATAGTTTCCCTTATTTTGCTTCACTTAAAATCATTATGACTATTAAATACGGTTTAGTTTAACAGGATATCTATATACAACTGCAACGTGGGGATTTTATACAACACAAAATATACATATCGGTCATTTTTCAAAAGCTTGAACACAGTCAAGTCTGACTTGAGAGCTCATGCTGTCCTCCAAGTTATCTTGTCACTTCAGTGGTATAAAACCCCAAACAATCACAAACTTGTAATTTTTATGGACATAAGTTCTGCCTATCGTGTGGACTACAATTTTGGAACTTTAACTTTCAAAACCATAGTTTGCAAGCTTCTTTCTCTCTTGTCATTTTATTCTTGCTTACTTGTTAAGTATTTATTTAATGGACATAAAGTTTCTGAACATTATACAGTATATTCTTTCTAGAATATAACAATAGACAACCATTTCACTGAGAATTAGGTACAACAATGTGATTTGATAACCCCTTGAAATGACTTAAAAATTTATTCTTACCTGTATTACCAAGCTTCTTAACAAAGTTCAAAATGGAATTTTTTCTTTGGTTTTGTCTTTTATTGAACAAGGAATTTTCTCCAGCAACTGTGGATACCATGTGAAGGCACAATATAAAACATGAGTTAAAAGGAGACTTACAGTTGCAAAACCAACATTACTATTTTAGGAAGCATCAAAGATTCTGTAGGTATCTTCCAAATTCCTAATTTTACTTAATTAATTTCTAACAGTATCATAAGCCCTTCATTAGATCAATCTGGCAACATTACAGTTATCAAAAATGTCAAAATATTTAAGGTGTACAGATAACTGCATAACATGAGACTGTGAGCTACTTGAGGACAGAAATATTAACTGTTTTCATTTTCATATCTCCAGTAGTTGGCAAAATGTTAGGTCCAAAACATATAGCACACTAATAGTTCTTTGAGTTATATTCCTAAATAAGCATCCAATTTTTTATTTTGATTTAGCAAGCAAATATCTATATGAATTTCCATAATAACACACAAGAATACAATTTTTTAAAACATTGAAGTTAAAATGAAAACATGTTAACTATTGAATTCTTAAATGAGATCATCTTATAGCTTATTGTATGTAAAAAGTAAAAATCTCTTCATAAGAGAAAAAAATGTATCCACTAACACTACAAAATTACAAATGATGGAGGAAATTAATATTCACAGCAGCTCTCACATTATCACCACCTAAATTAGTTTCAGCTCCACTGGCATCTTTGCAGTTTATTATTTAAACCTAACGACCTCTGGACTTTTAATACATAAATATTTTTCTTTTTCTTCTTTTCAAGGCTAGACAATTTCTTTAAAATAAATTGCAAAATGAAACAGGTCATTCAGTTAAAGCATACATTATATTACTGAGGTAAAACAAATTGGGCTTTTAGTACAGACATGGCAGGATAACTAATAATCTTAATGAGTGGAATGAAACAAAATGTTTAATTAATGCCATATTACATAATGCATCGCTGAGGTAACCTTTGGCTTATAGGTTTGTTTTCTGGACTATAGAACAAAGTACACTAGTGCCATCTCCTGGCAATATAGTGATCCTGAAGAGGAGGTTTAAATTTCAAGAACGCTCCTTACTTAATATTTACTAAATATTAAGTAGTAGTTCATATTTACTAAATGACAGGTGGAGAGGAGAGGAGAAGCCAATAGATTTCTCCTCCAGTGATAATAATTGTTATTTCTTAAATACACAAATACGAGGATTAAATTTTTTACCTATATAAAGCAATTTTACTTTTTTTTAACCTTACCTCAACTTACATCATGTATCATTGTAAATTTAATATTAAGAACTTACAGGGACATGTGAAAGTGGTCTCATGCTACAATATTAACTTCCCGACTAAATCCAGTAAAGATTCATGACATGTTAAAACATTTCTTAAGTAATTTATATAAATATTTAAATAGGACTGGTGGAAAAAGTTTTAGAATCTTGTACTGATGGTCTGATGTTCCTATACGTTAAGTTTTCTGAACACATTAAAAAAAAAGTTTCCAATGAAAAAAACTTGAGAAACTCATGTCTAATTTCTATTAGGTCATCGTTGAGTTCTGCCATCACTCATGCTCAAATTTAGTCCATTTTTTCACTTTTTTTTTTTTTTTTTTTGCCGTACGCGGGCCTCTCACTGTTGTGGCCTCTCCCATTGCGGAGCACAGGCTCCGGACGCGCAGGCTCAGCGGCCATGGCTCGCGGGCCCAGCCGCTCTGTGGCATGTGGGATCTTCCCAGACCGGGGCACGAACCCGCGTCCACTGCGCCACCATTCAATAAAAATATACAGAAATGCATTTTGTTTTTCTATTTTAAGTTGTGAATGACTTTTGCTGTTCTCCAATGAAATTAATAATACTTTACAACCTTTTTCAAGGAATTATTTATTACTAATTATCAGTGTATATTTATTGATTTTCTTAGGGGACGAGTTAATTGGGCATAAGAATTCATTTACATAAAATAAAAATTAATATAAAATTAGAGCTTTAGGTTTTATTTGAACCTCCAGTTGTTTTTTATGTCTCAGAATATTTCAAATGGAATGGATTACACACACAAACACAAACTTACACACAGTACATAAGCTACATTAATTTACATATAAACTCTTAATATAAGGTTCTGTGTTTGACCCTCTTCTTTTCTCCATCTGCCCACTTCCTCTTAGCAATTTTATTTATCCTCAAGGTTTCAATTAGTTCCTCTATGTGGATGACGCTAAAATCTCTACCTACAGCCATATCCTCTCCTCTGTGCTCTAAAGCCAACCCACAATTCAAACTTCCTGCTAAATATACCTGTATACATACTTGGTATATCTGCTAAATGAACCTATTCTATAAACACTTCAATCTAATAATATACAAATCTGAACATCCACCCCCATAAATATATTTCTTCTCTTATTCCATATTTCTGTTAATATCTGACTATCCTCCCAGCTAATTAGACTTGAAATTCTAGTAAACCTCATATATAATCTCCCACATCAGATATGCACACATGCTTGCATGCTCAAGAACACACATACACACTCACAGACCCCTTTCCACTTTCACTGTCATTTCCCAAATGAAACCCTGATTAATTCTCACCTACCCACATCAAGTAATCAGCCTCATGGCTAATAAGTCTCTAGTCTCTCCTCACTTAATAGCTTCCTAACTCTTACTGTCATTTTAATCATCCAAGAGAACATTACCTCAGAGCATCTTAAGCAAAACACTAGCTCAATGTGTTAAGTAAATAAAAGCCTGGCCAAATAAGTTAGGAAAAAACTAGATTTTTAAAAATTTAAACAATTTATTTAAACCAACAGACAAAAAACCAGTTCACCCATTTCTCTCACCCCCCCACCCCTGCCTCGGCAACCTCCAATCTGTTCTTTGTATCTATGTGCTTCTTTTTTTTTTTAAGATTCCATATGTAAGTGAGATCATATGGTATGTGTCTTTCTCTGTCTGACTTATTTCACTTAGCATAATGTGAAATAAGAGGTCCACCCATGTTGTAGCAAATAGCAAGATTTCCTTCTTTTTGATGACTGAATAATATTCTAATATAGATAGATAAATACATAGATAGATAGATAGATAGATAGATAGATAGATAGAAGGAAAGAAATGTAGATCATATTTACTTTACCCATTCATCCACCAGTGGACACTTAGATTGTTTCTGTGTTGTGGCTATTGTAAATAATGCCCCAGTGAACATGGAGGTGCACATATCTTTTTGAGTTAGTGTTTTCATTTCCTTATTCATTTCCTTCAGGAGTTGATTGCAGTATTATATGGTAGTTCTATTGATATTTTTAATTTTTTTAAGAGCCTCCATATCGTTTTCCATAGTGACTGCACCAATGTACATTCCCAACAACAGTGCATAAGGGTTCCCATTTCTCCATACCCTTGCCAACACTTATCTCACATCTTTTTCATAATAGCCATTCTGACAGATGTAAAGTGATATTTCATTGTGGTTTTAATTTGCATTTCCCTGATGATTAGTGATGTTGAGCATCTTTTCATATACTTGTTGGCCATCTGTATGTCTTCTTTTGGAAAATGTCTATTCAGATCTCCTACCCAATTTTATATATTTTTTTGATTTTGAGTTATATGAGTTTTTATCTATATTGGATATTAGCCCCTTATCAGATATATGATCAAAAATGTTTTCTCCCATTCAGTAGGTTGTCTTTTCACTTTGTTGATGGTTTCCTTGGTTGTGCAGAAGCTTTTTAGTACAATGTAGTTCCATCTATTTATTTTTGCTTTTGTTGCTTTTGCTTTTGCTGCTAATTCAAAAAATTATTGCCAAGACCTATGTCAAGGAGCTTACTGACTATGTTTTCTTCTAGGACTTCTATGGTTTCAGGTCTTACGTTCAAGTCTCTAATCCATTTTGAGTTTATCTTTATGCATGATGTGAGATAGTGGGCAAGTTTTATTCTTTTGCACAGTGCTGTCCAATTTTCTCAACACCATTTATTGAAGAAGATTATCCTTTCCCCGTTATACACATGGGTTTATTTATGGGCTCTCAATTCTGTTTCATTGATCTATGTGTCTGTTCTAATTACTAATGCTTTGTAGTATAGTTTGAAATCAGGGAACATGATACCTCCAGCTTTGTTCTTCTTTTTCAAGATTACTTTGGCTATTCAGGGTCTTCTGTGGTTCCATACAAATTTTAGGATTATTTGTCCTATTTCTTTGAAAAATGCCATTTGAATTTTGATAAGGACTGCATTGAATTTGTAGATTGTTTTTGGTAATATAGACATTTTAAAACTATTGATTCTTCCAATCCATGAACATGGTATATCTTTCTATTTATGTGTGTCTTCTTTGATTTCTTTTATTAATGTCTCATAGTCTTCAATAGTCTTCAATACACGGGTCACCTCCTTATCTAAATTTATTCCTAGTTATTTTATTCTTTTGATGCAATTGTAAATGGGATGGTTTTCTTTCTTTTTGATCTTTTTTATTAGTATATGGAAACACAACAGATTTTTGTGTATTGATATTGTGTCCTACAACTTTACTGAATCTGTTTACTGTTCTAACAATTTTTTTTTTTTTTTTTTTTTGCGGTACGCGGGCTTCTCACTGTTCTGGCCTCTCCTGTTGCGGAGCACAGGCTCCGGACACGCAGGCTCAGCGTCCATGGCTCACAGGCCTAGCTGCTCCGCGGCATGTGGGATCTTCCCAGACCGGGGCACGAACCCGTGTCCCCTGCATCGGCAGGCGGACTCTCAACCACTGCGCCACCAGGGGAGCCCTGTTCTAACAATTTTTTTGATGGAAACTTTAGGGTTTTCTATATATAATATCACCTGCATATAGTGATAGTTTTCTTCTTCCTTTCCAGTTTGGATGCCTTTTATTTCTTTTTTGTAACTGATTGCTCTGGCCAGGACTTCCAATACTATGTTGAATAAAAGTGGCAAATGTGGGCATCCTTGTCTTATTCCTGATCTTAGAGGAAAGGCTTTCAGCATTTCACTGTTGAGTATGATGTTAGCCGTGGGTTTGTCATACCTGGTCTTTATTACATGAGGTATGTTCCTTCTATATCTACTTTGTTGAGAATTTTTATAATAAATGAATGTTGATTTTTTTCAAATGCCTTTTCTGCATCTATCGAGCCGATCATATGATTTTTATCCTTCATTTTGTTAATGTGATGTAGCACGTTGATTGATTTGAGGATGTTGAACCATCCTTTCATCTCTAGAATAAATTGCACTTGATCATGGTGTATGATCCTTTTAATGTGTTGCTGAATTCAGTTTGCTAATATTTTGTTAAGGAATTTTGAATTTATGTTCATCAGAGATACTGGCCTGTGATTTTCTTTTCTTGTTGCATCTTTGGTTTTGGTATCAGGGTAATGTTGGCCTCATAAAGAGTCCCCTACTGTTCTATTTTTTGGAAGAGTTTGAGAAGGATTTGTGTTAATTTTTGAATGTGTGATAGAATTCACCAGTGAAGCTGTCTGGTCCTGGACTTTTGTTTGTTAGGAGGTTTTCCATTACTAGATTTTTTTTAAAAAAAGTAAATGATATATATTTACTATATAGCCTTAAATATACTAATGTGAGTGTGAGTTTCCAACGGGGGAAATACTATGTAATTTTTCCTTCTCTTACTTGGACTTTGAATTTGTTTATGTAAGACCATATTCCATAGAAGATACTTTGGAAAATATTGCTATAGAGCATCATCGTGATATCTCCTCTACTCAAAAATGGAATGATAAAGAGAGTACACTCCAGAGAGGTGCTGTGCAGTGTGGTAGCCACTAGCCAAGTGTGACTATTTAAGTTAAAATTAATCAACATTAAGTGAAATTTAAAAATTCAGAGTCTCAGTCACACTAGTCACCTCACAAGTGTTCAGCAGCCACATGGGGTTAGTGGTTACCATACTGAACAGCAATAATCCAGAGTAAGACTGACTGGATTCAATTGTTTAGTAGCTATTTGACCTGGGACAAGTTACTAAACTACTCAAAATCTCTATTTTCTCATTTACAAACTGAGGAAAATTATAGAATCAACTCACAGAATTGTTGTGAGAATTAAATGAGCTAATACGTGGCAAGTGCTCAGAAGAGGAACTGGCATATAGTAATAATTCAGTCAATTTTAATATTATCCATTAGCATTATTACAATTGTTCTTCATCACCTACTTCTTAATCTGTTATTCAAATCTTTTTGATCTGTCCCCACTTGCCTTTTAGCCTTTCTTTCTGCTCTTTCCTAACATCCAGATTGGCTTCTAATCAACCTCACAAGTCCCAATATATATCCCATAGTTTGCAGGCTCTGCACCTTTGCTAAATTTCTCCTTTGCTGGAAATGCCCTCTCCAACTCCTATCAGTACCACGTCTAAATCCTATGTATTCTTTAAAGTCAAGATCAAATTCCACCTTCACCACAAAGCAAAAAATAAACTCTCATGCCCCTGACTCTCATGGCTTGCTCTACAAATCTGTTTTTTAGAAAATCCAATCTTCTTTAATAATTATGTATGTATATGTCTTATTTCTTCTAAATATATTTTCCTGTTGATCATGGTACATTTTAAACCCTGTGACGGTCATAAATAAACATGCCCTAATAAATGAATAAATCATATTTCAATATAAAGACTTTAATTTTTCACAGGTTAGCCCCTACCCCTACTAAGCGACATACTAAGCACCCTACTAGTGCTGTTTGCAACTATACCTTCTCTGATACTCAGTATTTTATATGGTCCACTGGTCACTGTTTCAGTATACATGTGAATGCTAAAGAGAAAATTAATTTTCCTAATGAGAAAAGAAATATTATAATACATTATTGGATAAGTGGAATATTAAAATCCAACAAAACCACAGGTGTTAATATAAATAGATGTTTTACTTGGGGAAATTATTTTAAAACCTTATTTTCAAATGATGATTTCTAGCTGCATATGTCCTGAAATAGAAACAAAATTAAGAGCACTATTCTTTTTTGATATAAATTATCACTGAAATTTTATCATTGGACATACTTTATACCTGCTTTGAACGCTGACTATCAAATGACAGAGGGAAAAGGACAAGAATGTATCCATCCTGAATGAGCAGGGAATGTAATTTTATGAATGTATTATAAAACACTTTCTAAAATGTGTATGCAATAGTTAAAAGTGCTTTGGGGCATGAATAACTCAGCACTATTTATAGGTACAGTATTTACACTGGACAAGTCAAATGGTATATTCAGTGTACCAGCAACTTTTCTTCTGTTGTTAGATGTAAGGAATAGGAATTTTCAGCCTCTTCTAGAATGCCTTCAACATTTGTCAATGGAAAAAATTCTGTCTCCAAGAAGGTTTTAAAGATCTCTTGAAGGCAAAGCCCCAACTATAGCTCCACTGTGACAGTGACACATAGTAGGAGCTCAATCATCGATTACAAAAATGTTAATAAATAATGGTACCAATTTCTAAAGTGAATACATTTCCAATATTTACAGCAGCTTTCAGTTTTAATTTTTGTTATGAGAAAGCTTAACAATTCAAAACCATTTAGATATTTCATCAACATGTGTATTAAATTCAGTAGGGAAATGAGTAAATAAAATATATCCTAGACATGGTATTATCAAAAGAAAGGATAGAAGGAGGAGCATTTATCTGAGTTACTAAGGTGAATAATTTCCAAAGCAAGTTTATTTGGCAGGACCTTAATTGAACTATTAATCATTTACTCCTTAATGCCAAATAGTTTAATCAAAAAACATTGTCTTCTGTTGCATCAAAGCTAGTTGTTAGAAGTAAAACAACAGATATTTCTATGAGTTGGGTTAAAATATATACCAAGCCTTGCCCTAAACAAAATTGTAAAGTTAAATTGACACCTTTCAGAATTCCTAATGCTAGTGGTCCTCAGCCATTGGAAACACCAACATCATAGTGAGCACAATCAAAATCTGTGTTCAATTTTTTAAAAAAAAAGTCTCTAATCTTTCACTGATTATCTCTACTGGGTGAGCTTAATTCAAAAGACTTAGACAATAACCTTTGAAAATTGTGAATCACTATGTTGTACACCTGAAATTTATATAATACTGTACATCAACTTTGCCTCAATTAGAAAAAGAAGATTTAGACAAAATACATCTTTAGCTAGCATTAATTACAAGAGAAATAAAAGGAGAAAGAGACATGTAAATATTACACATATAAGAAATATTAATTTATCATTATTTTAATATAAAAAAGAACGTATGTTCAAATATTTGTGGTATTTTTTAAGCATAGAGAGAATAATATAAAACACCTGTTGATCTATCTCACTTCTTTTTCCATATTTGTCTCAAGTCATTTTAAAATCATCCTTGGATAACAATCTCTGATCCCATTCTAATCATTCTTTCTCTCCCCCAAAAATAGTATAAATTTTGTATTTATTATTCCAATACATGCTTCCATACTTTACTAATTATGTATATACACATGAAAATGTATATTTTATTTATTTTTAAATTTTATATGAATGTCCTTATACTTAAGATGTCCTTCTGCAAAACTCCTTTTTCTATCAGTATTAATTTTGTAAGTATTTTTTGCTCATTGAAACTATGGTATTTGTGGATAAATGTATTGCACATTGCATGAACACACCACAATTTATATTAATTGTTCTCTAGTTAATGAACATTGAGGTGCCTTTCAATTTTCAACTATTACAAAGTGCTGCACTGATCAGTTTAAAACATAAAGCCTTGTTTATATTGGCAACATTTTGTCTATAGAAATAGAATTCCTGGCCAAAGAATATGCATGTCTTTAACTTTACCAGTATTTACGAATTGTTCTTCTAATGCTTGCACTAATAGGAGTTCCACTAAAAGTTTGTGACAACTTTGATTGCTTTATATTTTCAATAATAATTACTATTGTCATACATTTTAGATTTAACAAATGGATGGTTATAAATTATAATCGTAAGTTTTAATTTGCATTTTCCTGATTGCTAATGAGGTTAAAAATCATTTCATATGTTTGTGGGGGGAATATTTGGTTTTCCTCTATTGTATATCAATTATTAATATTATTTGCCTATTTGGTGATTGGGTTATTGACTTCTAAGATTAATTACATCTGCATACTAATTATTTATATTTTTTTCAAAACAACATATTCAATCTTCCATTTGTCTTTTCACTTTTTAATAGATTTTTAGTGCACAGTTTTTAATTGTATTTTTTTAATAATACGTCAGCTTCCTTAAATACAATTAGTTCTGAGAACACTTATAAGACTGAGTATCTGACCCTCAGTACCTGAGAGCTTGTATCCAGAGATTGAACACTTCACAAGGTAAATGCAACCATATGCACTAAGGTGATGAAGATCCAGGCTTCTTCAGACAACACATGACTCAGCCTCATCACGGGCATTCTTCCTATGCCTGCATGTTCTCTTCAACCCAGAATGGCCTTCACTCAACCAGCTGCAAACCAAGCCTGTCCGTCAAGATACAGTTTAAAGATAACTCTATTAAAAGAGCGTACCTCATTGTCAAATTCAAAATTAGCCATGTGACTCAGTATAGCCTTGACACTTTATGTATACATCAATCTCTCCATTTTACTTGTAACTTGCTTAAGTTAAGAACTATACCATATTCAACTTCTTTGGTCCTACAGAATCTTGAAGCATGACTTACAGATAACAGTGATTTCATAAATACATGTTGAATCAATGAGAAATATTCAAGGTCCTCTACTGAGCCTTGACTCATAACAGTGTTATAGAGTAACCTGAGATCAAGTTTTTTCTCTTCAAAACATGAGGTGTTCTCACCAGTCAAAAAGAAAAAAATGAACACACAATATGCAAAGATCACAAATAGGTAATTCATACATACACAAAAGCAATAAAAAGTCCTGTAACATATGAACCTTAATTAAACTGAATTAAATTAAATTAGTGAAGTACCATTTTTTACCAACACATTGACAAAGATTTTAAAGATACTTAATACCTTATGTTAGGGAAAATGAGGGAAACAAGTACACATATGAGATGGCATTCAGATATACTTCTGGTAAGAATTTAACTGATGTGATCTTTTTGGAAGGAAATTTGGTCATATGTATGAAAAACTTTACAATATATACACCTAATAATTTTACTTCTTGGAATTTATATAGTAAAATAACCAGAGATGTGTGAAAAAGTATATGTTCATGGATATTTATCTGTATTCCCTTCTTTATTTTCTTTTAACATTGTAGTATGAACACTTTCTATTCCTATAAAGATCCCTCAAATATATTTTAATGGCTGTATAATAGTCCATTATATTGGTGTACTATAATTTATTTAGTATCATTTTAATATTAAACATTCAAGTTATTTTCACATTTTCATTATTATAAATAATGCTATAATAATAAATAATAAATAATATTATAAATAATGCAACGAATATCATTCTCTGCATATTTCTTTACAATAAGGTCCACTTGGATAGAGGAGTAAGAATATTTAGGCAATTAATAAACATTGACGAATTGCTTTCTAATTACCTTTGACTGTTCCAGTCTAAACTCCTACCAGCAGCACATATGAAAACATCTCTGCGTGAGCTCCTCAGTGGTGAGTGTTAAAGTTTTAAATCATGTTTTGATTTAATAGATGAAAAAATGGTTCACTATTAATGCTATGTTTTTTATTCTTTTATTACATTTAAGGTTAAACTTTTTGTATATTTATTTCTAATTTGTCTTTACTTTTAGTTATCCTTGTTTTGGTCCTTAGGGGTTTCCTTCATGATTTGTATTAACTTTATATATCAAGAATATTACCTTTTTGATGTACATGGGCTTTATAATTTTATGTGTTCAGATATACACTTTTCTCTTTGAGATATGTATTAATTATTATACATTTAGAAAATACTTATCTAGAGATTAAACAAATATTCATCTATGTAGATTTGTTAAATTGTTTACATTTATATTTTAGTTCACCTGGAATTTCCTTGGAGTATACTATCATGTGGAAGTAGGGTCCCAAATAATTTCCTAATTTTTCCAATATCATTTGGTTAACAAAAACAACAACAAAAAGAAACCCTTCCATTCTATGTAAGATATGAGTCTTCCTCCATTCTGAATTAATTTCCTATACAAATTTAAGTCAGCTGCTGGATTATCTGTTTGGTTCTATTGTTTTGACTATCCTTAAACCATTTCAATACTGTTTTCATAATTTTGTCTTTGTTATTTATTTTGTAGTATCTGTTAAAGCAAATTCCCTGTCATTACACCTTAAAGATTGACCATACAAATGGACAAGGGCCAGATCATATATGACAAGAAAATTCTAATTGACAAACTCCTGAACTACCAGCCTGGGGAGGGAACCCACAACAGAGAACATCAAACCAGTCAGTCACTTAAGAGGGCCCTCTTCTAGCTAGCCCACCTCCAGCTTCCCGCTGCCAACAACCTCCAATCAGAGTATGCCTGAAGCCTTACCTTTCTTTCTAAAGTTTTCCCTCTCTCCTGCTTGCCTCTGGGTCCCTGCCAAACACAAGTGGTTGTGGCTGACTCCCTTTCTGTAGCAAGTGCTGAATAATTGCCTCTGTTCCCATTTGGGTTTCTTCATATATTTCTACACATCTCTTTTTCAAAGTTTCCATAGCATTAATACCTCTTAATTAATATCTCTTAATTCTCGGAGAATTACTTTTGAGCCTGCCCTTATTTTTCTTTTAAGAATGAATATTAACCTTAAACACCAAGGAATTCCCAGGTGCTGTTTTTAAGTATGAGACTATAATTTTTCCCCAAGGATCAATCTTTAAGTCAAGAAGCCACTTGGGCCTGAAAGACCTGTTTAGAGAGGTTATAATGAATGGTGTCTGAAGCTCTACCAGAGGCTTGTTGCTCTTGTATTTAGTACAAGTTATTGGACATGGAAGGAGCCTCTATTATAATAATGCTGTGCATTCCATTAAAATATATAAACTTGTAAGATTAAAGACAGATTTTCTAGTACAGCAAAATGCTGAGGGCCAAGAAAGACCCAACATGTATGGTAAGTTATATTACCAACTAAAACTTTTGGTAGTCTTCAGTGAAACCCTTGAAGAGTTGATCTTGCTGGAGGTCTGGAAGGATGTGGAATCTTCACAAACTGAGATATGTCAAAGACTTAGACTAAGACTAGATTCTGCTTCCTGGAATAGATATGACTGACCTGCCTTGGGAGCAAAGGTGGGGTAGGGAGAGACATATGAGGATGCTGTGGGATGGGGGCAATGAGGGAAGCTGAACTCCCTGTCCTCACATAAGCACAAAGAGGAAAAAGGACTCAGGTACCGAGGGTAAAAGGCATTCTAACCTAAGGCCCAGAAGATGAAGAACTAAGCTGAACATTAATCAGATTTTTTTTGTGATTTTTAAAAATTTAGCTGAAGTTAACTGTAAAAATAAACCTAGATGATCTGTATGATAGTTTTTAGAAGGCACCTTGAGCTAGCTTGCAGAATCCTTTTGTTTGTTTGTTTTCTGACTTTAATGCTTAGAATGAGTCATATATAGCTTAGAGTAAAAAGTGTGTGTAACACACTTTTGGAACATACAATAAGTCGAATCTTTTTTATTATTATTTATCAAGACAAACTATTATTAGATCAAATAAAAGTTATTGATTTCCTCTTTGACAAAGGTGTTATAAATCCTGAGATTGTACTAAATTGTATAGGTTACAGAGTACTTCTTTGAGGAAAATAACTGCATATTTGTTTCCTTTGCAAAGTCTAATTTTTAGAAAAAGTCACTTAGGCAGCAGGAAGCAATGCTAGAGACCACACAACTGAGCAAAATTATAGTTAATGTCAGATCCCACAGGGTTTAGGGAGACAGAGGTGGCTGGAAGACACAGAGCAGAGTTCCACAGAGAGAAGAGAGCTATGCAGATCCCCAGTCATCTACATAGGGATCCCCCTGAGCATTAGCTGTAACAGGGCCTGCACAGAGTGAAACTCCCAGGGCTGGGCAAAAAAGTCAGGGGAGTTGTAAAGTGAACAATTCCCAGATGTCCTATCTCTGGCCACCCAGAATTGAGAGTCTTCATTTATTCTCCAGGACATTCAAACATTCATCAGAATCACCGTAATCGGGAAGAACAAATCTGACTCCAGTTTAAATGTTTCTTTTACTTTAACCTTTGTATTCTGTTTCTTTTACTTTAACCTTTGTATTCTGTTTCTTTTACTTTAACCTTTGTATTTTATTGCTTTTGCTTCCAGTTAAGAATTTTGCCTACAGCCTGAAATATACAGGATAACCCATTTTCAAGGCTCTGACCTTTAAGGGTATAATACTTTTCCATTCATATAGAGAGAAAAAGTTACAGAACAGAAGAACATTTGTCTTATTGGAGGTGTACAGGAACATCATTACCTGACGTAGGTGGACAGATGCAGAAACAGGGGATCCTACACCAAGAAGTTTGCAACGACCAACCACGCCCCTCCCTCACCTTCCCTTCAATAAAAATTTTTTTAAAAATTGCTTTGCTGAAACCTCTCGGAGAGTTTGGGTTTTTTGGAGCACGAGCCCCCATCTCCTTGCATGGCCCTGCAATTAACTTTTCTCTGCTCCAAACTCCAACGTTTCAGTATTCTTTGGCTTCTCTGTGCATCGGGCACACGAACTTATTTTCAGTAGCATCCCCAGAAGGACCAGGAACAGTTATTATATATACATACATACATGTATGTATATATTTACTTGTGTGTCTATATGTGTATGTGTGTGTATGTATATATATATATATGAAGAGAGAAAGAGAGAAAGCAGTTACCTACTTTATAATATAACCTCCAAAAAAAATTGTCTTCTCTAGATTGCTGAAATTCCCCCTGGATTGCTATTCATACCACTGTTGTGTTTATAGATTTCTTCTTTCAAACAAAAACACTCCTGGGACATACTTTTAAACCATTAACACCTTGGGTTGGATGAGCTTTTTTTTTTTTTTCCGGTACGCGGGCCTCTCACTACTGTGGCCTCTCCCGTTGCGGAGCACAGGCTCCGGACGCGCAGGCTCAGCGGCCATGGCTCACGGGCCCAGCCGCTCCGCGGCATGTGGGATCTTCCCGACCGGGGCACGAACCTGTATCCCCTGCATCGGTAGGCGCACTCTCAACCACTGCGCCACCAGGGAAACCCGGATGAGCTTTTAAGATCACTAAAGAGGGACGCTCTTGAGAGGCTGGATAGAGCTCAGTATTTAACCCTGACAATCAGGAAGTATCAGTTCTGGCTCCAGGCTACCCCTCCAACCAAAGGCACAGTTTTAGCTCTGTAAGTGTGATTAGATTACACTTAGTACTAATGAAGAGACTAAGAATTGCAAAGTGCCACATAACCAATTTCCAGTTTCTAAAAGGAGTATTAGCAGCATGTAGTCATTAAGTTTTTATAATTGTTAAATTTGTTGAAAAGTGAATGAGCCAGATCATGACCATTTTTTATGTCTGCATGTCAGACTGATGAACTCTGAAAGAGAACTAACCATTTTCTTGATTTCCTCCTAATCAGGATATTTACTTTCTCATACTCTCTCAAGTATTTGAAGTATTTATTATAATGGAAAAATTCTCTCAGACTAGAAAGTGATAACAGTTAATTCTATAAGAAGATAAGATAGTAGTTATCCTGCAGCTAATCAAAATTAAAAGTGGTGGCCCCAGCATGGTATTTTTTTATCTGCTTTCTAAAAATTAACCCCAGGCTGCTTTTATCCTTAGGAAACCTGCAATACATGAGCCCACCATCAGTCTCCCAGGGAACTTTTCCAGCAGAGTAAAGCAGCTCTAGCTGATTTTAACAGCTCTCAGGTATTCAGAAAGGACTGCTTTTCACAGGTTAGTCTGACTTCTGCCCTGACAGTAAGAAAATCAGACTAAATTTATGCCAAATTTTTAAAATAACTTTGATGAGAAACATTTCCTCCAACAGCAGTCTGGTTGTTAGTCTTTGGCCAGTTTCATCATAGATAAATATCAGCATAGTATTAAGAAAACTAAATTTGCAAACAATTTAGTAATTTTTGCCCATTGACAATTCTACTCTATTTGGAAAATTATCCCTATATTATAGGACTGAGGATGCTATATTTATGGATGCTACAGATATTTCTTTGTTTTTGTTTTGCTTTTATGTTTCTTGAGCTGTAGAATCATCTGTTTGCCTCAGTATTGCAGAACAATGAGCTGATTCAACATAGGCCCAAATTAGAAGTATTACTATACAAAAGTTGCTGTTTCAACCTAAATGTCCATCGACAGAGGAATGGATAAAGAAGATGTGGTACATATATACAATGGAATATTACTCAGCCATTAATATAATGAAATAATGCCATTTGCAGCAACATGGATGGACCTAGAGTTTGTCATACTGAGTGAAGTAAGTCAGACAAAGAGAAAAATCATGTGATATCGCTTATATGTGGAATCCGAAAAGAAATGATATAAATGAACTTATTTACAAAACAAAAACATACTCACAGACTTAGAGAAAGAACTTATGGTTACCAGGGAGGAAAGGTGGGGGGAAGGGATAGTTAGGGAGTTTAGGATTGACATGTACACACTGCTATGTTTAAAATGGATAACCAACAAGGACATACTGTATAGCACAGGGAACCCTGCTCAATATTATGTAACAACCTAAAAGGGAAAAGAATTTGAAAAAAAATAGATACATGTATATGTATAACTGAATCATTTTGCTGTACACCTGAAACTATCACAACATTGTTAGTCAGCTATACTCCAATATAAAATAAAAAGTTAAAAAAATTGCTGTTTCAGATTTGGACTAATTTAAAAGATATTGAGCAACAACTATGTGGCAAGTTCAGTTCTAAGTGCTTTTTCATACTATGCCTAGGTTTTGTTTTTGTTTTCTAACTACTCAAAGCTCCAGGTGGCAGGCTGTTTCTTTCACACAACACTCAATACAATCTAAAGTACAATAAAGCTTACATATAAACAAAGTTTCTGGATATTGCCATGGAATGTTTTACAATGGAATTTTACCTGCCATTTAAAATATTTTGCATAAAATGTTCTTATACTAGAACGAATATGAGACAATGATTATGTATAATTCTCAATCACTCAGGCTCCAGGGTTCAGGTTGGTTTAGAGGAACAATAATTCTGTTCTCATGACAAACACTGTCCAAGTCTCAAGAAAATTCTCCTCCACATCACTTGATCTGTATCTTCAAGACAAAGGCAACTGAGTTCAAACACCATAAAAGTTTAAGGATTGTGCTACTGCTGACATAGGTATCAGAAATGAACTTGAATAGTGGGGAAAATTTGAGCGGTAGGACACTTAGGAAAGAGGAAAGACAAATTAGTTAACTTGTCAAATCCTTCCTCACAGAAAGTGTGAATGAAATGATTCTTGTGTAACTAATATTTCCAGTTAATGTCAAGTACCCATTTTCTTGCTTCTGTTGGGGTGGAATAAATTTTCTCTGCCCTTGTAAGTTCTTTGGGCCGGTCTAAGAATTAAACTGACATGAGGCAGATTAACAGGAGAAAATCAAACAAAAGTTTTAAAACATATATACATGGGAGAGAACCAGGAAAACTAACTCACCAAAATGGCCTAAGCCCTCACCTTAAGTACCATCTTCAGCTAAAGGCAAAAGAGTATGTTGGGCATTTGGGTCATTTGGGACTTCAAAGGGGATGAAGGCAATTCACTTAGAGATGGAAAAGCACATGTTTGCTGGGCCCTGCAGAGACAATGGGACACAGTGGACTCAGATCTCTAGGCCCTGCTGAGTTTCCCCACCACAATATGCACAAAGAATAGCCAATACTTTGCAGGTATCAATGGTGATAGTTCTATTCTGGGAACAGACACTCTAAATTACTTTAGGCAGTTAGACAAAAGTTCAAAGGTTCTTCCTGAGTTTATTGGACCTTGATTGTTTTCAAGGTATGCCAGAGACACATTTTGGGGTGGCAAATTTGATCCACTTACAGTTCTCATTTGTTCTAAAATGAGTTTCCAGAGGTATTCACAAATTAGGGCAATGAGTGCAACGCTTTCATATGGCATCTGGAGTATTTTTGCAAAATTAAACAGTATTACTGTTTTAAGTTGTATAAATGTAAGTCTAGAGGAACATGCATGAATGTAACACTGAAACTATCACAACATTGTTAGATGTTTTTATTTTTCAGACTAGATGGATACTGAATGCTGATGAGCCTTCCGATTATTCCACATCCTTGTCAACAACTAGTATTGTGAGTCTTTTTAATTTTAACCATTTGGATAATGGCTTCGTTTTATTGGTAAAGGGAAAGGTATAAAAGCAAAAATTTTCCCAAAAATTTAGAGGCATTTTTGTGCCATACATGGCAGCTTATAGGTGAAATCTATAATGGTACCATCTTATTGGTAGCTACAGCTCTGACATTCATCAGAGCAATTAAAAGATAACACAGTATTTTAGGGATCTGCTCAAAGATGAAAAACCTTGAGTGACTATATATCAAATTTGACCTTACAACAACTTTCAGACATATGATAGGAATGTTGACTAAGTGCTGGTATAGGAATTAGAGTTCATTTAGACATAGTACAAGATGAACTGTAAGAGTTAAGTGAGATAATAGAAAATCTTCAGGGAACAAATTTTCACATAAAACAATATTAAGTTTGAATTTGCAATATCCAGAGTTATTTGATATGATCTTTTGTGCCCTATTAATGTTAGCAAAACCTATTAAAATCCTAACAGATCCAAATTCAGCAATTTCTCTTTTAAAAATAAATATATACTTTTTTAAGTTAGAGAAAGTGTTTTTAAAATCAAAAGAAATTTTACATGGAATATGCAAAAGTGATAGTTAAATATAAGAACAATATTATGAGAATATACTAGAACAATAAAACAAATATATTTTGCATGACCATGAAGGAGAAAATGTACATAAAAATTATCTTGAAACTAATTTCTACAGGGAATATGTTTCTAGCATTATGGATCAAGGTAAGTACAGTCTTTAACTGAAGAGAGGTTTTAGCAAATTGAGCAACACTTAAGTTGTTTGCCAAATCCAGCTTCCCATTCAGGTTAAAAAACAACCATGGTTCAAGTGGAAACAAACCATAGGCTGGCCATTGACTGATGACTTGAGGGTTAGTCCTCAAAAAGAAAAAAAAAAATGGGGTGAATGAATCCATTCTCTCTCTTTTGGTTTATTAAAAATGTTACTTGAAAATCATAAAGAGAAACCACAGATGGGAAAGCCTCGGTGCTCAGAGATGATAAAGAAGGAACTTATGCAAGTGAAGAAATCCAAATAAGGTAGTGAGAGAGGAGGAAGGAACAGACTCACAGAAGTAGAGATGAAAGAGGTAGCCTCATGGGGGAAGGTGGATGGGGAGCCTAGAGGTTCGAAGGTGCTCCAGCTCCCTGTTCCAGAAAGATGCAGGTGAACTTCTATGAGAATTCGAAGAGATTCCCCTGTAAAGAAACCTTGGTCCCACAATACTCAGCTCTGTAGCAATTTCCTTCTTGTAATTTTAGTTTACATTTCTATCTCTCTACCAGACAGCTCACAGCTCTGAGAGCAGAATTTGAATCTGATTTTCATTCATATTCTCAATGCCTAGCACATATTAAACACTCAAAATTGTTTAATAAATCAACAAAAACAGATTCAATTTAAAAATTACACCCCTTAGTTCTCCCACCCTTTCAACTTCACCAATGAAAGTAGAAGAACAGAATTAATAACATCACAAGTTCAATCATGCAGAAGGGAACAGAGGGAAAAAGAGTTGGGGGAGAATTGAATAGAAGGAAAAGATTTTAACAGTAGTAGCTTAAGGTAATAATTCTCAAACCTTAGTGTGCATCAGAATCACTTGGAGGGCTTGTTAATATTGATTACTGGACCACATCCCCAAGTTCTGAATCAGTAGATCAGAGGCAGGGCCAAGAATGTTCAACTAGTTCTCAGATCCCGCTGATGCTTCTGGCCAAGGACCTTATGTAGAAAAGCAC
Source organism: Monodon monoceros (assembly GCF_005190385.1). Classification (NCBI taxonomy): domain Eukaryota; kingdom Metazoa; phylum Chordata; class Mammalia; order Artiodactyla; family Monodontidae; genus Monodon; species Monodon monoceros. The sequence goes on along the minus strand of NW_021703776.1, from coordinate 73,877,588 downwards.
AGCCTTAAGAGAGTGGAAGGTAGGGGAAAGATTGAGGAAGAAATAGAGGACACCAGGAGAATTATAATTAGCCTCATAGATTAAGAGGCATTAAGTTATAATTCTCTGTCAGAAAAATTGATTAAAAGGCTGTAATTGGTAACTTAGAATTGATTGGTAAAGTTTAATTGGTATTACTGTTTTAAGCAAGTAGAGTTAAGATGACTATAAGCGAGTTTGTCTGGGAGAGTCTTGATTTTCTCCTATCACTCAGCATTATAATTAAAAGTGCTCCCTTTCTCTCTCAGGAGTGCTTCCTTTGGGACAATAAATTATATAGCCATGTTTCTTACTTATAAGAATGAAATACAAAATGTATGCAAACTGTGAGGGGTACTGCTTCCCAGTCTATCTGGACAAGAGAATGAATGAGTGGGTGAAAAGGAAAAACAAAGATCTTTATCTATTTAATGACCTTTCCAAAGGATCTTTTAAAAAATACTGAGTGGCAGACACTTCCCAAGACAGACACAGTACTCTGAAAACCAGGCAAAGAAATAAGTGCCAGACCAGGAATCAGGATGATTAATGACCAGGTTTTTCTTAGCCCAGAAGAAAGGTACGCCTTTTGATGGCTAGACCTTTTCAGGATACACTTAAACGGTGGGGAAAAAATAATACCCAGGTGTTCTGACTCCGGACAGCTGAGAGAAAGTCCAGGAAGAAATTTGTTTTTTCCTCAGATATCCCAGGGAATTCAAATGTCGTCCTGTTCATTGACCATACTTTGAAAAACATTTTAGTAAACAGGAACAAGGCCTGATGTGTTTCTCTTCCTAGTAGCAAAGACATTTTAAAATCTTAATCCAAATGAATAAATTTATAAGAAGAAATCCAGAACTCAGCTGAGTATACACAGATGCCATTCTTCTCCACCTACTGAAGCCCTCAGTAGTTGCAAGATCTCAATTCCATTCTTCCAATAGTGAAACATTTCCTGTATTGAGTATTGCAAGCTGCGAGGAAGAAAGTCATCACGGGAGTAGGCCTTGGAATTAAAGCGTGTTAACTACCCCCTTCATGAAAGTAAAAGTTCCCTAGTACTACCAGCAGATCATGGTGGAAGAACTTGTGAATTACTTCCATAACCCACCCCCACACACACAAGTCCGAGGACATGAGGCATTGTCAATGGGGTGGGGAAATCCCCTAGAGTTGTCACAGGAAATGTGATAGCACCATATAATCTGAAGGCACCTTAACTGCCATAACTTGAAATTACCTTTATTCAGTAGAATTTATGTAATTTTTACCAAGTTTTCTGACTTGATTTCTTTTTCTCAGTAATATAACATATGCATGACTCAATTTTGACATCTTAAGGTCTGCATCAATATGCATTTTCCATTGAATTTATGATATAGCCATGCAGAGCATATCCTTGACATCGTGTCACCTTCTTGGTTATACATTGACATTATAATGTTATTTACTATAAAATTGCATTAACAGCATCTTAGGAGCACTGTGACAGCATTTTAGTTGCCATCAACGTGAATATTGAAAGCACATTTTGATGAAAATCACTTGGAGAAAAAAAAAACACTACCAAAGTTGGCTTCAACATAATCATTATAGTTTTCAGAAAACAATTTAAGTATTGAATACTAGTTAGCAGTTTATTCTGGATCAATAGCAGATGAAGGACTGAACTTTACTGAGAAGGATTTTCTCAAAAAATATAGGAAGGAAATCTGCCTGTCTCAAGAAGCAGAACAGAATCTATAATCTCCTGCTTTTATCTTCAAGTACAAGGCAATATTACTACCTCCCTCCTCACAGGTTCTGCCAAATGACTGTATCAAAAATGATAAACTATATTATAATAGATATTTTGCAAGTTGCATTTAAAAATATGCATTCTCATATAGAGTTAAGCAGCATAGACTACCTCAAAGGTAAAATCCCTTTGTTTTCTTAATTTTAGAATAGGCCAGCAACCTCTTCAATTCTAGTTAGTTATTTTGAACTCAGTTTTCAGGCTTAGATTGTGAGTATTCCCTCTTATTTATCAGTTGCCCTCACATCACTTGCTACTAAGTATTTTTGTCAGCAGAGAAGGAGAAAAGGTAAAATAATAATAACTAGCATTCATGTAGTACCAGCCATGTCACCAAGCACACTACATGAAAAATGTCATTCATTCATTCATAGCAAGAATCTTAGGAAGAAATGCAATTATTATTCACACTTTATAGATGAGGAACTGAAACTTGGAAAGGAGAAACTTCTAAAGGCACATGTGCGTTTAAAGGGACATGGCTAGTAACAGTGGATTTGGGATTTGAAAGAAATCTGGCTCCAGTGCTCATGCTATCATTCCTCTCTGAAAAAAGAGAAAGGTAAAAACTGGGACCAGAATTGTGTGTGTGGTTGGGAGTGATCAGGCACAGCCACAAATGCTTCCAGCCCATACACAACGTTGCCATTTTCCTTCCCAGTTGGGAGGCTGGTGGAAGGAAAAGGTCTTTGACCCACACAGTGATGGGTGAAGCCAGAATGGGATTTATCAGATCATTTCTGAGAAGGATTACTGAGGGCCAACACCTGAGGTGTACGTCCAGAACAGATCATCAGAGTAAGGGAATAGAGGGTTCCTACCAGAAGCCTAGTAAATGGTCTGATAGCCAGGAAAATGTGGACAACTGGGCAAGAGTGCCTCTGAAAAAATATCATAGACAGCAGCAGCTGGGTCTCAGGTTGGAGCAGAGTCAGTAAAATTATGCAGATCCATTTAATGCTTGATTATGGGCAGCTGTATTACACTAAGGAGTTAGATGAGATGTGGTTTTAGTACTAAACTCTTTTTTTTCTTACTGTTAGCTAAAATATTTGTAAGGATCTTCTGTCCACAGTGAAATCCTGTCAAGTAGCATACAGGTTAAGTTCGGAACATCAATGACTTCTTTCCTAAGAACTTCATTTGCTGAGCCGCCAAGGAATGGGATGTGTGAAAAAGCATTTGACCCGAACCTATTTAGGAAAACAATTACGTAAATTTCTTTTTATTCAATTATCCAATAGTAGAATGTAAATTAACTTCTTCAAAACATTCAATCCACTCAATATTGTCTTAAGATATTTAATATGCATTTACAGTATACCTAGAGAATCATACTATCAATTTTCTGGACAGATTATTTCAAATATTTACTCACTAAATATCTCCTCCTAAAACAATCACTCATTTGGATTATTTTTCAATTATAAACTTAAAGGTTTTCAATAAAACAAATGATTTTCAAGGGAATTTTAAATAAATAAACATGTTAGTTGTGTTCAAATAAGCTCTAGACATGGGAGCTAGGTGATTTTCAGTTTAAGAAAAAGTGCTATCAGTTTGTTTCCTAGACAGCTTAGAAAAAGTGGCATTGCTTAAATAATTAACATGAAGACAGCTGCCACTTGAATTTCTGAATCTACTGCTAGAAATCATTCTCAGTGATTTAGCTTTACATTTGCTCATTTATAATATGGAATGTATAAGATTCTCTTTCATATGTGTGTGTATGTACATAAACATATAAAAGAAAGAAAAGAAAAAATAATACATATTTATTTTGGTCATAGTTTTATGGCTGTAACAGATTATTGACAGTTCAGTCCAAAGAAAAGTAATATATACAAATGTGTGATTAAAGGTGATAGAAAGGTTTACAATGAAGAACTATAAGCCCCTGTCTCAAACTTCCCCTTTCCTTGATAATCAACCCATGCCCTTTATCAATTTTTTCACACTTTTCTTTTTCTGTTTTAGTTCTTTGGATGACTAAATTCTCTTCTCCAAATAATGTTGCTGCATCTAAATTTTACTGTGCTATCGACTTTATATATTAGCTGTTGACTTCCTAATATGGTAGATAAGGATGAGTTCCCTTACACTTCCTCATCTACTCCTTCTGCTAATATTGTTTAATCACTATTCTGATCGGTCAGCTATGCAAATTCAAACAATATATTTAAAACTACATTTCTTAACTCACAAACCATAGCCAACATCTCTTGACTCCACATTATATAAGCTGAGGACACCTGTAAGGGTCATGTAGAGATTGATAATTGATAAGGACCTAAGTTGTCTCACTACCCGAGAGTGCTAGAATGACATTTCCTACTCTATAAGTCCAATGTTTTGACTCATCTCATTATTTCCTAGATACCTGAGAGTCCTTTTCAAATTCCAACACTTTTGTCATCTCTTTTGAGGTATAAAAATTATACATACAATTAGCTTCTAATTCTGAAATATTTTATATTTTAAATAGTTATTTTAAATTTAGAGAAGAGTTGTAAAAATAGTAGAGAGTTCCTTTATATTCTTCACCTAGAATCTCCTAATGTTAGCATTGTACAACAATCAATATTAAGAAATTAACATTGGTCAATACTATTTACCAAACTGGAAACTTTGAGTTTCACCAGTTTTCCCAAATGTGTCCTTTTTCTGTTCCAGGATCCAATCTAGGATCCTGCATAGCCCTTGATTGTCATAATTCTCTGTTCTGTAATAGTTCCTGAGATTTTCCTTGTCTTTCATGTCTTTGACACATTTTATGAGTAATTGCCAGACATTTTGTAGACAGTTCCTCAATTTTAATTTGACATATCTTTATAATTAGAATGACGTTATGGAGTTTCGAGATGAATATAATAGAGGTGATAGTCTCTTTTCAGTGCACAATTTCAGGGAGTACATGATGTAAATACACATTATTACTAACAATGTCAATCTTGGTCATTTGGTTTAGGTGATGTTTGCCATGTTTTTTTCATTATAAAGTTACTTTTATCCCTTGACAAATAATAATATTTAGTGGAGATACTTTGAGACTATGCAAATATCCTGTTTCTCCTGAAATTTTTGGCAACTGATTTTTTAAAAATCTTACCCATATCCAAATACCATAACCTTCAACTCACATTTAGCCCTCTTGGTAATTCAAGTACTTCCCTTCCCCTCAACTAGGGATCGATTTTTCTGGTTCTCTTCTCCAGCTGCAATCTGTTTTCACTAGTGTTCTACAAGCAAAAGTGTTTATTTCCCCTCTCCCCACGGATTAAGGCTCCTGTTCCAAAGAGAAGATAGAGGAAAAGTGTCCTGATGGATTTTAATTCCTCTTTCTCAGTGGCACTCATCCCCATCCAGTTTTTCACCATGAGAGACACTTCTCGGGATTCTCCAAATCTCTGCCTTGAATGCCTTGCAGGGTTCATGGAGGAAAAACATGCAATAGAATGCAGGTTTCATGTCTCCTGTGATTTGTTCTCTAGTTCTAATATTTCTTCTCACTGTTTTTAGGCTCACTCATATTCATATTATATTCCAATATGTATAAATTTAAACATGAATAAATGGAAATGTTTATTGCAAACTCTGTCTGTGGAGAAGGGGCTTGTAGATGGCTGTCCCCACTTGAACATGAGCATGACGGGCACCAGACCATAATTTATGTTGATAGAATTCAACATACACAAAATGAAAATGGTTTGTCCCTCACTTACTAGAAAGAGAGTTGGGAGGATGACTGTTCTTCATACAGACTTTAATCTCCCTGTTTTCCACCTCCACAGTATTGCCTCTCCAGTAATCAGAGCTCTTCTGAGATTCTACTAAGCAGATCAGCAGATACATACCTGAACATATTCTAAGCTTTGGCTTTCTTGGCACTAGTTCATCTGTCAGCTCCCATGTACATTTTTTTGTAGGTTTGTATGTCTTCTAAAATATTTTTTATCATTTTTATGATTTCTTAGGAAAGAAAAGTGTTAAGTGCAAACAATCAGTCATCTTGAACCAAAGCTAAAAATTTCATTTCTGACTTAATTTAAAAACTTGTATTCTCAAAGATGAATTGTAATAATAAATATACTAATTTGTGGTTATTACTCATCAAATGAGAAATTTTAGTCCTTTGCCCTTTTTTTTCCTTTTGGCCTTACCATAAATGGAGTCCCCCAGAAAGAGATATATAATGTGAAAGACTTGGAAATATGAAGCAAGGCATAAAGTTTCCTTTGGAAACTGTTATGTTGCAAATACTTTTTTTTCTTTTCATAAATGTGCATGAGTAGGCAGTGGGACAGAGTGAAAAGAGCAATGGGCTTAGAGTCAGTAGACTTACATTCTAATATCTACCTCAATCTGTATTTCAGTCTTCTTGTATTGGGTAGTTTGCCACGATAATTATAAAGGTCCTTTTCACTTCTAAAAGTTATTTTTCTAAGCCATTGATCTCTTTATTTTGTTGTCTTTACTGGGGTTCTGGATCCTTGAAGCCATTAATTCAGTTTCATTGGTCAAAATTTTTATTTTTGGTCACCTAACTTACATAGCAAACACAATTATCATTATGTATTTCCTCCTATACTGAACAGTTTAACCATAATGCCTTCCACTTCCACAGTTGTTTTCTAAGAAAATTTTCCATGTGCATAAAGATTTAAGGCAGGATAAGGGAGGAACTTCAAGTAGTTCTTTACCTCTAGGAGGCCACATTCCGTAATACAGGATCCTGCAACTTAGGAAGTGGACCAGGGAATAGCAACTAACCAAAGAAAAACAAATCTATGTAGGTTGGCCAGCATTAAAACTCTAACCAAATACACATAAAAGGAATTAGAGAATTTATTCAAATTCCTCTCTTAGGAATGTAAACATGACCTGTAGGAGATGAAGAGTTGGAAGCAGGAGCAGGAGCTGAAAATATACACAGTAGGGGAGGTCATGAAGCTTCAGGGGTCAGAATGGGCTGCAAGTAAAAATATAATTATGTTTATGTTAAAGTAAGTTGAAACTGAAGTAGGTAAAAGATGTTCATAAAAGAAAGTGAAGCAAATGATTACAGTAAAAGCAGAAACAAGGAAAAGTGTCTATTTCAGTAGCACCGGATGGAGGATCTCCTACTGATGAGGGCTAAAGCTTAACTGGATTTTCCTAGATCCTAAACTACTTTCTAGTTTCTATGATCTCTAGCTTATTGCTGGGTTCCTATTAGACAACTTTCATCCTCATTCTCATGTAGAATAACCACAATTTTACTGTTTGAAGTAAGCTTCATGAATCTCTATTTCTAGCCACCAAAATAACCTAGCACATTCTCCAAGCAGACAAGTGATTCAGTTATAATTTACAAGTAACTATCCTTTTTCAAGTTCTTTTCCCATGTAGATTATTACAGAATATTGAGCAGAGTTGCCTGTGCTTTACAGTAGGTCCTTGTTGGTTATCTATTTTAAATATAGCAGTGTGTATATGTCAATCCCAAAATCCCAATCTATCTCTCCCACCCACCCTTCCCCACTGGTAACCATAAATTCAAATATTATATGATATCGCTTATATGCAGAATCTTTAAAAAATGATATAAGTGAACTTATTTACAAAATAGACTCACAGACTTAAGAGAACGAATTTATGGTCACCAGGGCTTCTTGCCACATTCTTTCAAGGGTTCCAGAGACTGGAAAAAAATTGATGCTCCCCTATAGAGTAGAAGTGCACATTCCTGTACTCTTTCATAGTACCATCAAGTATCAAAACATCTGCTCTGCTACACACACTACAAGAGTAATTGGAATTTACTTAAAGTACAAATTGTGACAGGCCATAACTTCTTCCACTGGTTATCACAAAACCACTGCACTCTGAGACATTCTAAAACATTCCTGCAGTGAATCAACAGAAATCTATAAATCTAGTTAAGATGCTTGAATTTGTCCTCCCTCAGAGGACAGTAATGCAAAACAGGTTTCAGCATGAGGTCATCAGGCATGTAATTCAGGACATTTTTCCTGTTAGGTAATATCTGCTCAGAATGAATAGTCTGCAAGTTTCTTACATAAAAATAATGAAAAATAGGAAAAGAAGTGTTCAGACTAGGAAAGGAAGGGAAATGAGAAATAGAAAAAGAACTTCTAGTATAATAGTGTGATGTCAAAATGTTTATAGTAAAAAATAACTTATGACATTTTATGATGTTTTTCGCTTAAACATAAAAGTTTTGTCTTTAATATTACTTCAAAACATATTCCTAATGCCAGTGAAACTGATTTAGTTATCTACATAACTAAGTTTATTTTACTTTAATACATGAATATTTTATATATTAAAACACTTTTATTATTAATTACAAGTGAAAGTTCATGAATATAGTCATAAGTTTTGCTTCTTTTCTCAGTACTCCATATGTGTAACAAGAAAGTTAAATAGACTCTGCATAGTTTCAAAGTTAAAAAATATCCTAATAAATATCATAGTTAATTAACATTTTCATTTAGAACTCAGGACTGATTTCTAGTTTCCAAAAAGATGAGTGAGGATATTTCTTTCTACAATCCACTAATAAATAAATCCCAGTTGCTTCTTCAATAAGATCCTATAGTATATAAACCATCTTCACCTCCACTATTATTAAGAAGATAAAAATATAGTGCTTTAATATATATTTATAAATTAATACAAAATTTCAGCTGTTCCAACAAATTGTTTTAATAGTGATAGCTTGACTATAACATGATTTACATTCTAAGAAAATGGCCTTTTCCTTAGACCTTGAAATTGAGAGCAATTCACTATGAATGAACCCCCCCCCCCAGGAGGAAAGTATCAATGACATTGATGGAATTGCTACACAGCAAACATTTGGTAGGCTTTTTCACATTCTGTATGTGAAATTTACAAAATAATATTGTGACATCTTTCCTTGGAAAAAAAGAAATTGAGAGTCATACTTACTATGTTTAAGTTTAGATGTTATGTTTTGGTACTACTTAAGGTGAGTAAACTAGAGATAAATCTATACTGGTCCACAAGACCTAGCTTCAAAAAAAAAGTGTCAATTCAGGATATTACTAAGTTTAGTCTACGTAAGTGAGATTTAAATGCTGAGCCAACAGAATGCAGCCTGCATTTCCTCAGAGCTGGAACTCCTGGCTCGGGGTCTCTTCCCTCTGCCATCACTGAACTGCCCCAGAGCCCAAGGGGAGGGTGGCCTCACTAAGGCTGCCAGCTCTGGAAGGGTCCGAGCAGCCAAAGCCGCGACAGTCCTAGGGACCACGGGCCAGATAACTCATCCTGGGTTAAGCCAGAGGCCATGTCATGAGGACACTAAAGCAGCCCTAAGGAGAGTTCCATGTGGCAAGGAATTGAGACATCCTACCAACAACCACCCAGGCGTCAGGGCTATGCCTCTGAGGTGGGAGAGCCAAGTTCAGGTCAATGGTCCACAAGAGACCTTCCAACTCCACATAATATCAAATGGCAAAAATCTCCCACAGATCTCCATCTCAACGCCAAGACCCAGCTCCACTCAATGACCAGCAAGCTACAGTGCTGGACACCCTATGCCAAACAACTAGCAAGAAAGGAACACAACATCATCCATTACCAGAGAGGCTGCCTAAAATCATAATAAGGCCACAGACACCCCATAACGCACCACCAGACGTGGACCTGCCAACCAGAAAGACAAGATCCAACGTCAACCACCAGAACACAGGCACTAGTCCCCTCCACCAGGAAGCCTACACAACCCATTGAACAAACCTTAGCCACTGGGAACAGACACCAAAAACAACAGGAATTATGAACCTGCAGCCTGTGAAAAGGAGACCCCAAACACAGTAAGTTAAGCAAAATGAGAAGACAGAGAGACACACAGCAGATGAAAGAGCAAGGCAAAAATCCACCAGGCCTAACAAATGAAGAGGAAATAGGCAGTCTACCTGAAAAAGAATTCAGAATAATAATAGTAAAGATGATCCAAAATCTTGGAAATAGAATGGAGTAAATACAAGAAACGTTTAACAAGGACATAGAAAAACTAAAGAGCAAACAGTGATGAACATCACAATAACTAAAATTAAAATCCTCTAGAAGGGATCAATAGCAGAATAACTGCGATAGAAGAATGGATAAGTGACCTGGAAGATAAAATAGTGGAAATAACTACTGCAGAGCATAATAAAGAAAAATGAATTAAAAGAATTGAAGACAGTCTCACAGACCTCTGGGACAACACTAAACACACCAAAATTTGAACTATATGGGTCCCAGAAGAAGAAGAGAAAGAAAAAGGGACTGAGAAAATATTTGGAGAGATTATAGTTGAAAACTTCTCTAATATGGGAAAGAAAATAATTAGTCAAGTCCAGGAAGCACAGAGGATCCCATAAGAATAAATCCAAGGAGAAATATGCCAAGACACATATTAATCAAAGTATCAAAAATTAAATACAAAGAAAACATATTAAAAGCAGCAAGGGAAAAACAACAAATAACACACAAGGAAATCCCCATAAGGTTAACAGCTGATCTTTCAGCAGAAACTCTGCAAGCCAGAAGGGAGTGGCAGGACATATTTAAAGTGATGAAGGAGAAAAACCTACAACCAAGATTATTCTACCCACCAAGGATCTCATTCAGATTTGACAATGAAATTAAAAACTTTACAGACAAGCAAAAGCTAAGAGAATTCAGCACCACCAAACCAGCTTTACAACAAATGCTAAAGGACTTCTCTAAGCAGGAAACATAAGAGAAGGAAAAGACCTACAATAACAAACCCAAAACAATTAAGAAAATGGTAATAAGAATATACATATCGATAATTACCTTAAATGTAAATGGATTAAATGCTCCAACCAAAAGACATAGACTGGCTGAATGCATACAAAAACAAGACCCATATATATGCTGTCTACAAGAGACCCACTTCAGATCTAGGGACACATACAGACTGAAAGTGAGGGAATGGAAAAAGATATTCCATGCAAATGGAAATCAAAAGAAAGCTAGAGTAGCAATTCTCATATGAAACAAAATAGACTTTAAAATAAAGACTATTAGAAGAGACAAAGAAGGACACTACATAATGATCAAGGGATCAATCCAAGAAGAAGATATAACAATTGTAAATATTTATGCACCCAACATAGGAGCACCTCAATACATAAGGCAAATACTAACAGCCATTAAAGGGGAAATTGACAGTAACACAGTCATAGTAGGGGACTTTAAGACCCCACTTTCACCGATGGACAGATCATCCAAAATGAAAATAAAAAAGGAAACACAAGCTTTAAATGATACATTAAACAAGATGGACTTAATTGATATTTATAGGACAGTCCATCCAAAAACAACAGAATGCACTTTCTTCTCAAGTGCTCATGGAACATTCTCCAGGATAGATCATATCTTGGGTCACAAATCAAGCCTTGGTAAATTTAAGAAAATTGAAATCATATCAAGAATCTTTTCCGACCACAATGCTATGAGACTAGATATCAGTTACATGAAAAAAGATGTAAAAATTACAAGCACATGGAGGCTAAATAATGCACTGCTTAATAACCAAGAGATCAGATCACTGAAGAAATCAAAGAGGAAATCAAAAAATACCTAGAAACAAATGACAATGAAAACACGAGGACCCAAAACCTATGGGATGCAGCAAAAGCAGTTCCAAGAGGGAAGTTTATAGCAATACAATCCTACCTCAAGAAACATCTCAAATAAACAACCTAACCTTACACCTAAAGCAACTAGAGAAAGAACAAAAAAACCCAAAGTTAGCAGAAGGAAAGAAATCATAAAGATCAGATCAGCAATAAATGAAAAAGAAATGAAGGAAACAATATCAAAGATCAATAAAACTAAAAGCTGGTTCTTTGAGAATATAAACAAAATTGATAGACCATTAGCTAGACTCATCAAGAAAAAAAGGGAGAAGACTCAAATCAATAGAATTAGAAATGAAATACAAGTAACAACTGACACTGCAGAAATACAAACGATCATGAGAGATTAATACTAGCAACTATATGCCAATAAAATGGACAACCTGGAAGAAATGTACAAATTCTTAGAAATGCACAACCCTCCAAGACTGAACCAGGAAGAAATAGAAAATATGAACAGACCAATCACAAACACTGAAATTTAAACTGTGATTAAAATCTTCCAAAAAACAAAAGCCCAGGACCAGGTGGCTTCACAGGCAAAATCTATCAAACATTCAGAGAACAGCTAAGACCTATGTTTCTCAAACTCTTCCAAAATGTAACAGAGGGAGGAACACTTCCAAACTCATTCTACGAGGCCACCATCACCCTATATCAAAACCCGACAAAGAAAGATGTCACAAAGAAAGAAAACAGCAGGCCAATATCACTGATGAACATAGATGCAAAAATCCTTAACAAAATACTAGCAAACAGAATCCACCAGCACATTAAAAGGATCATATACCATGATCAAGTGGGGTTTATCCCAGGAATACAAGGATTTTTTAATATATGCAAATCAATGTGATACACCATATTAACAAATTGAAGGAGAAAAACCATATGATCATCTCAATAGATACAGAGAAAGCTTTCGACAAAATTCAACACCCATTTATGAGAAACACCCTCCAGAAAGTAGGCATAGAGGGAACTTTCCTCAACATAATAAAGGCCATATATGACAAACCCACAGCCAACAGCGTCCTCAACGGTGAAAAAGTGAAACCATTTCCACTAAGATCAGGAACAAGACAAGGTTGCCCAATCTCACCACTGTTATTCAACATAGTTTTGGAAGTTTTAGCCACAGCAATCAGAGAAGAAGAAGTAATAAAAGGAATCCATTCGAAAAAGAAGAAGTAAAGCTGTCACTACTTGCAGATGACATGATACTATACATAGAGAATCCTAAAGATGCTACCAGAAAACTACTAGAGCTAATCGATGAATTTGGTAAAGTAGCAGGATACAAAATTAATGCACAGAAATCTCTTGCATTCCTATACATTAATGATGAAAAATCTGAAAGTGAAATGAAGAAAACACTCCCGTTTACCATTGCAACAAAAAGAATAAAATATCTAGGAATAAGCCTACCTAAGGAGGTAAAAGACCTGTATGCAGAAAATTATAAGACATTGATGAAAGAAATTAAAGATGATACAAATAGATGGAGAGATATACCATGTTCTTGGATTGGAAGAATCAACATCGTGAAAATGACTCTACTACCCAAAACAATGTACAGATTAAATGCAATTCCTATCAAACTACGACTGGCATTTTTCGCAGAACTAGAACAAAAACTTTTACAATTTGTATGGAAACACAAAAGACCCAGAATAGCCAAAGCAATCTTGAGAAAGAAAAACGGAGCTGGAGGAATCAGGCTCCCTGCCTTCAGACTATACTACAAAGCTACAGTAATCAAGAGAGTATGGTACTGGCACAAAAACAGAAAGATAGATCAATGGAACTGGATAGAAAGCCCAGAGGTAAACCCACACACATATGGTAACCTTATCTTTGATAAAGTAGGCAAGATATACAGTGGAGAAAAGACAGCCTCTTCAATAAGTGGTGCTGGGAAAACTGGACAGCTACATGCAAAGGAATAAAATTAGAACACTCCCTAACACCATACACAAAAATAAACTTAAAATGGATTAAAGACCTAAATGTAAGGTCAGACACTATAAAACCTTTAGAGGAAAACATAGAACACTCCATGACATAAATCACAGCAAGATCCTTTTTGACCCACCTTCTAGAGAAATGGAAATAAAAACAAAAATAAACAAATGGGACCTAATGAAACTTCAAAGCTTTTGCACAGCAAAGGAAACTGTAAATAAGATGAAAAGACAACCCTCAGAATGGGAGAAAATATTTGCTAATGAAGCAACTGACAAAGGATTAATCTCCAAAATTTACAAGCAGCTCATGCAGCTCAATACAAAAAACAAACAACCCAATCCTAAAATGGGCAGAAGACCTAAATAGACATTTCTCCAAAGAAGATATACAGAAAGCCCACAAACACATGAAAGAATGCTCAACATCACTAATCATTAGAGAAATGCAAATCAAAACTACAATGAGGTATCACCTCACACCACTCAGAATGCCCATCATCAAAAAATCTACAAACAATAAATACTGGAGAGGGTGTGGAGAAAAGGGAGCTCTCTTGTACTGCTAGTAGGAGTGTAAATTGATACAGCCACTATGGAGAACAGTATGGAGGTTCCTAAAACACTAATAATAGAACTAGCATTTGACCCAGCAATTCCACTACTGGGCATATACCCTGAGAAAACCATAATTCAATAGAATCATGTACCAAAATGTTCATTGCAGCTCTATTTACAATAGCCAGGACATGGAAGCAACCTAAGTGTCCATCAACAGATGAATGGATAAAGAAGATGTGGCACATATATACAATGGAATATTACTCAGCCATAAAAAGAAATGAAATTGAGTTATTTGTAGTGAGGTGGATGGGCCTAAAGTCTGTCATACAGAGTGAAGTAAGTCAGAAAGAGAATAACAAATACCATATGTTAACACATATATATGGAATCTAAAAAGAAAAAAAAAATGGTCATGAAGAACCTAGGGGCAATACGGGAATAAAGACACAGACCTACTAGAGAATGGACTTGAGAATACCGGGAGGGGGAAGGGTAAGCTGGGACAAAGTGAGAGAGTGGCATGGAAATATATACACTACCAAACATAAAATAGATAGCTGGTGGGAAGCAGCCGCATAGCACAGGGAGATCATCTCCGTGCTTTGTGACCACCTAGAAGGGTGGGATAGGGAGTGTGGGAGGAGGGAGATGCAAGAGGGAAGAGATATGGGGACATATGTATATGTATAACTGATTCACTTTTTTATAAAGCAGAAACTAAAACACCACTGTAAAGCAATTATACTCCAATAAAGATATTTGAAAAAACAAAAACAAAAGAAGTAACAAGAAAATAAATAAATAAGTAAAATAAAAGCTGAGCCAATGATAAATTCTTTCTTCTTTAAAGAAAAAATCTTTTCAGTAAAAGTTCCATTTCTAACATAATTTTGACCCTCTATCAGATAAACAAGATGAAGGGTAAGGAATAATGTAGGAGCGTGGTCAGGAACTGAGGCTACAGCTGTTAGCATACCCTTCCTGTTTAGTTGAAATCCTGAGACCATATAAGCCAAGCCATGAGTGTTCAGTGTTTAGCTCTAGAGAAGCAGCAAACCCAGTAAAGTCCTGATCCCAAGAAGCGTCGATAATATACCAGTCACTCCTCTCTTGAGGACAGCAGACCATGAGGCTATCCTGCTATAATTAAGGGTGAGAAACTGTTGGAACAAAGGACTTATGCAAGTCCTTCTCTCTCCATAGCATCCAGTAAATCCCTCTCCCACCTTTTAAAATTAATCCACGTAAATGAGATAGGGTTGGTTAAAATAAATATCTTTCTTAGGGCTTCCCTGGTGGCGCAGTGGTTGAGAGTCCGCCTGCTGATGCAGGGGACATGGGTTCGTGCCCCGGTCCGGGAGGATCCCACATGCCACGGAGCGGCTGGGCCTGTGGGCCCGGAACCTGTGCTCCGCGGCGGGAGAGGCTACAGCAGTGAGAGGCCCGCGTACCACCAAAAAAAAAATATATATATATATATATCTATCTTTCTTAGAACTCTTAAATCTTGAACGAAATTTCAGGGACCTCATAGAGCAACAACTTCTGAAACATTACTCACAACCAGTCTACGTGGTAGGGACACTAATGAAAATACTGAAATAACTTGTCCAAAATGACACTCTTAGTTGATGGCAAAAAATTGGATACGGAACTCCCGGCAACTTAATTCCAAAGTTCCTGCTCTAACCCTCTGCTGAGCTTCAGTGCCGCAGAGTCAGCTATAAATATGGTGAGACTACAGAAACGAAACGAAGTGTTACCTTCTCCTGCAATTCCACCGAGTTATTTGCAAGATGCTCCTCTTGACTTTAAAATATTGAGCTTGATCTGGATGACCTGCTATGTTTTACACACACACAGATTCACATATATACATATGCATATATATCTGTTGGGGCTCAGAGTGGGCCACCCCAAAATATGCCACAATGGCACATTAAGTATTTTTAATTAAAGTTATTTAAGTAATGACCAATGCAAGTGGGATACTCTGATCCTCCCTTCTGTCTCCCTGAAAACAGGAAATAAATCTGTCATGCTAAAGGTACACTCCCTGCATCTGGAGGTAGAAGGACACACTTATCACCAGAGATACAGACTGTGGGCCAAGAAGCTTATATAAACAAACATTGTTACATCTTTAATTTACTACCCCAAGCCCAAACTCTTTTTAGATTCTTCACTAATTGAGCACTCAAAACCTAAATTTCTTTGTTCTCTCAATTCCTCATAAGTTTATTATTTCTTTGTCTAAAAAGTATAAAAGCTGCCTGCTTTGGCCACTTCTTAGGTCCCATTTCTATGACTCCTCCATGCACAAGAATTAAAACTTGTTTCTTTTTCTTCTGTTAATCTATCTTCTGTCAGTTTTATTAGTCCAGCCACAAGAACCTGAGAGGGGTAGAGAAGGAAATTTCCCCCTCCCTGACAGTTCCCGAATATGTGTCATTTTTTGAGACTTTTAGTATAGCTAAATTCTCCAAGGCAGCAATTCCCACATGTCCACACTTCCTTTTAAAGTCCCTGTGAGTCTGGAAGAGAAAAGAGGGCTCATAGGCATGAACTGAGCTAGAGAAAAAGTTAGAACAAGAATAAAAAGGTAATAAAAACTTCCATTTTCAAATGAACATTCCCTTTAAATAACTTCAAAGTCTATATATATATCTATCTCATATATATACATGTTAGATACTGCAAAAGACAAGAAGGGTGAGCCCTTTATAATTAATCACTCCTATGAAAAATGAGATGTAAATATGCATCATAGGGTTGTACATTCCCATATTATACACTGAATGTTCTTCCAGAGAAAGGGTAGAAAAATGAAGCATTAAGCAATGAAAAAAAGAAAACTACAAGAGACAGGGGAGTATTAATAAAAACCAAAAATATATCCATCTCCTAGAAGTCTTGGGTAATAGAATTCTATAGTCAAACTACATCCATATCTAGTAAACAATCTTGGTCTTAAATTCGAAACCCTTTGTTTATGCCAACAGAACTGACAGGTCCTAACAAGATTAAAAAAAGAAATTACTTGCCATTCTACACATTTTTTTTTAACATCTTCTTTGGAGTACAATTGCTTTACAATGTTGTGTTAGTTACTGCTGTATAAAAAAGTGAATCAGCTATATGTATACATATATCCCCTCATCCCCTCCCTCTTGGATCTCCCACCCACACTCCTTATCCCACCCCTCTAGGTGGTCACAAAGCACCGAGCTGATCTCCCTGTACCATGCAGCTGCTTCCCACTAGCTATCTATTTTACATTTGGTGGTGTGTATATATGTCAATTCTACTCTCTCACTTCGTCCCAGCTTACCCTTCCCCCTCCCTATGTCCTCAAGTCCATTCTCTGTATCTGCATCTTTTTTTCTGTCCTGCCCCTAGGTTCATCAGAACCATTCTTTTTTTTTTTTTTTTTTTAGATTCCATATGTATGTGTTAGCATACAGTATTTGTTCTTCTCTTTCTGACTTACTTCACTCTGTATGAGAGACTCTAGGTCCATCCACCTCACTACAAATAACTCAATTTCATTTCTTTTTATGGCTAAGTAATATTCCATTGTATATATGTGCCACATCTTTATCCATTCATCTGCTGTCGATGGACATTTAGGTTGCTTCCATGGGCTGGCTATTGTAAATAGTGCTGCAGTGAACATTGTGGTACATGACTCTTTTTGAATTATGGTTTTCTCAGGGTATATGCCCAGTAGTGGGATTGCTGGGTCATATGGTAGTTCTATATTTAGTTTTCTAAGGAACTTCCATATTGGAAGTTCTCCATAGTGGCTGTATCAATTTACATTCCCTCCAACAGTGCAAGAGGGCTCCCTTTTCTCCACACCCTCTCCAGCATTTATTGTTTGTAGATTTTTTGATGATGGGCATTCTGAGTGGTGTGAGGTGATACCTCATTGTAGTTTGGATTTGCATTTCTCTAATGATTAGTGATGTTGAGCATCCTTTTATGTGATTGTTGACAATCTGTATATCTTCTTTGGAGAAATGTTTATTAAGGTCTTCTGCCCATTTTTGGATTGGGTTGTTTGGTTTTTTTTGATATTGAGCTGCATGAACTGCTGGTATATTTTGGAGATTAATCCTTTGTCAGTTGCTTTGTTTGCAAATATTTTCTCCCATTCTAAGGGTTGTCTTTTCATCTTGTTTATGGTTTCCTTTGCTGTACAAAAGCTTTGAAGTTTCATTAGGTCCCATTTGTTTATTTTTGTTTTTAATTTCTATTTCTCTAGAAGATGGGTGAAAAAGGATCTTGCTGTGATTTATATCAAAGAGTGTTCTTCCTATGTTTTCCTCTAAGAGTTTGATAGTGTCTGGCCTTACATTTAGGTCTTTAATCAATTTTGAGTTTATTTTTGGGTATGGTTTTAGGGAGTGTTCTAATTTCATTCTTTCCCATGTAGCTGTCCAGTTTTCCCAGTACCACTTATTGAAGAGGCTGTCTTTTTTCCATTGTATATTCTTGCCTCCTTTGCCATAGATTAGTTGACCATATGTATATGGGTTTATCTCTGGGGTTTCTATCCTGTTCCATTGATCTATATTTCTGGTTTTGTGCCAGTACCATACTCTCTTGATTACTTAGCTTTGTAGTATAGTCTGAAGTCAGGGAGCCTGATTCCTCCAGCTCCATTTTTCTTTCTCAAGATTGCTTTGGCTATTCTGGGTCTTTTGTGTTTCCATACAAATTGTGAAACTTTTTGTTCTAGTTCTGTGAAAAATGCCATTGGTAGTTTGAAAGGGATTGCACTGAAGCAATAGATTGCTTTGAGTAGTATAATCATTTTCACAATGTTGATTCTTCCAATCCAAGAACATGGTATATCTCTCCATCTGGTTGTATCATCTTTAACTTCTTTCATCAGTGTCTTACAGTTTTCTGCATACAGGTCCTTTGACTCCTTAGGTAGGTTTATTCCTAGATATTTTATTCTTTTTGTTGCAATGGTAAATGGGATTGTTTCCTAAATTTCTCTTTCAGATTTTTCATCATTAGTGTATGGGAATACAAGAGATTTCTGTGCATTACTTTTGTATCCTGCTACTTTACCAAATTCATTGATAAGCTCTAGTAGTTTTCTGGTAGCATCTTTAGGATTCTCTACGTATAGTATCATGTCATCTGCAAACAGTGACTGCTTTACTTCTTTTCTGATTTGGATTCCTTTTATTTCTTTTTATTCTCTGATTGCTGTGGCTAAAACTTCCAAAACTATGTTGAATAATATTGGGGAGAGTGGGCATCCTTGTCTTGTTCCTGATTTTGGAGGAAATGGTTTCAGTTTTTCAACACTGAAAACAATGCTGGCTGTGGGTTTTTCACATATGGCCTTTATTATGTTGAGGTAAGTTCCCTCTATGCCTGCTTTCTGGAGGGCTTTTGTCATAAATGGCTGTTGAATTTTGTCGAAAGCTTTTTCTGCATCTATTGAGACGATCATATGGTTTTTCTCCTTCAGTTTGTTGATATGGTTTATCACATTTATTGATTTGCATATATTGAAGAATCCTTAAATTCCTGGGATAAACCCCACTTGGTCATGCTGTTTGATCCTTTTAATGTGCTGTTGGATTCTGTTTGCTAGTATTTTGTTGACGACTTTTCATCTAAGTTCATCAATGATATTGACTTTTAGTTTTCTTTCTTTGTGACATCTTTGTCTGGTTTTGGTATCAGGATGATGGTGGCCTCGTAGAATGAATTTGGAAGTGTTCCTCCCTCTGCTATATTTTGGAAGAGTTGGCAAAGGATAGGTGTTAGCTCTTCTCTAAATGTTTGATAGAATTCACCTCTGAAGCCATCTGGTCCTGGGCCTTTGTTTGTTGGAAGATTTTTAATCACAGTTTCAATTTCAGTGCTTGTGATTGGTCTGTTTATATTTTTCTGTTTCTTTCTGGTTCAGTCGCAGAAGGTTGTGCTTTTCTAATATGTCCATTTCTTCCAGGTTGTCCATTTTATTGGCATATAGTTGCTTGTAGTAATCCCTCATGATTCTTTGTATTTCTGCAGTGTCAGTTATTACTTCTCCTTTTTCATTTCTAATTCTATTGATTTCAGTCTTCTCCATTTTTTTCTTGATGAGTCTGGCTAGTGGTTTATCAATTTTGTTTATCTTCTCAAAGAACCATCTTTTAGTTTTATTGATCTTTGGTATCATTTCTTTCATTTCTTTTTCATTTATATCTAATCTGATCTTTATGATGTCTTTCCTTCTGCTAACTTTGGGGTTATTTTGTTCTTCTTTCTGTAATTGCATAGGTGTAAGATTAAGTTGTTTATTTGAGATTTTTCTTGTTTCTTGAGGTACAATTATATTGCTATAAACTTCCCTCTTAGAACTGCTTTTGCTGCATCCCATAGGTTTGGGTCGTCGTGTTTTCATTGTCATTTGTTTCTAGGTTTTTTTCATTTCCTCTTTGAAATCTTCAGTGATCTCTTGGTTATTTAGTAGTATAATGTTTAGCCTCCATATGTTTGTAGTTTTTACAGTTTTTTTCCAGTAACTGATAACTCGTCTCATACCGTTGTGGTCAGAAAAGATACTTGATATGATTTCAGTTCTCTTAAATTTACCAAGGCTTGATTTGTGACCTAAGATATGATCTACTTGGAGAATGTTCCATGAGCCCTTGAGAAGAAAGTGTATTATTCTGTTGTTTTTGGATGGAATGGCCTATAAATATCAATTAAGTCTGTCTTGTTAATGTGTCATTTAAAGCTGTGTTTCCTTATTTATTTTCATTTTGGATGATCTGCCCATTGGTGAAAGTAGGGGTTAAAATCCCCTACTATTGTTGTGTTATTGTCAATTTCCCCTTTTATGGCTGGTAGCATTTGCTTTATGTACTGAGGTGCTCCTATGTTGGGTGCATAAATATTTACAATTGTTATATCTTTTTCTTGCATTGATCCCTTGACTTTATGTAGTGTCCTTCTTTGTCTCTTGTAATAGTCTTTATTTTAAAGTCTATTCTCTCTGATACGAGAATTGCTATTCCAGCTTTCTTTTGATTTCCATTTGCATGGAATATCTTTTTCCATCACCTCACTTTCAGTCTGTATTTGTCCCTAGGTCTGAAGTGGGTCTCTTGTAGACAGCATATATACGGGTCTTGTTTTTTGATTCATTCAGCCAGTCTATGTCTTTTGGTTGGAGCATTTAATCCATTTACATTTAAGGTAATTATCACTATGTATGTTCCTATTACCATTTTCTTAATTGTTTTGGGTTTGTTATTGTAGGTCTTTTCCTTCTCTTGTGTTTCCTGCCTAGAGAAGTTCCTTTAGCATTTGTTGTAGAGCTGGTTTGGTGGTGCTGAATTTGCTTAGCTTTTGCTTGTCTGTAAAGGTTTTAATTTCTCTGTCGATTCTGAAAGAGATCCTTGCTGGGTAGAGTAATCTTGGTTGAAGGTTTTTCTCCTTCATCACTTTAAATATGTCCTGCCACACCCTCTGGCTTTCAGAATTTCTGATGAACGATCAGCTGTTAACCTTATGGGGATTCCCTTGTATGTTATTTGTTGTTTTTCCCTTGCTGCTTTTAATATTTTTTCTTTGTATTTAATTTTTGATACTTTGATTAATATGTGTCTTGGCGTGTTTCTCCTTGGATTTATCCTGTATGGGACTCTTTGCGCTTCCTGGACTTAATTGACTATTTCCTTTCCTGTATTCGGGAAGTTTTCAACTGTAATCTCTTCAAATATTTTCTCAGACCCTTTCTTTTTCTCTTCTTCTTCTGGGACCCCTATAATTCAAATGTTGGTGTGTTTAATGTTGTCCCAGAGGTCTCTGAGACTGTCCTCAATTCTTTTAATTCTTTTTTCTTTATTCTGCTCTGCAGTAGTTATTTACACTATTTTATCTTCCAGGTCACTTTTCCGTTCTTCTGCCTCAGTCATTCTGCTATTGATTCCTTCTAGAGAATTTTTAATTTCATTTTTTGTGTTGTTCATCATTGTTTGTTTGCTCTTTAGTACCTCTAGGTCCTTGTTAAATGTTTCTTGTATTTTCTCCATTCTGTTTCCAAGATTTTGGACCATCTTTCCTACCATTACTCTGAATTCTTTTTCAGGTAGACTGCCTCTTTCCTTTCATTTGTTAGGTCTGGTGGGTTTTTACCTTGCTCCTTCATCTGCTGCATATTTCTCTGTCTTCCCATGTTGCTTAACTTACTGTGTTTGGTATCTCCTTTTTGCAGGCTGAGGATTTGTAGTTTTCATTGTTTTTGGTGTCTGCCCCCAGTGGGTAAGGTTGGTTCAGTGTCTTGTGTAGGCTTCCTGGTGGAGAGGATTGGTGCCTGTGTTCTGGTCAGTGGGCATGGATCTTGTCTTTTTGGTGGGCAGGGCTGCGTCTGGTGGTGTGTTTTGGGGTGTCTGTGAACTTAATATGATTTTAGGCAGCCTCTCTGCTAATGGGTGGGGTTGTGTTCCTATCTTGCTATTTGATTGGCATGGGGCATCCAGCACTGGAGCTTGCTGGCCATTGGGTGGAGCTGGCTCTTAGCGTTGAGAAGAGATCTCGTCGAGAGCTCTCGCTGTTTGATATTATGTGGGGCCAGGAGGTCTCTGGTGATCCAATGTCCTGAACTCGGCTCTCCCACCTCAGAGGCTCAGGCCTGACACCAGGCTGGAGCACCAAGACCCTGTCAGCCCCACGGCTCTGAAGAAAAGGGAGAAAAAAAAAAGAAAGAAAAAATAAATTAAAAATAAATAAGATACTTAAATTTTAAAAATTAAAAAAATTATTAAAATAAAAAAGTAATAAAAAGAAGAGAGCAACCAAACCAATAAACAAATCCACCAATGATAAGAAGCGCTAAAAACTACACTAAGATAAACATAAAAATCAGAAACAAGTCAGTCACAGAGAGCAAACCCCAAGTCTACAGTTCCTCCTAAATTCTATCACTTCAATTTTGGGTTGATTCGTTGTCTGTTCAGGTATTCCACAGATGCAGGGTACATCAAGTTGACTGTGGGGATTTAATCCACTGCTCCTGAGGCTGCACGTAGAAATTTTTCCCTTTCTCTTCTTTGTTCACAGAGCTCCTGGGGTTCAGCTTTGGTTTTGGCCCCGCCTCTGTGTGTAGGTCACCCCCAGGCCTCTGTTCCCACCCAGACAGGATGGGGTTAAAGCAGTGGCTGATTAGGGGGCTCTGGCTCACTTAGGCGAGGGGGAGGGAGGGTTATGGTGGTTATAATTGGAATGTGGAGTGAGCCTGTGGCAGCAGAAGCCAGCATGATGTTGCAACAGCCTGAGGTGCACCATGTGTTCTCCTGGGGAAGTTGTCCCTGGTTCACGGGACCCTGGCAGTGGTAGGCTGCACAGGCTCCCAGGAGGGGAGGTGTGGATAGTGATCTGTGCTTTCACACAGGCTTCTTGGTGGCTGCAGCAGCAGCCTTAGCATCTCATGCCTGTCTCTGGGGTCCACACTGATAGCTGTGGCTCACACCAATCTCTGGAGCTCTTTTAGGCAGTGCTCTGAATCCCCTCTTCTTGCGCACCAGGAAACAATGGTCTCTTGCCTCTTCAGCAGGTCCAGAGTTTTTCCCAGACTCCCTCCCGGCTAATGTGGCACACTAGCCCCCTTCAGGCTGTGTTCACGCAACCAACCCCAGTCCTCTCCCTGGGATTTGACCTCCGGAGCCCGAGCCTCAGCTCCCAGCCACCACCTGCCCCGGCTAGTGAGCAGATAAGCCTCTCAGTCTGGTGAGTGCTGGTCGGCCCTGATCCTCTGTGTGGGAATCTCTCTGCTTTGTCCTCAGCACCCCTGTTGCTGCACTCCTCTCCGTGGCTCCAAAGCTTCCCCCTGCCACTCCCTGTCTCCGCCAGTGTGTGGAAACTTTTCCTCCTTCACAGCTCCCTCCCACTGGTGCAGGTCCCGTCCCTATTCTTTTGTCTCTGTTTTTTCTTTTTTCTTTTGCCCTACCCAGGTACGTGGGCATTTTCTTGCCTTTTGGGAGGTCTGAGGTCTTCTGCCAGTGTTCAGTAGGTGTTCTGTAGGAGTTGTTCCACATGCAGATGTATTTTTGTTGTATTTGTGGGGAGGAAGCTGATCTCCATGTCTTACTCCTCCGCCATCTTGAAGGTCCCTCTCTCAAGACCTCTTTTAACTTGGCTACAGAAACACGGCAATATTAAAGACAAGCTACTGAAAGCTATGTTTAAATAAATCCTTTTACTCTAAAAATATTGACTTTAAGTAAGTGAAAATGCACCAATTTTGAAATTTTCAAAAATGAAATTTCTAGAAAATATCACTTCTATTAACGTTTGAAATTAAGACATAATCATAGAAGAGTTGACTGGTTAAAACTACCACCTGCCATTCTACTTTCAGAGTTTAAGCAAAGACATAAAAAACAACATCAACTCTGCACACAATAGAATAATCATATTATTTAATTCTAAACTTTAAAAATAGCAGTTAAATGTTAAAGTACCTTCTAAATGCTGAAGAATGTAAAGAACCCAGGAGTCCGGTTTTTTCCCTACAGAAAGAACAGAGAATGGCTGTGAGAAACCCCAGGAACACTCATAGTGGCTGCACCAAAGTAACTGGAAAGGTGCAGGAACATAGTCTCTTGCCCTCCAGCCTATGAAGAAAAGCTTCTTTAGCCATTCTACAAAGTCCAGGGTGTGGTATTTTAACATTAATTTAGATTTTAAAGTGAGAATCTGGTAAACCTTAACATTTAATGACTTCCTATTATGAACCAGTGCACAGACCTGATGTATCAGAGATGACTACGGGATGACATGTTTATCACCTAACACATAATAAGTGCTAAGGATATGTTAAAGTGTTATACTTCTCCCCTAAATAACTCAGCCTTTAATAAATAACCCCACTAACCTAATTATCACATATTTCTACCCCCTTCCCCCAGCCAACATATCCTAAATCCAGCATAAGGATTAGGTGATTCTTTCAAGTAAGCAAAATGGATTTGTCTTTTATCATATTTCAGGATCAAGGAGAAAAGAAGAAAGTCCACATGCCCAGTGCCCCAGTTTCTCATCTCAATGCTAGTCCCTGCCTCCTCTACAAGAAACAAAGCTCGTAAGCTTACACACACAGGGATGCTGGAGGAATGACTAAACAACATGAAAGTGAGTTGGAAACAAAGTGCTAGATAAATACAAGTGATTACATAAAATTCTGCATGTTACGTATTTATATTTACTGTCTCTGTCTGATCATTCAAGTTGTGGCTTAAAAGATTAGCAGAAAAATGAAAAAAACTAATGTCTTTAATCAGTATGTGAACGCCATAACAGAGGCCTTGAAATTAAAAACACAGAAATGCTGCAACAAGAGAACATCCCTTTGTTGTTGACATTCTAAACCTGGTTAGACATTAATAGCATTTCAAGGCTCTATTAAAGTTAAAATAAAACTTGTGAAGAAAAACTATATTTTATGCATATATTTCTGTGTCCTTTCATTTATGGCAGCCAAGTTTCCATTAGCAATGTAAGAATGCACACTCAAGAGTGAATTCTTCCCAAAGAGTTTGTTTTTTAAACATCAGCTTTGCCTAGAGTAACTATGTATAATTTTTTTCACTTCTATTTTTGACAGAACAAAAGTTATTTGAAGTTATTAATTTTTATAAATAGAATTCTACCTAAGTATATATGGGTTTTTCATTACTTTAAAAATATTGTTAATAGAAAAAGGTAACTATACAGTTATTTCATTTTAGATAATGGATATTTTAATGTATATATTTACTGTTTGTCTTAAATTATTATTCCTATTTCCTGTATGTAACTCCTTCCACTAAGGTTCTTTAATATTTTATGTCACTGGAGAATAACCATGCCAGATAAAATATCTACCAGTTTAATATTTTCACATGGTTAACAATGCAGATTATAATAATAGATTTTTTGCTTCTGAGACAAAACATCCAGTTGATGGGCTGAGTTTTTCATTCTCTAGTTAAAATATTACTAGTTGCTGTATGTACAACATACTCACAACCTCCAAATCAGGGACAGGGATGGTCCCACTGCATAACTATCAATAAATAAACTGAATCTGGTATCAGCGAAGCACCAGGTAAAATCTCCCTGTCTTTTTCTGTGTTTTTATTACTAATTACATAAATATAACCTGTCAAATCCTGGAAGCAGCTGTAGAAAACTGGTAAGAGTCAAGGACCTGAAGTGTCAGGAAATCAAATCTACAACTGTTTATCAAACTCCCACCATGTGTAAACACCCCAAAAAACATGGGGTTCTAAGTACATGGGGTTTCAATCTACTAAGTGTGACTTCAGAGTGAATCTGAATCAGAAACGAAGCAAGCAAATCCCCAGCAAATGCAGCAACTGAAAGTATGGAGAAAGAACTGGAGTATTGACCAGGAAGAGGGGCAGGAGGGAAATCAGGGAAAATGATCAAATACCTGTAAAAATTTCCCAGGAACAAGGGTACACAGAGCAACTGTAAAAGTCACGCAGATAGAAGGTGAAAAAAATGTCAGACACACTAACAAGGACAATACGTATTTATACTTATTTAGAGACAAATACTTAATCCAGCTGGCAGCACCTGGGACAAAACATCCTGAGGGCTGGGACTTACTGGATAATTTTCTTAGGTAAATGCATAGCAAATTTAACATTTTACCCATATCAGTGTCTAAAAGGTGAAAAATACTAACTCAAGAGATGACTTATTTAGTGTCATCTTAGTTGAGTAATATAAAAAGCACAGTAAAACCAACTAATTTATCAAAACATTCTCATTAAAAAGGCTGACTATATCCTGAAATTTTACTCAAAGTTTTCAAAGGTATTATTATGTTTTCTGCAGTCCTCATGAAAAGTTTTCTTTTATTACCTGTTTAAAAACCTCATGAGCAATGGTAAGAGAAAATTCAAGTTTATTTTGCTCCTCCTAAATGCCAGAAGCCGTTCTAGGTGCTATACATATGTTATCTTATTTAAGAGCCCTCGCATTATAACTATGAAGAGACTATGTCTCTCGCTCCATTGAAGCTGAGAGAACACACTTTTCAATAGTTTATGGTGCAAGAAGACTCGAGGCCATAATTACTATAGACAGTTTTATTTGGTGATAGACCGCTCATACTTATTATTCGTTTCAGTCACAGCTTATTCTCTTGCTGTGTTTAACTGTGTTACTCCCCATGGTTTTGGCAAGATGATGCAAAACTAAGTAATATCATTAATCTCAATCCATGACCAGTTCCTTCAATCTAAACTAATTTATGTACATATTCCTGACTATTTGGCTGATAGGAAATGATAGCCTAAACACTTCAAAAACCAGAGTAGTAAGTTAGTTAACAATGTACAGTTTTCACGACTTCAGACAACAGAGGATATATAAATACAGAGAAATGTCACTCATCAACTGACCCAGATCACGTGCCTATTTGTGAAGTTAGAAGATAGCTTATCCTTAGCCACTTAAGCTGAATGAGTTGGCTACAAATATTCTCCCCTTACTACATAAGTTTCTTTGCTGTGATAAAAAAAAAAATAGCTTAAGTGTTTTTGCTTTTTTTTGGCGGTACGCGGGTCTCTCACTGTTGTGGCCTCTCCCGTTGCGGAGCACAGGCTCCAGACGCGCAGGCTCAGCGGCCATGGCTCATAGGCCCAGCCGCTCCGCAGCATGTGGGATCTTCCTGGACCGGGGCACGAACCCATGTCCCCTGCATCGACAGGCGGACTCTCAACCACTGTGCCACCAGGGAAGCCCAGCTTAAGTTTTTTGCATACTTGAGAGAATGAACTTTACCCAAGAGATGAAAAAACTGAATCAGAAACCAGGGTTCATTGGCCTTATTTGTCATCTGTGCCAATCATGAAATATGAGTTGGAGAGTAATTTCATTACTCTGCATTCTTGTTTATTTAATTGTAAAATATGAACAATGACACCTCACACTTATGATGAGAAACAAATTCTTATTTATATTTTTATCATACGTTTTTTACTGCAGACAAATTCTGCATAAATTATTCCTCAAGTAAAAGGACAGGAAAACAGTTATGGAAGCCACATAATTAAAGAGAGCTGCTCCCAAGTAATGGACGTCATAAAATTCAAAAGCATCTCTCTGTAAGTCACATGGTACTGGAAGTAGCTCACCTCTACCTCCCGATATCCTTGTGCTACTATCAGAGATCCATTTTATTCCTGTTGTCTATGATATAAACTCCCTTCAATCACGCAGATCATGAAGTATAGAGAGACACCTCAGAACACTCCCTTGGGTTCAATGCTCTGGAGAGACCTTAACTTTTCTGAGGTTGCCAAATAGGCATTGTTGTTTGAGCAGAGTCTAAGAATAAATTTAAGGTTCACTAATGGCAGAGGCTTTGGTTCTAAGAGAAATGTCAATACTAATATGAGGAGGTGTTTTCTCTTGTCTTCTTTGTCGAGAAAAATACCTTGGTGTACCTCTTTGAGCATGAAAGGTAGCTGCCATATTTATACCTCCACTATTGCCCAAGGTATGATTTGGGAAGAGAAGCTAAGACAAAAAGTATATATAAAACCTAAAATAGTCTGCATAACTAAAAGGAAAATGTGAAGTTTTTCAGAATAGCCCAAGAGAAAGGCGACAGTGGGAAAACAAAACAAGGCCCAGTAATATGGTGGTAGGAGAGGGGCATGTCCAAAGTGACATGGCAAGTGAGAAAGACCACTTGTTAATAAATAAGGGCAGGAAGTTTCTAGGAACAGTGAAAAGTGATTGTTGTTTTATCCTAGGCTCTCTGCAATGATTAAAATGTCAATAAAGGACTGCCAGGTGTGACAATCATGGGATAACCCAGTGGAAATGTGAAGGAAGAGGGATGATGTCCAGCATGAGATGAAGCCAGTCAGGGAAAAAGGACAGCAGTGGCAAGTGCTCAGCGACAGCTTCAGAGAAAAGGACTGTCACTGACATAGATGAAAGGTAATCTCTACTCCCCGTGACCTAGGAATCATCAAAGATATTGGGTAGGGCACCAGTGGACTTCCCCAAGTAAGCAGTATGGATGTCAATTTTTTTTGCTTTTAAAATAGAGACAGCCTGAGGATACTAGAGGACAGGGAAATATCAGAAAAACCCAATGTGATATCTTTAAGCCATAGCTTATGGTTTATTTCTCCAGCAGCCATGACTATTGCAAATATCCACAGGGAAGTAATAAAGCATCTTGGTAGAAAACTTTATTATAGCAACATATATTGGTATGAACAATAAATCATGTTCATAAGCTGTTTAAGAGGATCGCTTTGGATATTATTATACTTTCATTGCATTCCACTTTCTTTTTGCCAGATTATTATCCTCCAAAAAAAGATGGGGTCATTAGGTAGGTGGCTACCCTAATGAATCGTAAGTATAATTATAACCATAAAATCATTTGTTCTAATTTAATAAATTTGAAATGTGTGGTAATTAAAAGAGGGAATGTGCTAAAGTTTATATTTGTCATATTAATAATAGTCACTAAGAAATTAGTTATAAAATATATAGATATAGCAAATTTCATTTCTTAAGAAACAATTTAAAACATGCAGGTGTCTTTGCATATGCAAACAACTCACTAGCATGGGTTAGTGAAGCTTATGGCTTAATGTACTGATTATACTGAGTTGATAGTGTACCTGCAAGATTCACGTCCACCTGGATCGTCAGAAAGTGACCTTACCTGGAAATAGTGTCAATGTGCATGTAATTAGTTAAGATACGAACATACTAGATGAGTATGGGCCCCAATCCAATGACTGGTATCCTTATAAGATGAGAAAAGATGGAAATTATGACACAGAGGGACACAAAGAGAGAAAACACCGTATGAAGACAAAAGCAGAGATTGAGGTGATACATCTGCAAGACAAGGAATGCCAAGGATTGCCAGCAACTACCAGAACCTAAGAGAGAAACATGGAACAGATTCTCTGTCAGAGCCACTGGAAGGAACCCACACTGCCAATACCTTGATTTCAGACTTCTAGCCCCTAGAAACACAAGAGAATAAATTTCTGTTGCTTTAAGCAACAGTTTGTAGTACTTTGTTTCTGGAGACCTAGGAAACTAATACCTTGATCACATATCATGTCCATCTGATAATAAATAAGAAAATTTAATAAGGACATATTTTGTTAAGCTTATTTGAATAATTGTGTGAATCTGAAATGAACTAACCTTCCTTTATTTAAATAGATTTCACAATTCAGTTTTTCCAGTTGTTCAGACCAGTGTTCTTTCAATTATCCATGTTAGTAAGGCTCTAGTAATATCTTAAGTTTTGAGACATCCCTTTTTCTAGTGAAATGATCCCTGTTATTTCAACTCTTGCCTCCTGACTTTAAGATGAACTCCTATGTAATAGAGACTTAGAAATCAGAAAAGCAGAAGGCTATCACTCATCTTTCTAAGACTATTTCACTTCTAGGTTAGTCATCATGACAGTCATTCTTTAACTCCCTTCTTCAGTAACCAAATGAGTCTCTCAGAATAACGGTGTTTGTACCTGTTGTTCAGATTGTCCACTCACTACATCTAATTAGATGGCATGGAAGCAGACAGATAGTTCCCTGATGGTGTTCAGTCGCTTACTTTCCCTGTGAAGTTGACTGAAGTTAAGTGTTGCTAAGCACTCCTTTTCAGTGAGCTATTTAAGAAGGCAAAGGAAAGAAATAATTCACTGACTTTTGGTCTTTTTAATTTTTTTCCTGAGGCCATCAGGGTAAAAGAGGCAGTCACACAATTCCTGAAGCCTGAAGTAGAAAAAAGAGGAAAAAATTATGAATACTAGCGTTATCTACCTAGTACTTTCCAACTTCCTCACATCATGGCATGCATAGAAAACAATCCTGTTCCTACAGCACATTGAGTTCACCAGAAAAGGCTGTAAATGATCCATTTATACACAGTGGTGCACAACGAATCACGTGATGGGTGTGAAGCTCTGATTAGGTCATTTTATTACAAATATTGGGGAACACATTTGTGTGTGTGTGTGTGCATTTACTGTAGGTTTATTTAAATCTCTGAGAGAAAATAACTAAACTAAAAGAAAATTCCTTCCTTCCTTAAATTTAGCATTTGCTTATTTAATAGCATCATCTGAATATCTATTAATGGCAATATATCAAATATGAATATCATGATATAATTTTTTACCCATTTTTCTCTTTTAACTTACTGCATTCCTTCATACTCAGAGAAAACCACACATATACACATATTCTAGAAGAGCATAATACATAAGATATTTTTTGAAGTATGGTCAATTTATAATGTGTTGGTTTCAATTGTACAGCAAAGTGATTCAGTTATACAGATATCTATTCATATATATATATGAATATATATATATATTTTTTTTTTTAGATTCTTTTTTTCTGCACATTCGATGCAGGGTGAAGTGGCAAATCCATTGCAGAATTACAAATCTTGCATAATAGTAACATAGACTCTAAATCAATCTTGCATCAAAATCATAAATCTTGATAACACCAAGGCCTTCGTAAATGATTCAGTCATTCCATCATCTGTCCTCTAGGTCCACCCCCAGATTAAGACCATGGAAAGGGAAGAATTTGAGGTCAATACCAATCAAGTCTGTGAATTAAGGCTGTTAGTTTTCCTCTGAGAGGGCATTTTGCATCAGGCCTGAGTTATAAGCAGAGCCAAAACTGGGTGTGAAAGTTAGAAGAGGCAGCATTAAATTTTTCTTTCCAAATTTATTTGCTTCTAGTTTTCCAAGAACTATAAACTCTGACTATTTTCCATGTTCTCAGGGCCCTTGGATAGACAGACAAAGCTTGACGATTTCAGAGGAAACATAGGCCAAGAAACCATAGCATTGAGTGTGCTGAGTCCGGACAAATGATATTTACATACATATGCAAATTTGAAGAGAAAATGTACTTCTTTAGGTTTCAAACACCATATAGATACAAAGCAAAAATAAAAACCTGTTGCAAAGTTTAAAAAATCATAAATCTTGACAGTGATGTAGCCAACATAGGAATGACCCAACACAGCTATAAAATGCACATTCCAAGCACTTGTACTAAAAGTTAGATGATTTAATTTATTCTGCTCTTATTATATGCAAAGTTCCTATCATCCTTATATCTTCTTTAGGAAATGATAGAAATTAACCTTCTTTCAACAAGTTTGCATCCCCACAGAAGTCAAGCAATGTGCTAATTCACCTAATTTACTTATTTCTTCTAACTATGTTTGCTGGTTCTTATTTCACCTTCATGACACCATTCTAAGGAGCTAGCAATTGAGGGGAAGAAAAAGGAGAAACTGATGTATGGGAAAAAGAGAGAGATAGGGAGAGAGAGAAAGAGGTTGAATTTAATAAAATTAAACATATAAAACTCCTGATATTCTAAAATATTTGAAAACTAGTTATATATTCCTATTCCTAAGAAAAATATTTTCATAACAATCTACTCCTAAATATAAATTCTACTTATAAATACAAATTTAAATGACTATATAAATGAAGAATATATCCATAAAGAAAAAGAATATATTTACGAAGAATATATTGATAAGAATTCTTTATAATCAAAACATGTCCATATGCTTACAAGTCTTTCCCTCTCTCTGGCCCTTGGTCTCAGCTCCAGTAGAAAGGAAGGATCATTATTTAGCAAATTAGAGAAGAAACAAACTGATCATTACTTACAAAGACAAAATGAAAACTATTTAACTAAAGCTAATACAGCTGAAAGAAGCAAGGTCATTTAGTGAATTCGCTTTTGGCTAATTGACCTACAGATTATTTCTACGTGAGCCTGGCTCTTCAAAAATAATGTCAGCCAAAATTTTAATAGAAGGTGGTTGGAACCAAGTTATGCTTCATAGATAACAGTCCTCTCATCTGTTCTCCATTACAGTGTGTTTTGATATTATCTTCATTGGAGATCATTTTGTTTTTTTCATCTTTCTCTTTCTGCCCTCTTTTATCTTATCACCCAGATTTTCTCTGCCCATTGAGCATAGAGAGACTTATGGGGAGAATCACAATGAATAGCCTTCCATCCAAATAGCCTGCTTATCTCAAGTCCTCAGGAAAATTATACTACACTCATTCTATTTTCTTTGAAGTAGACAGGCTCCACCCATTAGACATGTAGATCTCTGTTTACAGAATTAAAATTTGGTTTTGGCATTGAAAAGTTTTTCATAATCATTTTCTATTCTCAGTTTGCTGAAAATTTGCTTTTTAATAGCCTACCAATTTGTTCAGCAGAAAATCTATTGATTCGTTATTGCACACAATATTCCAATATCATTATTTGAACATTTAGATACATCCATCTTCATCCCCTCATGTCTGCCATCCTGATAGATGTAATAGCCCTCACAGGAATCCTTGTGGGACCCCTCCCCAAAACAGGTCCTCATAAGCTTAAGTAAATTATATCAAATGATAACGTGCCTTGGGGGTTGTCCAACTAACTTTATAATAATCAGTCATTTTTCTCTAAGTTTCCAGGAGTCACATTTCAAAAGCAAATTTCAAGATTATATTAACTATCCATTATCTTTTTAAAAAATGTGCCACAATTTTTCATATCACATCTCAATTTTCAAATCAAGGTGATATCATTATAAAACAGGATTTTCACAGCAGCAGAAAAGAATGACAGTAACTCTACATTTTAAAAATGAATTATGTATTTGCATCTAAAATAAATAAACTACAGCAACAAAAACATAACTTAAATAGATACTTTGCTCTTAAGTATTTCTAATATTCTAATAAATAAAATTTCAAAGTACAGTTAGATGTGTAGCAGTTTTAACATTAGCATTGTGAGGTGCTTGCAAGGTTTTTATTGCAAGGTGCTTGCAAGATTTGAAATATCATCACAGCAGAATAAATAGCTTCTTTAGCTAATTAGAATACTCAGAGCAGCTGTTTGTGAAAAAGCATTCCAAAATGCTTTTGGTCAGAACCTCTTTCTCCGAATTTTTTGAAGTGGACTAGCATTTATTATTTTAACAAACAAAAGTGGCTGTATTTTAAATTTTCATATACTTTTTTAAATTTAATGTTCAAATAAAACAATACAATAGTCACATATATTTCAAACTCCTAAATATTAAAAAAATATTGGATTTTTTTTTAATACTCAACTCCCATCCCCTTCTCCTTGATCTAATTATGCTGCCAGCTCATTTTAGAATAGATACTACTAGAATAATACCAGAATTGAAAGCAGGAAGGCAAGTACTAGATATAGTTAATTTAAATATATTTATATTGAATTCTTCCTGCATCTCAGGTGGAAAGATTTGTTTCCATCTGTGGAACTATTACTGAGTTACCACTTTTCATTTATCCCCTAAATGTATTGGGCCTGTAAATATTGGAGGGTGACATTCCTTTGTTCACAATAACAGAAAGAGAGAAACAATGACAAGATCATGGTTTGAGTGACGTGTTTATTGAGGACAGATCTGGACCTAGAATTGTGAGATTTTGGACAGGCTACCCTCCAAAGAAATATTTTTCAAAAATACATTCAATCTTTGTCAATGGGAGCAGTTTTAGTTAATGGAGTGCTGGTCTAGTTGATTGGCACAAAAGTCAAAATAAAGGGAGGTGGGAAAGTGGAGCCAGTGTGTAAAAAGTGCTCTTAAAAGAAACTAGCCTATTGATGAGAGGAAAGGAAAGGACCAGTAACTGGTGGGGGATGTGTGGCCTGAGTCCTGGTTATGCCTTTGAGAACAGTGGAATACTCATGGATGATAAACAGAGCACAGAGTTTACCCAACACATCTTTGAATATAAACTTGAAAGAGAGAAGCATAAAATAAGGAAAAAAGGGAACTGAGGTCCATGATGAGAAAAGAGGTTATGAGAGAATCTAGCTTTTCTAAATGACTTCAAATTCCCAGGTACACCGTATTTCAGGGTACTAAAATAATTCACCAATAAAATGCAATATTACTGACATCAATTCTTGAGAACAGTATAGATGTCCAAAAGGAAATCTGAACAAAAACTTTTCAACTGACCAAACAGAGGCAAAGACAGATTCTGTAAACCAATGAGCTCAGTACAAAGGTGTGCAAAGCGCTAGACTACATTATTGGAAGCAGGGTATATAAATGTTTAGGAAAAGAACCCAAGGTCAGCCACCAACTTGTGATCACTTAGAACAAATTGTATACAATCGACCTTAATTCCTTCTTTGAGAGAGTTCTAGACCAGCAAGTCAGAGAACTGAAATGCATGCAGAGAAGAGGTCACAAACTATGCCCCATAGGACAAATACAGCTGGATGATTTTTTTAAATGAAAGATTATTGGAATAAAACCAAGCTCATTTACTGTGTTTAGTTAAGATCATGAACCTTCTGTTTTCTCTCACCACACACACCTCCCCCACTTCCTTTTGGAGAAGCCAGCTATGATACTGTTAGAAGAGGTCCATGTGGCAGAAACTATGTCCTTCTGTCAATATCCATGAAGAATTGAGGCCATCAATAAAAGATGTAAGAGTAAACCTTCTCAGAAATTGATTCTCCATTCGCAGGCAAGGCTTAAGATGACTGATGCCCTGGACAACATTTTGCCTGCAACTTTATGAAAGACCCTGAGCCAGACCACTCCAGCTAAGCCTCTCTCTCCCAGATCCCTGACACCCAGAAACTGTGTAAGATAAGAGATTTTGTTCTTATTTCTAGAGAATCATGTTCATCAATCTTACAAGTGATACCAGGGGAGAGGGTGTGGAGAAAAGGGAACCCTCTTGTACTGTTGGTGGGAATGTAAATTGATACAGCCACTATGGAGAACAGTATGGAGGTTCCTTAAACTAAAAATAGAACTACCATATGACCTAGCAATCCCACTACTGGGCATATACCCTGAGAAAACCATAATTCAAAAAGAGTCATGTACCCCGATATTCACTGCAGCACTATTTACAATAGCCAGGACATGGAAGCAACCTAAGTGTCCATCAACAGATGAATGGATAAAGAAGATGTGGCACATATATACAATGGAATATTACTCAGCCATAAAAAGGAACAAAATTTACTTATTTGTAGTGAGATAGATGGACCTGGAGTCTGTCATACAGAGTGAAGTAAGTCAGAAAGAGAAAAACAAATACTGTATGCTAACACATACATATGGAATCTAAAAAAAAAAGGTTCTGAAGAACCTAGGGGCAGGACAGGAATAAAGATGCAGACGTAGAGAATGGACTTGAGGACACAGGGAGGGGAAAGGGTAAGCTGGGACGAAGTGAGAGAGTGGCATGAACTTATATATACTACCAAATGTAAAATAGATAGCTAGTGTGAAGCAGCCGCATAGCACAGGGAGATCAGCTTGGTGCTTTGTGACCACCTAGAGGGGTGGGATAGGGAGGGTGGGAAGGAGGGAGACACAAGAGGGAGGAGATATGGGGATCTATATATATTTATATCTGATTCACTTTGTTATAAAGCAGAAACTAACACACCATTGTAAATGATAAGGTGTGGGAGGCAAATATTATTATACCCACTCACAGACAAGAAATGTGAAACTAAGAGATTGAATGACTCAGTTAAGTTTGTGAAACTAAGAAACAGAAATGAACCTAGAATGACCTGAATCTAGTGCGGCATACTTTTCATTGTACCGTGCTACCTTCCTGAATGTTTTCCATGATCTCTATACCATAACTTATAACAAATAAAATTATTCACATGTTAACATAGTATTAGAGTACAAAATAGTTTAAATATAACTCTATTGGTTTTTTTATCCTCCCATGTACATTTTAAAAGTATCTGAACAAAAAGTTGATGGCTTGTTTAGTACTTCCAAACAACAAGGTTTTTCTTACAATATTTTTTAAAAAGCTACCTTTAATTCAAACTGGCAGGTAATTTTTCTAAAGAGTCTAGAATGATGAAAATAGCATTTTATGCTAAGACTCTTGAGACTGTAAACAAAATAAGAAGAATTATGTGTTTGAACAAAAAATTATGAACTATGGTTTCAAAATTTATTAGCATAGACCTAAAAGCCATTTAAAAGATTGAAAATGATACAGTTTTTCACTAGCTTTTCAGCTTCTTTCCAGCAGGGAATTGACAAATCCATTAGAGCCGCAAACCTATGTCTGCAGAGAGGGTTCAGGGATAAGCTCAGAGACATGTAGGTGTACCTACAATCATTTATTTTTTTTAATTACTGTGGTATATTGTGGGATGATGTCACAAAGTTCATGTGGCAGAGAACCACATTCCCCCTGAATTCACTGAGATTTCTATAACCAGTTCTAGTGCAGCGTTGGGGGAAATTAGGTGAAAATCTATCATTTCTGCTTATTATTTATCTCTCAAGATTGGTAGCATTATGTCAGTTAGTTATGTCAGGGTGACCCTCGTGATTTAGCAAAAGATGCTTACTTTGTACATTTGGCCACAATGACTCAACTTCTCACCTTCCCAGACAGTGACACTCTCCAGGGTCATCTGAAGGTCTGGCATTTTACCTTGTCATATTTTACCACATTCTCCTGCCTCTTGCTCTCAGGAGTGTCATTTGTCCCTATTTGCCTTGACTCACACTCCACAACCTGGAAAAGTTTTCGTCTATAAAACATTCATTAAGTTGTGGAGGAAAAGATTCCCGTATGGTTTTAGTCTCTCAAGAACAATTGATAGCAGCTTCTCCCTGGAGAATTTAACCACCTTTCTTCTAAAAGTGCATGGCTTGAAACAACCACAAACCTCCAATTATTGTGGGACATTATGAAATCATGGAAAGAGCACTGGACTTAAAATCAGAATATGTGACCTTGAATCAAGTCTCCATCGCTTAGCTTGGTAAAGTCACTTTATCTCTTGAGTCTGGGTTTTGTTCACTGTTAGGTATGAAAACAATACCTACTTCAGAGCTGTGGTCGCAAAAAAAATTAGACAAATCATGTAAAAACAAGTAAGTATCCAAAATGCGTGAATTTTCTACCTAGGGATATAATTTTCCTGACTAAGGTTATTGACTTTTTAAGTCCACAGAGCTCCAACTAAACATAGATGTTCATCAAACGAAAATTATTATCCAGGGAAGTAAGAGCCAATATGTTAACAGAAGGTGGTAAAACCTTTACTGAGTAAAATTAAATGTGTTCTACTAACTGCACTTCACATATTAAAAACATTATTAGAAAAAAATCACAGGAGTATTATAACCTACCAGACTTTTTTTAAGTCAGGAAGACTTCTTTTCAAAGATCCATATTTTACATTCTGTCAGAAATAAAATCTCAAAACTCATCGTAATCAAAGACTTAAGTGCAGAGTTATATCTGTAGGTCACAGGGAACTGAAATTTGATTAGAAAAAATACTTTCCTAGCTCTTTCTCCCTCCCCTATGCCCCATCATTTCCTTACTAATAACCCTTACTATAATTAGTTCTTGTTGGATATAGGATGGCATGAATCAGATCTAATTTTGATGATAAATTGGCTATATATTTTAAATAGAGAAATACAATGTTCTTGATAGCGAGATGTCTGCTTTATCTTTTTTAAAAGAGATAAAGTTTCCTGCAATTATGTCACTAAGGAGAACTGGTGGGAAGAGAGTTGGGTGACTCTAATTTATTTGCTCTAAATTGGCAGAGCTCCTGTTATAACATGATGGTCAATACTTACGGGAATGTAGCCACAGGGTTTTTACTGTTATATACGTAGATACTTATTTCTGTAGTGCCATAACATTGTAAGGAAAGAAAGTCTCTTTTCTATGGAAAAATCTAGATTGGGCAATTCTGAGTCCACTTCTATCAACCCTCAGAGAAGTCATGGCTTGTAAGAGTGGGGCTAACAAGGGCGCTAAAGATCTTCATGTGTCAAATTTAAATAATGGAAGACTCACTCAGAAATCAAAGGGAACTCGTGTGTTTACAAAATGAATACGCTGGCAGTAGAAGGGGATATTTTCTCATTTTTAATACAAAGCGTTTTTCTCTTGAGAAGTAAGTAATAAAGCTACTGAATACTTCCAGGTGTCTAAAAAGTCATACAGCAAGCTGGATGCTTACTTGAGTTCAAATTAAAAGAGGCCAGCTAAGATTTCCAAATGTAAGCATTGTTTGATTTCAGCAAGAGGGACCCAAAGCCTGAAATCCTAAGGTGATATGGAATAACGATAGCTGTGAGACATGCATCCAATACAGACTTCGTTGTGTCACCACCTTGGTCTTCCCGCCACCAGGCTACCCCTTGAAGGCCCCAGTATATTAATCTCAGAGAACGAAGCAAAATTACCAAAATTACCATTAACCCAAAATTACCGTTAACCCTGGATTTTTTCCTCAAATTTGTAAATAATTGTTTGCTTTCTTCCCTAAAGGAATTTGGTACTGCTTTTATTTACTGCTATGAGTAGGATTATATCACTTACCTATCAAATAGTACAGGGAGAGCTCTACAAGCTGTTAACAAGTAACTTTGACAGTTACTCTTAATTTATATTCATTTTACTTTGGCAGTTACTCACCATGAGTAATGATTTTCCTTCTTTCTATTTTTAACACATATTATTTTATAATGAATCTCTAAGTAGTCTACTTTCTTCTCATCCAATGTGCATATAATTATATTCAGGTATTAATTTCCTGTATTTACCTCATGTTCTATGCCTCGTTTTTAAATTTTAGTACATTTTTTTCTGTTGAAAACTGGCACATTATCCACAAAGAAGCATGCAATCATAGTTCTCTTGTACTCAAGAGAATTGAAATACTATGATTTACTTTTAGTGAACTTTTGAGTTTGAATAATAATTTTATTATTTCTGTCCACATAGTAACTTTTATATTATATTTCATCCCCATTAAAGTATTTAACAAAGGCACTAATTTGGAACTATTTTCTATCCCTATTAAAACTCTGTTAGAAAAGTCTGTGAGTTGTGCTCCATATCTTTCCTAATGCTTCGAAGATATATATGACCATTTAAAATCCCTCAGCATAAAATGAGTTATTTCTACCAGGATCATAATTTTTGAAGACAGTAGAATTTTTTTCAATTTCCCAGGTATTCTTCTTCAGAGATGTGTCATATATAGCAGTCTCTGTCCCCGTGTTACTTCACCTAATAAAATGTGGCATGACATGGGAAATTACAAGCATATGCAATTAGAAAATTTGTCAAATGTAAGACAAAATATTTTCTTTTCTAAATATGTGAAGCTCAGCTCCTGAAAATCTATATCTACTTTAAGGATTTTTTAAAATAACAGAAAACAATTTTGTTTGGTAATGTGGCAGGTTGGGGAGGAAGGGAAGGATGACCAAGAACAGGAAAACATTCACTTATTAGTTTGCCAAATTTATGTCTAAATGAATTAACCACGTTGTCCAAATATAGATAACTGAGAGAGTTAATATTTCCTCTATATTTTCCTAAAGAACCCTTCCTGGAACATTTACATACTTCAATTTTCCAAGATCTAGAAAAGAACTCTTATTATACTAAGAAACTTGGGGAGACAGAAAGGGGCACAATTAGGGATATTTTTCACTTTTTCCTCTGGACTGGCATGCAGTTAAGCAGTCCCTAGGCTGGCTTGCCACACTTTCATAGATTTTGCTGGGAAGGAGATAACTAGTCCAAATGGATTTAGACAGTTCATTACTTCCGGCACAGCAGGCAGCATGAGCTTCCTGTTTGCGTGGTTCCCTTTGCTCCCACCAAAGCCACAGCAGGGTGAAGAGGCAGGCCCAGGTAGATACTGCACACAGAGTGAATCTGTCACAGCTGAGAAACACTGAACTTAGGAAATGCCCAACCTGCCATCTGGCTCCACCCAGCTATGATATTTAAGGCCAACAACCTATAGATTCAGGTCCATCCAAGGCCTAAAATGAAACTGCCTGAATAGGTCCAACAGTATTTCCTTGACTAGGTTTAAAATTTATTTTCCTGGGGACTTCCCTGGTGGCACAGTGGTTAAAATCCACCTGCCAATGCAGGGGACACGGGTTCGAGCCCTGGGCCGGGAAGATCCCACATGCCACGGAGCAACTAAGCCCGTGCACCACAACTACTGAGCCTGCGCTCTAGAGCCCACAAACCACAACTACTGAGCCTGCGTGCCACAACTACTGAAGCCCACGCGCCTAGAGCCCATGACCCACAACAAGACAAGCCACCGCAATGAGAAGCACTTGCACCGCAACGAAGAGTAACACCCGCTCTCTACAACTAGAGAAAACCCACGTGCAGCAATGAAGACCCAACACAGCCAAAAATAAAATTAATTAATTAATTATTTTTTAAAAGCCTATTTTCCTGCCCCAAGCATGGTATGCTTAGGGTAACACTCTGAACAACTTTAATCAAAAGATTAAAATAAGCTACCATATGTAAGTTACCCAATATACCGTAAGTATCCCAGCATCCTATTGAACACCAATAGGTTTTGTTTCCTCCTTCTTTACAATAGTTTTGCCTTCATAAATTTGGTTGTCCTCCAGTTTCTCCTTTAAAGCAAAGCAAAACAAACAAACAAAAAGCCTAGGGGCCTACCTAAACCCCAGTCCACTTGGCTGAGACACTGACGTATTTCACTCCTATCAGTTCCACAATTTTACATCCCAATCTCCGCTAGCTAGAATTCTATTATAACTCAGGTATCTTCCAAATTCAAACCATCAGCATATAGCTGACTATAACCACTGCTTTTTTTCCTAAGATACCTCTTACCACCTTACAGCCTTGGACAATCTCTACTGTGACACTGAAATCAGCCAAGCCTGAACACAGATTGCAACTCATGTTTGGATACAATGATCTAGATACCTGACAATTCTATAGGGAATTGTTCTATAGGATTAAAGACTTTCCCCAACCCCAATTACATCCCTGTTCTACTTATCCTCTCCTTGCCAAGTTACAGCATACCTCAAGTGCTGAAATTTTAAGAATCCTAAAGCAACGAGGAAAAAAACAGATCCTAATTTTTTAATATCTCCTATAAGTTCCCTTCATCCATTTATAGAAAATGGCCCTTTTGGAAATAGGTGCAGGATTTCTGCTTCCAGTATTAATAATTAAGCTCTG
This sequence comes from Monodon monoceros, assembly GCF_005190385.1. Taxonomy (NCBI): domain Eukaryota; kingdom Metazoa; phylum Chordata; class Mammalia; order Artiodactyla; family Monodontidae; genus Monodon; species Monodon monoceros. The sequence continues at coordinate 73,835,429 of NW_021703776.1, read as the reverse complement.
ATTCCTTCCTGCAGATAACTGTAAACACTGGAGGGAAAACATTTGAGGACACTGGGAGGTGAATATTCAGAGTTTGGAGAAAAGTCAACACATGGAAGAAGGGAACTTCACAGGGTGAGTTTTCCATCTTTCTAACTTTAACTTGAGGACAGTCAATGACTGGCACCTGGCCAAAAACTTATATTCTTTGTGGCCTAAAGGAGCCAAAAGACAGAGTTTGGGACAACCAAAAGTATAAAGTGAGTGAAGATCCAAGAAAGGAGAAAGTCAGAGAATGAACCCAAAGTTTGTGTAAATATTCTGCCAAAATTTCTTGCTGAACCCTGAACCATATATGAGCAAGACAAACTCAGAGCAACCCAGGTAAAGGTAAGAGAACTGACCTGGGAGTTGAACTGATACCAAAAAGACCAACTTTATAGTGAGTTAGGCATAACAGGCATACAAGGTAATTGCCTGCTTAAATTAAAAAAAATTTTTTTAAAAAGCAACACACTTTGGAGGAATATAACAGAACCTAGAGTCTCCATGATATAACATTCAAAATACCCATAACATTGTATAGGCCAAAATTACTTAACTTATGAAGAAATAAGAAAATGAGACTCATAATAGCAGGGCCCTGGATTAGGGTTAGTCAAGCAAAGCATCTAGAATACAAAATTAGGGAAGCATTCATTCTCAGGGTCCTGGAGGTGCAAAGTCAGCATCTAAAATAAGGGACTCCTTAAATTTTGTGTTCTAGTAAGCTTACTTGTCTCACTCTAGTTCCAGCCCTGACCAAAAGAGAGCACCTAGAGATGACTAAGATATTAGAATTAGTGGGAATGGATTTTAGCTCAGCTATTATAAGTATGCTTAATGTGACACTTGCTTAATGTACTCATAACAAAAGGAAGTGTAGAAAATCTCAGCAGAAAAATAGAAAATGTAAAAAAAAAAAATTAAATGGATAAAACTGATAAAATAAAATACATAAAATAAGTAATTCATTGGATGATATTAAGAGTAGAATAGAGATGACAGAGGGAAGAGTCAGTGAACCTGAAGGTAGATCAATAAAGATTGTCCAATCTGAATATCAAAGAAGAAAAAGTGAAAAAAAAAAGTTAATAGAGTCTCATGTACCTGTGGGAAAAGATCAAAGTCTAGGATACATGTAATGTGAGCCCCAGAAAAAGAAGACAGAGAATGGGACAGTAAAATATTTGAAAAAATAATGGCTAAAATTCCCCCAATTTAGTGAGAGACATACATTTATAGATTCAAGAAATTTAAAAGTATAAAAACAAAGAAAACTATGACTAGCCACATCACAGTCAAACTGCTAAAACCAAAGATAAAATGAAAATATTGAAAGCTTCCAGGGATGAACAACACATTACACACAAGGGAACAACAATTAGAATTTTTATTGACTTATCATCAGAAACTGTGGAGACCAGACTATAGAAGAAAAAAATCTTTAATGTACTAAAAGAAAAATACCATCAATCCAGACTTCTAAGACATCAGAAATATACTTTAAGAATGAAGGCAAAATAAAGACATTTTTAGATAAAAGAGGACTAGGAAAATTTGCCACCAGCAGACCCTTACTATAAGATATGCTAAAGGAAATTCTTCAAGATGCTGAGAAATGATTCCAGACAGAAAACTGGATGCTCAGGAAAGATTGAAAAGTATCAGAAATGGTAAATATTTGAGTAAATAAAAATAATATTTGATTTTCATTTCCTTAAAGCACATATGAGTGGCTTAAGCAAAAATTATAAATTATCTTGTGGACTTTATAATGACTGTAGAGGTAAAACATGACAAAAGGACAGGAGGTAGCTAAACAGACATTTAAAGTGTGGCAAATTTTCTCCCATCCATTTTTTGTGAATTGGTATAATATTGACTTTAAGCAAATAGTATTCCGTGGAAAGGGAAGGAAGTTATTATTCAGCATGACTCAGTGACAGACACAATACCAGGCACTCCATGTGTAAACTGTATGGTAGAACAATATCTTTGAAAAACTGTTTTTTTCTTCAATTTCCTTATATACGTAGGCTATTCATTCCCTTGTTTACTTAGTCAGTGTCTCAGAGAAGGAATGACACAGAGGAAAGGACAGAAATAAAATAGTATTTTTATTTTAAAATTTTAGGCTTTATAAGACAAGCTTTTACTCAGAGTAAGGTAGAAAGTCATAGGAGATCCAAGAGCGGAGGAGTGAGAAGATACACCTTACCTTAGGAAAAATCGCTCTGGATGTTCTGTTGAGAATAAACTGAAGGCATGGCTAGAGTAAAAGCAGGAGGAATGGTGGGGAGGATATTATAATAATCCAGGTGATTGATGATGGAAGTTGGACCAGGGTGACGGCAGTAGAGAAAGTGAAATGCAGTTGTATTCTGGATATATTCCAGGATGGTAACATATCAGTGAAATAAAGAAGATGTGATACACACACACACACACACACACACACACACACACACACAAAAACACACGTACACAAAGGAATATTACTCAGCCGTAAAAAAAAAAAATGAAATTTTGCTATCTGCAACAGCATGGATGGACCTGGAGGGTATTATGCTTATGCTTAGTGACGTAAGTCAGACAAAGACAAATACTGTGTGTTTTCATTTATATGTGGAATCTAAAAAATAAACGAATTGAATATAGCAAAACAGAAACAGACTCAGATCAGAGAAAGACCAGTGGTTACCAGCGGGAAGAGGAGTGGAGGAAGGGGCAAGATAAGGAAGGGGATTGGGAGGTACAAATTATTAGGTATAAAATAAATAAGATATAAGAATGTAACGTACAACACAAGGAATATAGCCAGTAACTTTAAATGGAGTATAATCTGTAAAAATACTGAATCACTATGTCGTACACCTGAAACTAATGTAACATTGTAAATCAAATATACTTCAATAAAAAAATTAAGTCTATGCAAACTTCAGTTGGATCCAGCTGCACAAATAAACAATGTATGTGTGTGTACATGCTGGACTATGTTATATTGACTGTATGGTAGAAATACGGTAGCAATTCTAAGATACATATCAGATGGTAATGAGATGCTTCATAGTGAAAGTGTCTTTGATCAGGGATCTGAAGATGAGATAAAACATGGAGAGATGGAAGGAAGGGAAGGCTTTCTAGGTGAACTCAACAAGGAGACTAACACCTCAGAGGCATGAATGGCAGGTTCACAGGACACTAATGCCCTTCTCCGAGTTCCAAATCTTCTGTGTCTTGAAATGAGTGATTTTCAATGGGGTGGGAATGGGAGGCTTTTTGTGGGCTCTCCCTCTGAAAGAGTTTCTCTTAATTTTTAAGGATGGGTAGTTTGAAGAAACACATCTGCCAAAGACCCCAATTTAAATTTAAAACTGTGGGTTCAGGTGATTTATAAGATGGTTCTGTGAATGGAAATATAAAGTTAGAACATTTAGTTTCCAAGGTCAAGAAGGAATGCATCAGTTGTTTAGCAAGAAGGAATGCATCAATTGGTACTACCAGTCCAGGGATGGAACAGCATCTGCGATTTTCCAAGAAACTACTATGTATGAGACACTCTGCTAGGCTCTTTACACGGTTGTGTGTTTAGTGCTCTGGGACAAATTAGAAAGTAGGTATTTTCACCCTAATTTTACAGATGAGAAAATTGAGTCTCTGTAAGATTATATAACTGATTCATAAAGAACTGCCTGATGCTCTTTTAAACAACTAATGCTTTTTCCACCAGCCCTTTTCTTCTTAACAGACCTTAATTCAACGTCTTTTCCTTCTGTTTTGCTTTGAAATATATATATGTATATATATATACATGTGTATGTATATACGTACATATATATGTATAATTGAATGATAGATAGAGATGTGTATTGATAAAGATAAGTAGATAAAAATTAATTTGCTATTCATATTTTTTAAAGTTAAGTGATCTGTAGCCTAAAGTACAGAGGATTGTGGATCACCGCTTTCTTCTACCATAACGTCTAGTGGGACATATTTTACTATTCTAAATAATAACTGGAGTTTACAAAGCACTTAGATCCATAACAGCATATAACAGTTGGTTATGAAATCTCATTATCTATTGTTTCCTATTATTTTGTTACTACTACATATCGTTTGTCACACACGAGTTATTTGAAATCACTAATTATAACAGATCCTCAGGGAGAAATGCTATTCTCTTTAGAAGTCTTTGCTTCACTTTGTGGTTTCCAGGAGTATATCAGAGTAAAATCAAACAAAAACAAAAAAGCAGAGAATGAACATAGTTTAATTTCAGAAAACATCTGGAAAAAAATGTGATAACCAGCATTCAATTTCCCCAAAACAGTTCGTTCTGTAAGTCATTTTATTTCTATATGCTCAGCTGCTGCTATCCCTGCAGTATATATCTTTGTCCTTAGGTGAGCACTCAGAAATGGAGCTGCAATCTCTAGAGCACCCACAGCCACAAGCTGCCACTTGTGCATTTTTCTTTTTTACCACCTAGCGGTCCTTTCTTTCCACCTCCTTCATAAATGCCTTCTCATTCACTGTTCTCCCTATAGATCCTTTTATGCTTGTTTCGCAAAGCCTTTAACATCACCTGCCCTTACAAGCTCCAGGTGATTTATGATTTAATTCTGCTCAAATTTCCATTCCATTCTCTGGTCTCCATTAATACGTTCAGCCTTAAGACAACCAGGAAATCACATGCCCCTTCTTCCCACATATTTTGTGAATAATGGCATTTTGGTTTATCACTTCTGTGACCTGGCTTCCCACATCTAAGCTCTCCAAATGCCAGGGCTCATGCTCAGAAGCTCTCATATTTTAAATATGTGCTACAGCCCTGTAAATGCAATGACCTCTTTCTTCCCCTGTTAAAATTTTGCACTATGTATCTTATTTCTTTTTCATTTTTTCAAAGATATACATCTACTAAAATCTAGCCTTCCTGCATTTAGGCATCCTTCCAGTCTCCATATTATTTTACATTACTGTTATAGCCACATTGTCATACTCCTATTATTGTTTCATTTCAGAATGAAATGTAATCCTGGCTGGCTTAACAACATTATCATTCAATTTCTCTAACATTGTCTTCCTTATTTCAGGGCAAACCCTTTCTAATATAATTCAAGAGTCATCTTTCTATGTTCTGGATACAATTTTTCAAATATTTTCTCCTAGTCTGTGGCTTGTCCTTCCATTCTCTTACCTGTTCTTTTCATAGCAAACATTTTTAATTCCAACATGTACATGAATGTATATATCAGCATTATTTACAATTTCCCCAAACTGGAAATAACCCAAATATACTTCAATGAGTGATGAATAAGCAAACTGTGGTATATCCATACAGAGCAATTCTATTCATCAACAAAAGCGGATGAAGTACTACTATACACAACAACTTGAACCTCAAAGGATTTGCTAAGTGAAAAAAATAAGTCTCAAAGGTTACATACCATATGATTCCATTAATATGACATTCTGGAAAAAAATATTGGAATAGGGAACAAATCAATGGTTACCAGGGGTAAGGGTAGGGGAGAGGGTCTGATTAAAAGAGTCAACAATAGAGAATTATCTAGCATGTTGCAGTTGTGCAATAACCAGATGAGACGGTAGTTACAAAAATCTATGCATGAGTTAAAATTTATAGAACTTAATGCCAAAAATAGTGAATACTACAGTATGTAATTTTTTAAAAGAGTAAGATACTAAAAGCTGAAAGGAAATCAGCTTTGACTCTACTCACAGACATCCATCAGCCATACCTATAACTTCCTCCAAATGGTAATAAGCCCCCAAGAAAGGGTGTACTGCCCTATACACCAGCTAAACAATTTATGCTGACTATCGCAATTCTGCTTATATTAATTACCTGAAGTCATTCCAACTGAAAAACAAATGCTCAGAATAATTATCATAATAATATAATAATAATCATCATATAATATTCAGATTAGAAACAATATGACTAATTTAGGATGGTGTCCACATGAATCATCCTTTTTTTTCCTAAAGTCTTTGGCCCTCCACCTGCAGACTTTCAGCTGTGTATCTTTCACTAACTTCTCTTACTCAGCCTGTCACCTGGATTTATTATTATTTCCCATGTGCATATTGCAAAATTCAATCATTTTTATTTATTTATTTCCACTAAATTGCGAACCCATTCAGAGGATAAATGACATCTTAAATTCCTCTTATATCTACCACATTACCTAATTCAGTGATGGGCACAAAGAAAGAGCTCAGTAAACACTTGCCACTTGATCTTTTATTGTATATTTCTTCTGTCACCAGCTGACCCAGGGCACTTCTGGACCCCGCATATCACCACACTGGATCCTGGTTCTCCTCAAAACATAGGTTAGAGGGCTCTTATTTTTTAGCTTTGTTTTGTTTTTGCATTTCCCCATTATGTAAACTCAAATGCATCCCAGATATCTCACATCTTTTAATGTTTTTATTTATTTTTTCTTGTATGAGAGAAAGAAAGAGCCCATCAAATTAATGAATAGAGTGGAGGTCAGTCCTCATTTATACACAATGATTTTTGTCAAATGTTTATTGAAACATTTAAGTATCTAGCAACTGATGAACATCAACAATGGTTAGTAAATTAGTAGATTGTTTTGTATGGCTTATCAGTTTCTAACCTACTTATTCATTTAGCAAAAACTAGTGTCATAATGAAGGGATACTGGAACATAAAAATAGTTGCTGGAACTTGAAAATATCTTGGAAAAGTCAAGAATTAGACAATAGCTATGTATCAGCTGAACTTTGTGACATAGAAAAAGTGGAATTTTCAGCTAGGAACATGAAAGTCTGGAACGGGTGCTAATAAAGTAGCCACTAACAATATGTAATTATTTAAATTTTAATTAATTAAAATTAAGCATAATTTAAAAATTCAGTTCCCCATTCACACTATCCACATGGCAAGCACTCAGTAGCTACATATGGCTAGTGGCTACCATATTGGAGAACACAGATATAGAATATTTCTATCACTGCCAAAAGTTCTATTGGAGCAACAATAGATGGTGGACATGAGAATGCATAGATGAAGAGAAAAATGTTCTCTGGAGTAAATCTGTAACTTAATTAATAAATTAAGTATAAAATTATTAAATTTGGAATTCTGTTGAAAAAATTTTGGTTAACTGAATAATAATTATACTAAAAATTGTGCAGAATTACTAAAATCAAAATTAACTATTATAGTCCCTAAACATATATTGAGTACCTTGTGACTAAAATATTTTCAAGGAAAAACATTAAAAACTCAAGTTTTCAAGACTTCTAAAACTTTTTACTAATATAAAAAAATATAAATCTTTTTAATTATGTAAAAATGCCATTTTTCACCATAAAAAAGGATACTTAAAAGTGACAGGAGGACATACATTTTTATTTTGGCTAAAAACAATACTTTCTTACTGTGAAATTATCTTTAACTGTAAGTTAAATTCTTCTTTGTTGATATAGTGAATTTTCCATGTCAAGAATTAAAATATATATATATATTCATAAGCCCTTAACAAAATTATATATTTGCTGTATTTGAATCTTGAGTAGTGCAGCATAATCTTGGACATTTAATCATTCAAATGGAGTTGGACTGAAAAGTACCATTGCACTCTCTTATAACGAATGGGTTTGCTAAATAAATTGAATAATTTCCCCAATTGACAAAATATCTCCAAAGTCATTTTTAGCACTAAAATTCTAAAATAAATTTGAGGAAAATAAATTTTTGTGTATTGACCTTTAGAAGACAATACTTAAACCAAAGTAGATGCAACTATCTACAAATGTAGTTCATCAAACTGTTTATTAGAGCAAATCCACTGAGTTTTCTACCTAGAATCATATTAGTAATTCAAAGTTACTGCATGTGCTTAAAACTAAAAATGTTCCTTTTTCTATGATTCCTTAATTTGCATATTTAATTTCATTCTAAAAAGTGAATCTTTCCAGCCACACCCCAAAATAATGAGTTTTTACTGTAGTAGTATCTAAAATTAGGGTAAGTACTAGGGCAGTTGGCCATACCTAGGAGTATCTAATATATCATCTTAACGAAAAATATGAAGTAATTTTGTCCAGATACGGCAAGCCGCAGAGTTCTCAGAAAACTGGTAGCTACTTTTAAAATGATTTTTTTCCCCAAATTCGGGTCTTGACATAACTATACTTTTCCTGTTGAGAATGATGATTATAGCAAAAGGGAACAAAGTTTTAGGATATGATTTTAAAAGTGAGGGCTGGATGTTAATGTTACAAACTTTAGAAAAAAAAATGAATGTGATTTCAAAGTCAGAAAATGGATGCTGATAATAACTTTATATAATTATTTATCTTCTCCGTATTAGATTATTTCTCAAGTAGCATCATTTGTCTGTTATTTATTTGATATCCATTACTTCTGTCAACTGTAAGGAATTATCTTTATAACAGAAAAGTTTAGCATTCATTTTTGGTTCTTTCTTAGGATTTCCATCTCTCTGCTTACATTGCTCTTCTGTTCTTGCACGCTGTCTACTTTATTCATTAGCGCCCTTAGCATATTTATCATAGTTATTTTAAATTTCCAGTCTGATAATTCTAACTTCCCTGCCATGTTGTTCTGATGCTTGCTCTGTTTCTTCAAATTGTGCCTTTTGCCTTTTGGTATGCCTTGTAATTTTTTCCTGATGGCTGGACAGGATGTACCAGGTGAAAGGATGTGCTGTATATAGGCCTTCAGTAGTGCGGTGGTAAGATGGGGGCTGGGAGGGAGTGTTCTATAGTCCTGTGCTTAGATATCGGTCTTTTAGTGAGCCTATGCCCCTGGACTGCAGACTTCACAAGTGTGCCTTAGTTTCCTTCTCCTCCCTTAGGTGGGGCAGGATGATTAGAGTGGGCTGGAGTTGGGTATTTCCCTTCCCCCAGGTCAGTTAGGCTCTGATAATGCCCCAGCAGGTTAGGCTCAGGTTAATTAGTTTACACCGAGGGCAGGCCTTGTTAAGAACACAGTGCTCTGGCGTATTTCAAAATCGATCCTTTTCCCTTCCCTCTGGCAGAAACAGAAGGGGGTTCTTCTCCACTATGTACTGTGGGAACCTGGTTGAGATCCTGGAGATAAATTTCACAATATTGTGGGTGGTCCCCCATGACTGGGTCCCCATGGAGTTTTTAACTCTCAGACTCGGCCACGCCGAGCCTCCAGCAATTCATCAGTTACAGCTCAGGTTATCCTATCCTGGCGCTGTTTCCTATGGCAGTTTCTGCTTTTGAGTCTCTGCTCTGGTAAGTTGTGACTCCCTGAATTTGCCTGTCTCCGCAGTCTTTTTACTTGTCAGGACAGTGTGATGACTTCCAAGCTCCTTACATGCCAAACTGGAAACTGGAAGTCAGCAGTTTATTCTTGATACCTGAAAAACTAGAACCTGCTCAGGTGTCAATTAATAGGAAAATGGATAAACAAAATGTGGCATATTCTATAATGGAATACTATTCAGTAAGAAAAGTAAAAAAGTGGTAATACATGCAATAACATTGATGAATCTCTAAACAGCATGCTGAATGAAAGACGCTTAATCCCAAAAAAGTTTTTATGTAAAGTTTTAATATAAATGACTCTCTATAAATTTCTAGAATAAGCAAAACTAATGTAGGGTAGAGAAAATCAAAATAATTTTGATATGGAGGAAGGGGGTTTATTGGGAAGAGACATGAGGGGCTCTTCTTAAGTAATGTTCTGTATCTTGATAGGCATTTTGGTTGCACAGATATATGCATTTGTGGATACATATCCCGTTGTATACTTGAGATTTGAGCACTTCATTGTATATAAATGTTATCTTGAAATATAAATAACTATTGAACTCTGATAATATGCATGCTGAAGTATTTGAGGAGAAGTGTACTGATATCTATGACTTAATTTGAAATGCAGCAATTAAAAAAATGGATTGATGGATGGATAGAGGATTGGATGGACAGATATGTGATAATGCAAGTATAGAACATAAGAATTTAGATAGAGAGTATATATAAATTCTCTCAAATTTTCTCAGTGTTTGAAAATTTCTTTCAAAAGTGTTAGGGTAAGAAAGGGGAATTATATAAATGTGATTAAGCAGACAGAGGTATGGCCTTAAATTAAGAAGAACTGAGGTTTAAAAGCAGGCTCAACTACTTCCATCTGTGAACTCATGAGCAAATTACTTTGCCTTCCTCAGCTAAGATTTTATATTCTGCAAAATGAAAATACTAACACTTAGGCAACAGGATTGTAAAAATGTTTAACCAGGAGAGGATACTAGCTTTTAGATAGATTTAAATTCCTCATCATTCCTTGAAGTTTCTCATCAAGTATTATTCCAGGGATCACCATGCTTTTGGAAGAGATTTTTTGCAGTGGGTTAGAATATTTGAACTTGGAGACTTCTGCTGGTCTCTTTAAACTCTAGGATTTCATGTTTGGATGAGTCAGTGATTCCTAACTGAAATTTTTATATTTTTGTAAAAGGCCTCTATGTTTATTTTTCTTTATATATGTGCACAACTCATTCATCAGGACATTACTGAACTTAATGCTATACCCCTTCTACTCTCTAATAATATAACATGCTACACACTACTTTGAAAATTCACAGCAAAATTGTAGCAGCCCTCAAAAGAACATAGGAAGTATATTTTCTAATCTTACACTTAATTGATAAATTTTCTTCTAAAGGTTATATAAGTTATCATAAGCACTTTGAAGAAGTCACTGATAGAATGAAGGAAAATCATCCACTTTTAAAGCTCCAAAACAAGGAAAGAACTTTGAGACTTATGGGCCAGCAAAAAACAACAACAAATCCAAAACATTGTAAGGTTCAAAATAGAGAGCTTTTTAAGATAATTTTATTAATTCCCTATAAAAACTTAAAAGACTCAGACATGGAAGTGGTTTCAGAAAACTTGAATGAGCTTACATTAGAAATTCCCACTTCATGCTTTGTCATCATCATTGCTGCCATCAGTTGTAGCTCATTACACTGACTGCAATGAGAAAGAGCCTGCCTTGAAACCCCAGCACAGCTGGGAAACACTGAAGATTTGGCATGAAGAACACATTTAATTTTTGCTGCTTTCTATCAGAAGAGATTTTATAGCAAAAAGTACTGTAATAGATGTACTTAACACAGTCATAAAGATGGTTTAAATTTGAGCTAGCTTATCTTTTGGAATGAAGCCTTTGGAGAAATAACTGAGCATTTTTTTGTAGTATGGCTTTCAGGAACTTCTTAAGAAAGAATAGTTTTTATTAGCTAATTAAATGTGTTAAATATAAAGTTTATTGTCTTAAAACACAGGAAAATTCTGTTTGGGTACCTCTTTTAAAATATTACCTTTTGAGGAAATCTGAGTTCTCTGTATCTAAAACATCTAATTCAAAATGTTGTCGTTTTTAATTTTACTACAATTTTTAATCTCATTCCCCCTTTTTTGGTGTTAAAAAACTAAAACACCATTTCTCCAATTTTTTTCTTTAAGCTAAGATCCACTATTCATTTGAATTTCTTTTCTCAGATATAATAGAATAATAAATTCATATATGAACCTATTCACATTAAAAAAATATAAGAATAAGCTACATTTGTATGCATTTCTGCTTAATCTAAAGGTTGCCCTCATAAAAGATCCTGCCCCCAAGATTTATATTTGTAAAGCTAAGAGAAATTTCAGTAATACAGAACAGTCAATGCATTTTTTCTAAGCTAAATGACTCTTCATATAAACAAAAGAAAGAAAAAAGGGAACACAAAACTTTCAGTATATGTTGTGCATATTAACAACATATCCAAAAAGAGTATTTAACAATGAGTTATCATGCAAGCTTCTTCTAAAACAGCAGTTCTCTACTAAAGGTGGTTTTGCACCTCCATGGGACATTTGGCAATGTCTAGAGACAGTTTTTGTTGTCATGATGTGGGGAGAGGCTTACTGGCATATAGTGGATAGAGGCCCAGGATGCTGTTGGACATCCTACAATGTCCAGGACAGTCTCACAAAACAAAGAATTATCCATCCCAAACTGTCAACACTGTCACAGTTGAGAAACTCTGTTCTAGCAGAAGACAGTAAGTCAAATTCCAAAACCCATATAATTCATTAAAAATAGAAAATAAAACAATTGATGAAGGCGGTAATATACTAACAATACAGATTCAAATTGTGTTGATGGAGGGCCGCAATAAATCTCCCCAGTCTCTATTTACAATAGCCAGGACATGGAAGCAACCTAAGTGTCCATTGACAGATGAATGGATAAAGAAGATGTGGCACATATATACAATGGAATATTATTCAGCCATAAAAAGAAACAAAATTGAGTTATTTGTAGTGAGGTGGATGGACCTAGAGTCTGTCATACAGAGGGAAGTAAGTCAGAAAGAGAAAAACAAATACCATATGCTAACACATATATATGGAATCTAAAAAAAAAAAAAAAAAAGGGTTCTGATGAACCTAGGAGCAGGACAGGAATAAAGACACAGACGTAGAGAATGGACTTGAGGACACGGGGAAGGGGAAGGGGAAGCTGGGACGACGTGAGAGAGTAGCATGAGTAGCATGGACATATATACACTACCAAATGTAAAATAGATAGCTAGTGGGAAGCAGCCGCATAGCACAGGGAGATCAGCTCGGTGCTTTGTGACCACCTAGAGGGGTGGGATAGTGTTGGAGGGAGGGAGATGCAAGAGGGAGGGGATATGGGGATATATGTATACATATAGCTAATTCAGTTTGTTATACAGCAGAAACTAACACAAAATTGTAAAGCAATTATACTCCAATAAAGATGTAAAAAAAAAAAAAGAAAAAGAAAAACCTCCCCAGTCTCACTTCGATTTGTAGGTTTCCCTACAAATCAACAAGCAAGGAACTGAGTCATGTTGTTTACAGAAAATATTAGTCCCCCTTCTTTGCCATAAAGACACAGCATCGTCTTATGAAAACAGAATGCCATAACAAAAAGGACAAACAGGGCTGCTATTGCTCAGTCCCAAATTAGGAATTAACTTTTCTCACCTAAGGATGAGGTAGAGTTTAGTACAAAATCAACTGACTAAGAGTAAGTAGTGACAAAAAAACGCAGCCCAGGCTCCATTTGCAGAGCTGTATCCAGATAGAACAAAGGCCATACTGTGGGGCTCTGTACACCCAGATGGCAAGCCTTTTTCGGTTCATCTCCTTAGAGGTTCCATATAGGCTACCAGTGGTCATGATGGTTCACCCACTCACTGCATAAACACAGAATGCTAAGTGAAGCAGAGAAGAGGAACATTAGACAACACTCAAAAATAAAACACTTTCCCTGTGTTCACAAACCTTCTCCGGATTAGGTAAGGAGCTGAGGTACTTGGGGAGAATAAATAGATAATAATGGTATCAAAGTGATCTAAGCTGTGTGACATCAAGTGCTTTGTTATGAAGCCTGGGGTAATTCCCTTTGTATCTTTTCTTCACCGGCTTTATTCCAGTATAATTGACAAATAGATTGTAATTACTTAAAATGTACAATGTGATATGATGTATATATACATTGTGAAAGGATTCAAGTTAACACATCCATCACCTCACTTAATTACCTTTTTATTGGGGGGTGGGGATGAGAGTGCCTAATATCTATTCTCTTAGCAAATTTCAATTATACAATACAGTATTATCAACTATAGTTACCACACTATACATTAGATGCTCAGAACTTATTCATCTTACAGAACGTTTGTACCCTTTGACCAACCATTACTCATTTTCCCCACCCACTATTCCCTAGCAACCACCATTCTACTCTCTGTTTCAATGAGCTAAACTGTCTTTTTTTCTTTTTAAGATTCCACACATATGAGTGATACCAAGCAGTATTTGTCTTTCTCTGTCTGACTTACTTCACTTAGCAAAATGCCCTCAGATTCATTCATGTTGTTGCAAATGGCAGGATTTCTTTTTTTTAGGGCTAAATAATATTCCATTGTGTATACAGGCATATCTTATTTTATTGCACTTCACAGATACTGTGTTTTTGCAAATTAAAAGTCTGTGGCAGCCCTGTGTTGTCAGATGATGGTTAGTATTTTTTAGCAATAAAATATTTTTAAATTAAGGTAGGTAAATTACATTTTTAGACATGCTATTGCACATGTAATAGACTACATATAGTATAAACATTTCTTTTATATGCGCTGGGAAACCAAAAACTTAGCGTGACTTGTTTTATTGTGACATTCTCTTTATTGCAGTGGTCTGGAACCAAACCACAATATCTCTGAGGTATGCCTCTATATGTATCACATTTTCTTTATCCATTAAGCTGTTGACAGATACTTAGGTTGTTTCCATACATTGGCTATTGTTAATAATGCTGCAATGAACATAAGAATATAGACATCTCTTTGAAACAATGATTTCATCTTTTGGGGATATATATATATATACCCAGAAGTGGGACTCCTGGATCATATGGTGATTCTATTTTTAATTTCTTGAGGAACAGCCATACTGTCTTCCATAGTGGCTTTTCCAGTTTACATTCCCACAAACAGTATACAAGGATTCCCTTTTGGAGAAAGCACCAGCATCTGTTTTCTCTTGTCTTTTTGATAATAGCCATCCTAACAGATGTGAGGTGATTTTGATCATTATGAATTTGATTTACATTTCCCTGATGATTAGTAATGTTGAGCATCTTTTCATGTACCTGTTGGCCATTTGTATGTCTTCTTTGGAAAAATGTCTATTCCATTCCTTTGCCCATTTTTAAATCGGGTTAGTTGTTTTCTTGCTATTGAGTTGTATGAGTTCCTTATATATTTTGGATTTTAACCCTTTATCAAATACGTGGTTTGCAAATATTTTCTCACATTCCATAGCTTGCCTTTTCATTTTGTTGATGGTTTCCTTTGCTGTGCTGAACATTTTTAGTCTAATGTAGTCCTGCTTGTTTATTGTTACTTTTGTTGTTTGTGCTTTTGATGCCAAATCCAAAACATCATTGCCAAGACCAATGTCAAGGAGATTATCCCCGATATTTTATTCTAGGAGTTTTATAGTTTCAGCTCTTACATTCAAGTCTTTACTCCATTTTGAGTTGGTTTTGTGTATGCTGCAAGATAGGGGTCCAATTTCATTCTTTTGTATGTGGATATCCAGTTTTCCCAACACTATTTGTTGAAAGTACTATCATTTTCCCATTGTGTATTGTTGGTGCCCTTGTTGTAAATGACCTTATATACATGGGTTTCTAGGGTCTCTTTTGTTCCATTGATTTTTGTGTCTTCTGCCAATACCATACTGTTTTGATTACTGTAGTTTTGTATTATAGTTTGAGATCAGGTTCCATTATATCTTGCATCTCAGAAAAACAAGTCTAGAATTG
Source organism: Monodon monoceros (assembly GCF_005190385.1). Taxonomy (NCBI): domain Eukaryota; kingdom Metazoa; phylum Chordata; class Mammalia; order Artiodactyla; family Monodontidae; genus Monodon; species Monodon monoceros. The sequence continues at coordinate 73,819,990 of NW_021703776.1, read as the reverse complement.
TATTTCCAAATGTAAATAAGTGAATAATGAGAAAATTCAAACAAAATGCAAAGCAAACATAGTTAAGAATCATGGAAAAGATGGGTTAGCAATGGGAGGAGAGGTGTGGAGTACAAGATGGAATGAGGATTCCCCTGAGCCAAAGAAAATGTGACTTTAATGACTTTTTACATGGTTGAGCAGCCACAGGAGGAGACATTTCTTAAGGACTTTCAGATATAGACTGGGATTGGACACCAAGTAAACAAGTAGAGCAGATACCCTGCATTTTTCTAGAGCATACTAAGTAGGCAAGATTTCATAGGAATCACTAGATAAAGGCTTTAATTAGAGATAGCTTTGTGCAGGTGCATATGTAGAAACTGAGAGCAGAGGTCCTAAACAGTGACATGAGGAATCCTGTAACCCAAGGCTGAAAAATAAGAGGAATCCAACTTGGACAAGAACAAAGAAGATTGACTCCCCTGGCCACACTGGCTAAAACTTTTAACCAGATTCTAATCCAAAAGATTTGTAGGAAATTGGTAGAAAACCCCCCTTGTAATAGGAATCATTGGTAAGGTTAAGGAATCTCAGTCCACACACTCAACACTGCAAAAACTATTTCAACATTTTTATGTAAAATGTTGACCATGGTGATAAGAAATTCAACCCAATTATACATGGTGTTCTTCCTTACCGCAAGGTTGTGCACAGGTCCAAGTAGGCCCTTTGTCATTTAGCAATCAATCAGTACTGGCCTGCTCCTCTGGCTTCTGCTTCACCACACCACATTTGGCATATGGGAACCTTCAGGGATGATGGGAACCCTGGTCATAAGGGCCTGATGCCTCTCTACAGTGCCCACAGACATCTGTCTCTTACCAATCGCTGGGAAGCATTCCTATCTCTCTGTGTTCAATAGCCTTCTCCCTCTAACATTTCCTCTTCAAAAGATTTAGGTTTTTGTCAAAGAAGAGAATAGACTTTGCATTCAGACCCTCTGCTTTCCAACTTCCCCATTTCCTGAGGCATGATATCACCAAGCTTAGTAACCTACTTACACTGGGAAGAAAGGAAAAACCATAGGGAGAACACATTTTAGTAGATTGTCCTTTTTATACATAGTTTATTTATTTATATCAGTAAGAGCTATAACTTCAGTATGAGAGCTCCACCAGGTGGTAAATGCAGATATAGTCACATCAACGTTCAAATCTCATTGTTTCAATTACCCATCTGAGAGGCTATGGGAAGTTCAGTCTTTGTCATGGAACCCCAGTCTTGTGTGTCCCTGTGTTAACAAATCAGAACTGATTTCACTGTCCCACAATAGTGATAACTGAGCTCCAGAGTGGAATCTGGAATTCCACTGTCCTTTTCTTTGCTGCCACACTTCAGAAACTCTTGCCAAGTACAGCTGGAAATCCACTATATCAAAGTTGACAAGATTAGCACTACATTTGAGATCACTGGGACTGTAGCTAATAAGTAGGAAATCTACATTATTGCTCTTTAGAGGTAAGAAGAATGAATCTTACGTGTTACATTCATTAGCGGTAGGGAAGGTATCCTGTTGTTTGAGATATGAAATATTCTGGTGGCTGGTGATACAGTTTTTCCCTTGGTCACCAAGGCAAACTAAGCTAAGATTTCAAAGCTCAGGATAGGATAATCCTGGGGAGAGGCACTGCCCCTGTATAGCAGACTACTTCCTCTGGATCCAGCACTACCACCAACACAACACTGTGTCAGCAAAGATTCCCCAGGTAATGAGGTGAGAAGTGGGAAAATTGACCCAAATAAGCCATATAGTTGTAAGAAGAACCTATACTTCCCTGCGGCTCTACTGCTAGATCACCAGACTCCATTTTTCCTTTTTCTTTGCAAGCTAGCATTTGTTAGAGCTCCCTAACCATCAGAACATCTGAATCTCATTGATCAACAGAGGTCAAGAGTTTTTCTTCCTGGTCTCTGTGACCTCTAAGTGCATTAGGAGACGCAAATGAATATTTGAAATGGGGTACCACCAGAAGACACTGAGCCACAGCACATTAAGTTCTGACTTAAAGAAACTCTCTGAGTATTGCTAAATTGAGATGCCTTACAGTTAAGGCTGTAATTGGAAACCAAAGCCAAAAAATGCATATGAAAAGTAGCCATTATAGAAGGTTATTTTAATATTTTTGTCTGTTATTCACCTTTTGTCCACCTACCTTGCCCCAGATTCATTCTTTTTTTTTTTTAATTTAGTTATTTATTATTGGCTGCGTTGGGTCTTCATTGCTGCATGGGCTTTCTCTAGTTATGGAGATCTGGGGTTACTCTTTGTTGTGGTGCGCGGGCTTCTCATTGCGATGGCTTCTCTTGTTGCAGAGCAGGGGCTCTAGGTGCACGGGCTTCAGTAGTTGTGGCATGTGGGCTCAGTAGTTGTGGCTTGCAGGCTCTAGAGCACAGGCTCAGTAGTTGTGGCACACGGGCTTAGTTGCTCCGTGGCATGTGGGATCTTCCCGGACCAGGGCTCGAACCCGTGTCCCCTGCATTTGCAGGATTCTTAACCACTGTGCCACCAGGGAAGTCCCCCAGATTCATTCTTAGCCCTTCTTTGTGCCCTGCTATATACTCCAAGATGCTGAACCCTATGGACTGCATCTTGCCAACTGGCTCCCATTTGTATTCAGCCAGTTGGAGACACTGGTAGATAAGAAGGTGTGAGAAGAAAGAGGTTTGTGTATTACCCATTCCCTATCTTCTCTAAGATGTGTTTCTGGCAGTGTTTTGAATTCCTCCACAGCTACAGTTTCTTTCCTGCACTCCTTGTCTACAAACACCAGTTTCATTGGTCTAATAATGCCATCTCTATATTGCTAATCCCTAAATTCCTCAACTTCTTTGCCATAATTCCTTAAATTCTATATTCATTAAAGTCTCTTACGTAATCTGAGTTTGATCTTTCTAGGACTCTGATTGTAACAATGGATGTTCTACATGTAACACATATTACATGTGTTGTTTTTTAAAATCACTCCAGGGGCTTCCCTGGTGGCGCAGTGGTTGAGAGTCGGCCTGCCGATGCAGGGGACAAGGGTTTGTGCCCCAGTCCGGGAAGATCCCACATGCCGTGGAGCGGCTAGGCCCGTGAGCCATGGCCGCTGAGCCTGCGCGTCCGGAGCCTGTGCTCCGCAACGGGAGAGGCCACAACAGTGAGAGGCCCACGTACCGCAAAAAAAAAAAAAAAAATCACTCCAATCATTTCTTTTCAAGCTATGATAGTAAATGAAATCCTATATAAACAGCACTTATCAGAAGAGGACCAATAAGGGAGGTAACTCACTGCCACCTACCTCAAAAACATTGCAGTAGCTACAATTTAGCAGTTAAAGGATTAGCTTCCATATCACTAAGATTAATAGGGAACACGAATAACAAGGTCTCCTTAAAACTTTCTACAACATAGAATGTTCACTAATGCCAGTAAAGTTAAACTAATCTTAGCACTAGATCATTTTGTATGAACAGTCATTTCTACTCCCAAAGTGTCTGTCATATCACTGTGTTATTTTCAGTAGGTAGCAGGGATGGAGATTTATTACACAGTTTACTGCACCAACAGGTTATGCTGATCTCAGCAGTGTTACCAAGCAAAAAGAATTATATAAGGGCAGCTTTTGTTCTACACAAAAACATCTAAGCATATTTCTCACTTATTTAAATTTGCTCATGTAAACCATTTTCCTCAGATAAGTGAACAGTAAATGTGTTTGCAATGTGTTACTGCATTCCTACCCACTGCAGACAAGATGGGAACCATGTTTCCATAAATAAAAAGCGACAAACCATGTCATTGCCCTCCTCTTTAACTCCTCTCCCCATGAGCATATGTATGGTGGAGGAAGGCTCTGCTTCACACAAGGCAGGGGAACTGAATATTGATAGAATTTGCTGTCGGCAAGTTTGTGTGTGCACGTTCCAGCACAGAACACAGAGGTCATGTTCCCTCTAAATTCAGCAGGTTTAATTTGATTTGGTTAATTATAAATACAGTGCTTGCAAAAGTAAGTCAAGAAAAAAGAACCACATTACAAGGAATCCATATACTATTTAAGTTTCACCCATGTTATCTCCAGAGTGGAGTTTGTTATAGCCTTTGGGCACCAGAAGAGTTACACAACCCCTTTGGTATGGAATCCAAATTTAAAATAAGTTAATGTAGCTTACTTTTTTAAAAGTCTGCATATGTTATTAAATCATTTGTAAATGTCTTTGGTAATATAGACTGCATAAACTTTAGGAGTAAAATTAAAATGTTGTTGAGACATGATTCCTTATGGAACCTAAAATTTATCCTCAGTATCTTACATAAGTCAAATTCATAGTAAATTCTGAGAGACTGCTCAAAAAAATGAGTATATTACCTCCACTGCTATAGGATTTTTCTTCACTTATATGCTAATTATATGCAAGATCTTAGGCAAAATATTCACTTCATTATCTAGATCTGGCATCTACAAATATATTTTAAAGATACCAGCCATCTCAAATAGAAAATATAGTTAAGGACCTCCTTCTCTTTCTATTATACTGCATTGAATTTATAGAAAATAAATAACTCGATAAAAGAGATTTCATGACAATAAAGTCTTGAAGAACATACAATTAAAAGCTGAAATAAAAAATAACTTCAGAGTTAAATAAAAACCATTTTGTAATCCAGATGCATAGTTTAAGAATTTATTTTTACAGATGGGAAGGCTAATTTAAGTCGTTATTTATTTTCTATTATAGAATCAGATTATATATTATAGTGCTAGACACTCTAAGAGACACAAAAATATAAAGCATCACTACTCAAAAAGGTGTCCTTACAGAGATAAGATGTATTCATATAGTCCCACAAAAGTGATTAACTAACTGACAGTATATGACTATGAGATGACAGTATATTGCTGTGAGATGATGTCTTAGTTTAAATTTTTAAGCCACGTATTCACATCCTTGATTCAGTATTGATTACCCCCTTCCCCAACACACTTGCCAGAGTGCCAAAGCCCTTCCAGCGCTGCTCATCTCTCCTGAAGTCTATCCTCACCTTCTCTAGTGTAAATAAGCCCTCTTCATGACAGCTTCTGCTTTTCCCCAACTCCCAGCTCAAAGATATTATGGCAATATTTTGAGCAAGCAGGGTGAGGCTGTGGCAATACAGAACATTTTCTACCCTGAGCACTAACTTCTAAAGTGGAAAAAATATTTTTCTCCCACATTTTCGTGTCTTTCCTTTTCTTTTTAAATTTCCTGTAATTGACAACTGCTAGCTAGATGTTACTGGAAATTTATATTTAATACTTTTCTAACAATAGCTTGAATTTATAAGTTGAATTCATTTTTAAAAATTTTATTTTCTAATGAACATCAAAAGCATGAATAAAGCTCCTATTGTAAAAGAGCTTACATATATATTATTTGACTTTAATTCTTACAACAGATTTTGTTGTAGATGAAACTGAGTCTTAGGTTTGAAGACCGAATCACGGTTTCAGAGCTCAAAGAGTGGCCCCCGCTCGTCGCAACTAGAGAAAGCCCACACACAGCAACGAAGACCCAACGCAGCCAAAAATAAATAAACAAAATAAATAAATTTATTTTAAAAAAATGGCAGGGCATGGGTTCAAATCCAATCTCTCAGTGGAAAACCTGGGATTGCATCAGGGTTTAGGCTTTTATCCCGTTAGGCTGAAGGCTGAAGGCCAGGACCCAGATACTCATGGCAAGACTGAAAGGTGACTTTCTCCGTGGCCTCCCATGAAGGGTTATGTGCTAACTGGCACCATGAAAGAATGACAACATAAAATACAAATATATTCAGAAAAATATAGGCTGGTGGTTCTTAGGAAAGAATAGTCAACAGCTCTGAATATGTATGTGAGTTTTTGACTAAGAAATAACAGACTCCAGGCTTTTTTTTTAAACTGGGGTATAAGTAGCCCATAAATACGAACACCTGAAGGCTATAGGAAGTGATTAGTCTCACCTACCAGTGGCTCCTCAGGCTTAAAGTAGCCCCCAAATAAGTTTCCAATCCTAAGGGAGGAGAACAAGAAAACATTTGGTGCCTAAGATATAAAAAAGTAGTCAAAGTGCATAGACTTAGAAGGCTGATATTTCCAAATAATGTAAATTTTATTAGGAAATAAAGTGATGTATTATTCATATACTGAATACTTGGTTTAGATTTTCTACACACCTGAATAATATTAACTAAAATTAGAAAAGTTAACATTTGATATGTATTAGAATTTACTAGATTTTAGTTAAAACTTCCAGTATGATTCTGAGAGAAAGAGTGTTCTCATACAGTGTATAAATGATAACATGCTTAAAGGAACATAAACTTGCATTATGAAATCTACAAGTTATTTTCATATTTTTCCCCAAAGAAGTAGCAAAATTCCCAGTGTCAATTTTAGAAAAATATGTGTAATCTTTCAGTCAGTTAACCAACACTTTTAAATGTATTATAAACTATGAGGAGAACTATGTACTGGCATACCTCTTTTATTGCATTTTGCAGATAATGCACTTTTAGAAGTGAAAGGCTTGCAGCATCCTTCAGTAAAATCTATTGGAGCCATTTTTCCAACAGCATTTGCTCACTTCACGTCTCTGCATCACATCATCACATTTGGTAATTCTCACAATATTTTAAGCTCTTTCATTATTATTTTATTCGTTAGGGTGACCTGTGATCAGTGATCTTTAATGTTACTACTACCACTCACTGAAGGCCCAGATGATGGTTAGCATTTTTTTTAGCAATAAAGTATTTTTTAATTAAGTTATATACATTGTTTTTTTAGACATAATGCTATTGCACACTTCATAGACTACAGTATAGTGTAAACATGACTTTTATATGCACTGGGAAACTGAAACAGTTGTGTGATTTGCTTAATTGCAATATTTGCTTTATTGTTGTGGTCTGGAACTGAACCCCCAATATCTCCAAGGTGTACCTGTGTGTAAATTAAATTAGTTTGAAAAATACAATTACATTTCCTGATACAAGAGTATAATCATCAGTTTTATTTGTGAAACTCATATGCCACCTATTGTTTAGAAAAATAAATAACATCATCTTTGTTAGAATTCTATTTTTATTAACAATTTGCATGTCTGTGGAGAAATATGAACATTGTACACATAGAAAAGAGCCTGACTCTCCAACTGTGTAGAATACTTAGAGGTTTCAAGGACATAAAAACTTTAATGAAGCTCTCTGAAATTTATATGAAGTGGGAAGAAATAAACTGTCCTTAAGTACTCATACCTTCAGAGGAGTGCATTTTGCCCTAGGTATTATTTTTATATGTATATATTTTTAATTAAACTTTTAATGTTCAGATCATTGTCATTTCACATGCAGTTGTAAGAAATAATAGGCCTTATTTATCCTTTCTTTTTTTTTTTTTTGAGAGGACTTATTTATCCTTTACCCTGGTTTCCCACATGCAAGACTATACTTCAATAACCAAGATATTGACATTGATAGGGTCAAGATAGAAAACATTTTCATCATCACAGGGATACATGGTGTGGCCTTTTTATAGCCACACCCACTTTCTTCACACCTCCCAGCACCTCCTTAACCCTTTGCAACCACAAATCTGGTCTTCATTTGTATAATTTTGCATTTAAACAATGTTATATAAAGGGAACCATACAGTATGTAAACTTTGAGGACTGGCTTTTTCACTCATCATAATTCTCTGGAAATTCACCCAGATTGTGGTATATATCAACAATTCATTCTGTTTTACCGTTGAGTAGTATCCCATGATGTGGATGTATCACAATTTATTTAACCGTTAACCCAGCCCTTGAAGGATACCTAGGTTGTTTTCCAGTTTGGAGCTATCACACATAAAGCTGCTGTGAACTTTTGTGTGACTATCAGTTTTTGTTTCTCTGGGATAAATGCCCAGGCGTGCTATTGCAGGTTTGTATAGTAGTTACATGTTTAGTATTTAAAGAAACAGCTAAATTATTTTCCAGAGTGTCTCTTCCATTCTACATTCCCAGCAGCAATGTATGAGTGATCCCATTTCTCTGTATCCTAACCAGCACTTGACATTGACTCATTTTTATTTTAGCCATTCTGATAGGTGTGTAGTGGTATCCCATTGTAGTTTTAATTTGCATTTCCCTAATGATGTTGGAAATCTTTTCATGTACTTATTTGCCATCTGTATCTCCTCTTTGGTGATATGTCTTTTCATGTATTTTGTCCTTTTTCTGGCTGAAGTACTTTTTTTTTTTTAACTGTTGAGTTATGAGAGTTCTGAATATATTCTAGATACTAATAGTGTTTTGTCAGATATGTAATTTGCAAATATTTTCTTCCAGATTGTAGCTTACTTTTATCCTTAACAAAGATTAAAGCAGGGTCCTTCACAGAGCAAAAGTTTTTCTAAGTCTAATTTATCAATTTTTCCTTTTATACACCATGCTTTTAGTGTCAGGTCTAAGAACTCTAGCCCTAGAGTACAAAGATTTTCTCCTTTTTTTTTTTCTCCTAAAATTTTTATGTTTTACATCTTACATTTAAGTCCATGATCTATTTTTTAGTTTATTTCCATATAAGGTGTGAAACTTAGGGCAATATTTATTTTTTTGCCTATGGATGTCCAGTTGCTCCAGCACCATTTTTAAAAGTTTATCTTTCCTCCATTGAATTGATTTTACACCTTTGTCAAAAATCAGGCATATTTATGTGCGTCTATTTCTCTGCTCTCTCTTCTATTACACTGTTCTATGTCTATCTCTCCAGCAGTACCACAGAGCCTTGATTACTGTAGCTATATAAAAGCCTTTAAATCAGGTAGAATGATTCTTCCCACTTTATTCTTTTTGCAAAATTGTTTTAGCTATTCTAATTCCTTTGCCTTTCCATATAAATTTTAGAATCTTGTCTATATCTATAAGAAATATTGCTGGTATGTTGATGAGATTGCACTAAACCTGTATCTACTTCAAGAGAACTGTCATCTTTACTATGTTGAGTCTTTCAATCTACAAACATGTCTCTGCATTTATTGAGATTTTCTTTGATTTCTCTCATCAGCATTTTGTAGTTTTCAATATACGAGTTCTGTAGATGTTTTGTTAAGTATTTTATTTATAAAATAGTATTTTTAGTTTTTATTGAAGTATAGTAGATGTACAATATTATATGTTATAGGTGCACATATAGTACTTCATAATTTTTTAGGGTTATACTCCATTTATAGATATTATAAAATATTGGCTATATTCCCTGTGTTGTACAATATATCCATGTAGCTTATTTTATACATAATAGTTTATACCTCTTAATCCCCTACCCTTATATTGCCCCTCCCCGCTTCCCTCTCCCCACTGGTATCCATTAGTTTGTCCTCTATATGTGTGAGTCTGCTTCTTTTGTGTTGTGTTCACTAATTTGTTGTATTTTTTAGATTCCACATATAAGTAATATCATACAGTATTTGTCTTTCTCTGTCTGAATTATTTCACTTAGCATAATACTCTCCACATCCATCCATGTTGCTGCAAATGGCAAAATTTCATTCTTTTTTATGGCTGAGTAGTATTCCAGTGTGTGTGTGTTTGTGTGACTTCTTCTTTATCCATTCATCAATTGATGGACACTTAGGTTGCTTCCACATCTTGGCAATTGTAAGTAACACTGCTATGAACATTGTGGTGCATGTATCTTTTCAAATTATTGTTTTTGCTTTTTCAGATATATACCCAGGAGTGAAATTGCTGGGTCATATGGTAGTTCTATTTTCAGTTTTTTGAGAAACCTCCATACTGTTTTCTACAATGGCTACACCAATTTACATTCCCACCAACAGTGTACAAGGGTTCCCTATTCTCTACATCCTTGCCAATATTTGTTATTTGTGTTCTTTTTGATGATAGCCATTCTGACAGATGTGGGGTGACTGCTCACTGTGATTTTGCTTTGCATTGCCATGATGATTAACAATGTTGAGAATCTTTTCATGTGCCTTTTGGCCATCTGCATTTAGTATTTTTAATTTTCATGTCCACATGTTCATTGCTAGTGTATAGACATACTATTGATTTTTGTATGTATTTTATATCTTGCAAACTTGACAAACTCACTTATTAGTTCTAGTAGTTTTTGTGTACATTTCCTTAGGTTTTGTATGTATGTGATCATATCATCTACAAATAGGGACAATTTTATATTTTCCTTTCTAATTTTTATACATTTTATTTTCTTTTCTTGTCTTTATTGCACTGGCTAGAACTTCTAGAGCTACGTTGAATAAGTCATCTGATTCTAGAATTTTCTTTGTGGGCAGGTATTTAGCTATATATCTTTAATAGATAGATATCTATTTATGTTATATATTCTTGAGTGAGCTTTAATGGTTTATGTCTTTTAAGAAGTTTGTATGTTTCATCTATGCAATTAAATTTACTGGCATAAAGTTATTGATAACATTCCCTTTCAATCCATTTAATGTCGGTATGATCTGTAATGATGCCTCCTTGTTTTATTTCTGATATTTACAATTTATGTCTTCTATTTTATCATTCTGGCTATAGATTTAGTAATTTTAGTTTCACTGATTTTTGTTGCTATCTCATTGATAACTGCTTTTCATTTCTTTCTTATGCTTTCTTTGTAATTTTTCACCTAGTTTTTAAGGTGTAATCTTAAATCATTTGTTTGAGACAATTCTTCTTCTATTAATATAAGCATGGATAGCTATAACTTTCCCTCTAAATACTGTTTTAACTGTCCTGCTAAAGCTGCTCCAGAAGCATCCCACAAATTTTGATAAGTTCTCACTTCATTTTCTTTTAATTCAGTATATTTTCTAATTTACCTTGTGATTTTTTGTCATTTAGTTAATTAGAAGTATGATGTTTCATTTCCAAATACTGAAAGATTTTCTAGATATATTTTTGTTGATTTCAAGTTTCTTTATTGCCATTAGAACATACTTGTGATATTTTAATATTTGTAAATCTCTTGAGATATACATTATGGCCCAGAATATGGCAGTCTAGGTGAATGTTCTATGTGCACTTGAAAAAAAATTGTATTCTACTATTGCAGGTGGAGTGTTCTATAAATGTCAATTATATAAAATTGGGTGATAGTGTTTCTATACCCTTGCTGATGTTTTTGTCTACTTGTTCTATAAATTATTGAAAGAAGAGTATTGAAGTTTGGAACTATAATTGTAGATTTGTCTCTCTTTTTAATTGTATCCGTTTTACTTAATGTATTTTGAATCTCTGTTACTGTATACATACACATTTAGGGTTGAAAGTCTTCTTCATTAAATAAACCCTTTATTATGCAAAGTCTTTCTTTATCCCTGATAGTATTTCTTGTTCTGAATCTACCTCATCTAACATTAACAAGGCTGCTCTAGTTTTCTTTTGATTCATTTACATGGCATATTATTTTCTTGTTTTATTTTTTTTTCTTGTTTTATTTTTAATCCTTCTTTGTCCTTGTTTTAAAGTGGGTGTTTTGTAGAGAGCATAGAATTGGGTCTTGCTTTTTTATTTGATATTGACATTCTCTGCCTTTTTTTTTTTTTTTTTTTTTTTTTGCGGTATGCCAGCCTCTAACTGTTGTGGCCTCTCCCATTGTGGAGCACAGGCTCCGGACACACAGGCTCAGCTGCCATGGCTCACGGGCCTAGCCGCTCCGCGGCATGTGGGATCTTTCCGGACCGGGGCACGAACCCGTGTCCCCTGCATCGGCAGGTGGACTCTCAACCATTGCGCCACTAGGGAAGCCCTCTCTGCCTTTTAATTTAGGTGTTTAGATCACTTACATTTAACAAATTATTGGTATGTTTAAATTTAAATCTGCCCTATGTTACTTGTTTTCTAATTATCCCCACTTTTTTGGCCTTTTTATCTCTTCCTACCTTATTTTGGAATAACTGAATATATCTTTTAAATGGTTTTATTTCATCTCCACTATTTACTCTTGGGGTATATCTATTTTTTTTAATTTTGTGGTTGCTCTTGTATTTAATACACACACACACACACACACACATTATCACAGTCTATCTTTCAATAATATTTCAACATTTCATATGTACTATAAGAACCTTGTATTAGTACACTTTTATATCCTCTCTACTCTGGGTTTCAAATCAAGATATCCATAAGCTGCATTCTTACCTCATGCTTAGGGGTCTCTTCCAAGCTCATATATGGGCTGGAAGAATTCAGTGGTTTGTCTACAAGACTAAGATCTCTTTTTTTCTTGCTGGCTCTTTGTTAGGGGATGCCCTCAGCTCTTAGAGTCCATTCTCATGTTCTTACCACATGGCCCCTTCATCTTCAAAGCCAGCAGAATTTCCCTCTTTTCAAATCTCTCTCATACTTACATCTCTGACTTCTTCTGTGTCTGACCTCTAGATCTAGACTTAATGGACTCGTGATTAGATCAGGCCCAAACAGGATAATCTCCCTTTTGTCCTTTAAGGTAGTATAATCACAAGAACAGTATGTCATTATATTCACAGGTTCCATCCACACTCAAGGCATAGATAACTGAGGGTCATCTTATAATTCTGCCTATCACACAAGGCATGCAGACTCATACAAAACATAATTTCTTAAAGAAGGATAAGAGTTTTCAGTCTGTAACCTCTCCAGTTAACTAAAAACTCTTATTGGACTGTAAGATTTTTTTTGTCTTATACTCCCATGTCTAGTACAGGCCTGACATATAATGGGAACTCAATTAAGTATTTGTTGAATGAAACACCTGACTTCTTTTTGTGAATAATAGACTTCTAAAGTGTACCTTGATTAACGTTATTCCCCAGCGCCCTCAGTTGCTTAATTGCTCAAAGCAATCAGGAGTCCTACGTTCTACTTGTAATAGTTCACTGCTGGTTGAATACTTCAACAAAATCCCAAATGAAATAATAGTTCCTAGTAAAAGAAGCACAACACCCTTACTGTTTCCCTGCGTTATGAGAACTCTAAATATGAAAAAGGCAAAAGGAAAAAATCAGTCAACACACGTGCATGTATAATCTAGGTCTGTACATTGATCATAAAAACCAGGAAGTAAGATCTATGGGACACTTTCTTAGAATCTTGTAGACAGAATCAGAGGTGGTGCTTCTAGGTAGCTGACACACATTGCAAAATAAAGCACCATTTCTATTCTCTCAGGTCATTTTTAATCCAATTTTTTTTTCCTCTTGGACACATTTTTTATGCCCTTTCCATTTCAACTTTGTCTAGTTGCCTCTTTGTCGCAGATCCTTCTGTTCTTTCTTAGCTATTTCTCCTTTCTACCTATTCAGGTATTCCCCCATCTCTGTAATGATCCCCACCCATCCTTTCTCTCTATGTATCCTTTTCCTCTTTCCCCTTCACTTCTCCATCTCTCATTAGACCCCTTGATCTCCCCACCTATCGTATCTACAGGATCACCTCCTCTCCCCAAGTAGTACTGGTTCTTTTAAAGAATTATTGCTTACTTTTATATAAATTAGTTTTTCATTCTCAGTTCCTGAATGATTTGCTTTATCTATGATAAAGATAAGTATCTCTAATATCAGCCTACAAGGACAAAACAAAAAAAGATTAAGCATTTTAATCCTACATAATCTGAACTGGTACACACTAATGGAAACATACATTGCCCCAGAATATCTCTGATCAATTTCTATCTCTAGATATCTTACATAGAACCCTATTTTATAAAACTGAGCAGTAACTTAGGTTGTCCACTAGATGGCAAACAATTACATTAGGAAACACAACAGAAAACAAAATTTATAGAATTATAGATCTTCTTAAAAAGAAAAGGCAGGTTTTTTTTCTTTCTTACAAATGAAGCAAGTACTAAATAAAATATCTTAAAACCACCTTAAATCTTTATCCAGGAAGAAAATCCTTCCAAATTCCTATTCCCTTATAATTATTTATGAATCAGAAACAAAACAAAAATAAATAGAAGAATGGCTATGCAGAGGAAATGTTTCTCAGTTATGGAGACTAAGCAATAGGTCCACAAGTATTAATAATTGAAGTAGGAATAAATAAAATGAAAATGTACCATAAGCAGTCCTGTGAGTAAAATGGTCTAGATTTTAAAACACTATAATCACTTAGGAGTAAAAACTTTGTCTAGAAGGGAAACATTAATGATCATAAAAAGAGGAAATATTCAAATAGCATAACAGTTCAGTGAAGGATGAATATATTATTATGGATAGAGTCGGTTACTGTAAGGAATCACTGACTTAAGATCTATTGAACCAAAATAAAGTCATCTCTGCATACTCTATCACATGCAATAAATAGGTCAATAGCCTTGATATTTCAGATGTTCATGTAAATCAATAAACAAGCAGAACTACATCAAACTAAAGGGCTTCTCCACAGCAAAAGAAACAATCAACAAAATGAAAAGGCAATATATGGAATGGGACAACATATTTACAAATCGTATGTCTGATAAGGGATTAATAGACAAAGAACTTATACAGCTCAAGAACAAAAAAGCTAACAACTTGATTAAAAAATGGGCAGAGGGACTGAATAGAAAGTTTTTCAAAGAAGACATACAAATGGCCATCAGATACATGAAAAGAGGCTTGATATCACTAAGCAGCAGGGAAATGCAAATCAAAATGAGATATCACTTTACACCTGTTAGGATGGCTAGCATCAAAAAGTACTTCTCCACAAGATATCTATTATTACACAGGGAAAAAAAGATATGATTATGTTAAGGGTCTTGAGATGGGAGATTATCTTGAATTTTCTAGGTGGACCCAAAGCAAATACAAGAATCCTTATATGTGAATAAGGGAGGCAGTAGAGCCAGAGAAAGAGATGTGAGGCAGAAGCAGAGATCAGAGTAATTCGATATCTGGGAGTCAGGAGCCAAGCAGTGTGGGCAGCATCTTGAAGCTAGAAAAGGCAAGGAAACAGATGCTCCCCTAGAGCCTCCAGAAAGCAACACATTCTGCTGATACCTTGATTTTAGCTTTGTGAGGCCCATTTTGGACTTCTGACCTCTAGAACTGTAAGATAAAAAACTTGTGGTGTTTTAAGCCACTGTGCTTGTGGTAGTTTGTTACAGCACCAATTAGAAACTAATGCAACTCCGTAAAGAAGAAATATCAGGTATTTATTTTAAAGCAAGAAGGTAACTACCTAAACCTGAGTAAGATTCACTTACATCTCAGAAAAGACTGCAGGATAAAAGCATCCATCTTGTGTTACACATAATGAAAATTTGTTTCCTTGTAGCTGGTAAAATAATTGTGGAGAAAGGCCTGATTTCTTGACAAGGTATTTGGATGAGCACATTGCCAGTGGGATACACACTGTGAAAGTGACAAGTCTCTTCCAAGTTTCACTGGCAAGAGGAAAATAATCCTGCATAATAAAAGAGACCAATTGGGGGTGCAGGACTGAGCTTCTATGAGACAATTAGGGGATGGGGGGATGTGGAAACCAGAATAGGACAAGAGTACTTGTCCTGGGGACTGAGTGAATGAAATGCCGGGAGCTGTATGCTGTGACCCTCTCCCCATGGTTTCTGTATTAGTCAATTTTTGCTGGGACAATAAACAATCCCAAAGTCTCAGTTGCTTAAACAATGAACAGTTATTTCTCACTTATGAGTATTGGCTGTGGCTCTGCTGGGCCTACCTGGGTTCCTGATATCAGTTAGGCTTTAGTTTAGATCTGCACTGAGTCTCATGCTGGGACCCAGGCTGAAGAAGTAGCTGCTATCTAAGCATGCTGTTCTCATGTAGGATGGTAAGAGTGCAAGAGGGTGATGGGCTTCTGCTAGAAAAAGGCAACCTGTCACTCCCACCCCTGGAAGTCACATGGGTAAACCAAGTCAGTGGGAAAGGGAATAGGGTCAGGGAGAAAGAGTGGATACTGCTGAACAATATTACAATCTACTATAATCTACTATAAAACTACAGTCATACTAGGAAAATAATTTAAAAAAACCTGGTGTCATGTGAAATTTGATGAAAGCTATAGTGTACGGTGAGTTTTGCATTAAGGTCTGCACAGAACTGAAACAGTAAGCCCAGGAGAAAAACAACAGAAGAAAAATTTATTCAACCCAAAGTAAAAGGAAAGTAAACTAACATTTTTATAAGTGACATCTCTTTATCAGGTACTGTGCTGAATAATTTCATTCTCATTTACTTTCACAACAAGTTTTTCAGATGAGGAAACAAGTTCAGAAAGGTTGAGATTCTTGCCCAAGTTCCTATAGTTTGTGTTCCATGATGCTAATCCAGGAATATAACATTAAGGAAAGTTGAAAAACTAAGGAGCAGAGGGGTTCTGAGTGAGATCGGTGGGCACAGAAATTGACTCTTTAGCAATAGAAGACTAGACAAACACAAAAAGATGGCACCCTCCATCAAAACTGGGAAGGACTTGTTTTATATGGAAATGAGGTTAAAACAAGCTGGATCTACAGCCCAGGCAAAGACATGGTCCATGGGTTTCTGGAAGACAGTAGGGTAGCATCAGCACCCAGGAGATGGCTGGTGCCAACAGAGGCTACAGTTTTAGAGAGATAACGAAGGGAACAAATTCAGCAGAGTTTGTGATGGAGCTAAGACAGGGCCACCCCTAGCCCATTAGAAATACCCTTAAAAATTAGAAATGTACCCTTTCTTCCTTTGGCACAGACCTGTGTCAGAACACATACTTTGGCCAGTACCTTCACAACCTATGGCATCACCCTAGTTTGGTTGGGATGAGAAGGGGAAGGGTAAAGTTTGAGGATTCAATCATAAAGAACGATATTCCTCCAAGCTGTCCACATGAGTGAGAAAAGTAGTCTATTTATATGGCTGCCTAGAGGAAATTTAAATATTCACCTAAAGTTGGATATATATTAAATAGGTGTTTTCTGTTGTTAAACTTCTTAAGAGAAAATGTGCTCTATTTTAGACATTACCAGACACACTAAAAAGGAATTCTCAATGTAATAGCATTCTAAGGTTTTAAATACTTGAGAGAATTAAAAACAATGAGCTGGCAATTAAACTCAAATCAAATATTGCTGTACTACTACACCTGCCCTACAACATACTGTTTTAAAGTATGCATTTTCCCCAGATGGACACAAATTCAATTATAAAATATCAAAGTTCTTTATCCTGTCTGGTTTTTTTTGAGATGTCCCATGTCAAAATTCCATCCAGCCTTCAGGACCTGATTCAAACCCTCTCTTCTCCACCAAGGTTAACCTTGGTCAAGGTTCCATAAATGATCTCTCCGTCCTCTGATTCTTGGGTCCTTGGCTTGTGTCTCTATTATGAATTAACTTTTATTATGATGGGTACATTTTGTTTGGAACACCCAGAGAAACTTTACTTACGAAGGCAAGCCCAGCCAAAAGGTTTCTCTTTTATTTTGAATCACCTCTGACCCACCCTAACCTGCTGTAAGTATTAATAGTTTATCACTCTGTCTCCCATGCTAATATTGGGTTGGCTAAAAAGTTCGTTCGGGTTTTCCCATGCCATCTTAGGAAAAGCCCGAATGAAATTTTTGGCTAACCCAATACTAAAGGCCTGATCCTCATTAACTTGGAAGTTGACAAAGATTGGGGTGGGGGCCAGACTAAACATTTGTGAGATCATTGAGGGCACAGGATATAAGACACCTTTTTCTTCTTTGTACCCCAGTACATAATATAGAATTGAGATCAGAGGTTCTCAGCCTGGGCACTGTTGCCATTTGGGGCCCGATAAGGACTTGTAGGGGACTGTCCTGTGCATTATGGGCCATTTAGCAGTATTCCTGCATAGTGCTGACAACCAAAATTCTCTCCAGACATTGCTAAATATCCTCTGGGGGACGAAAAGTTGCCACCAGTTGAGAACCACTGATCTAAACCATAGTGAAAATTAAATGTGTGTTGAGTTGCTGTCAGGAATTGTCAGGTTTTTCCTCCACTTTGGCTCTTCCACACCTCCTAGCACTAGTGGGGAGTTCAACAAATATATTTAAATGAATGAATGCTTTAAATACATTGCAAATAATGCACAAAGCTTTCCTCTGAGCCATTAACAATTGAGTTTATAAGGATGATACATATTCATTTGTTCATGAGAGAGATGGTATGGTATATTGATTAATGCAGCAAATTCTGGAGTCAGACTGGGTAGGTTCAAATCCAGAGTGCAGTGGTTCATATCCCAGCTCTCAGCTTCCTAGCTCAGGAGCTTTGAGCAAGTCATTTAATCTTGTTGCACCTCAATATCCTCATCATAAAATAAGGATACAAATAGTACTTACCTCAACAAGAATGTGAAGACTACATGAGTTAAGATACGTGAAATGCTTGGAATAGTGCCTGACACGCTTGAGTTCTTATGTATTCAGCAAATTGAATACTTTACTCCAGGCATTTATAAGTGATGGGGATTTAACTATGAACAAAAAGTTCAAGCTCTCATGGATTTTGCAATCCAAAAGGCAAGCAGGAAAGGGACAGAAAATAAAGCACTGTAAGAGATGAACGGCAGGGCAGCCACAGAAGGCTGCGCTGAGGTCCCATGTGAGGCGAGGAAGCTGTCCCAGGAGACAACTAAAGAAGAGTCTTCCAGGGAATAGTCCTGAAGCCAGACCATGCTGCATGTGTTTAAGGAATGGCAAGCAGCACAGTGAAAACTGTGAACTATATACTGTGTCTTTAAAAAGAAAAATGCAAAATTATAAATTTCCTCTGAGATAAAAAAAAAAGCTAAGCAAATTTTAAAAGACTACAAAAACATGCCCAAAATTTGACAAATGTTTTGTTTGAGTGATGAGACTATGGGTGATGCATTTTTTTTTCTTTTCTATAATACCCTGGATACGTATTAATATAGTATTTCTAAAAAATCAAAAAAGGCTTTATCAATGATCGTCCTTGTAAATGAAACAGAATTTCCATTTACACAGGATTATTTCTATTTTTTCCTCTATTTTGTAGCTGAAATGTTAATATTTTTACTTTATTTGAATGTTCTAATGCCTGCTTAAGACAGTATGTTGCAAAGTTTACTTTTACTAATATCTCATTTAATATTTTGACTAAGAAGTTTTTCTCTGCCCATATGCTTAACACAAATTTCTTTTTTTCAACTGATGGGTCACAATATAGATGTTTGTCTTTTGAAATTTCTTCACATCTTCTAAGGTGAAAATGGCTCTCTATTTACCAAACTTTTCTTCATTGAGTAGTCAGCAAAAATTCTGTGATAGTTCACTTAACTGCTCTTTCAAAATAGACTTTCCTGATCCAAGCAGCAGCAAAGGATTTGTAGAAATGAGGTTACACATCTGGAAAATAAGTGATATTTTTAATGTCTTCATTTATGTTCAAATATTTTCACTCCTAAGTATATTTCTTAAATTCTGTCTCAGCTAGAACACAATTATAATTTAGCATTGATACTTCTGCATTTTATAGTCATTTTAAAATAAGTTACCCCCTTTGAATCTGACAGAAATATAACTTTTTAAGTTTGCCATCTTTTGCAGTGTCTTCTGATAATTTTCTTGACCTAATATTTCTATTATGCTTTGATACATTATAGTGAAATTTAAAAATTCACTAGAAACTAGAAACATATATTGCCAGGGTAAAAGGATTCAGGGTGGTTTTGTTTGCCCTCAGGAGATAGATACACAAAAATGTAGGAGAGGTGTTTCTATAGGTTCTACTGCTTTATTTCCCTAAAGAAATGAAGTATAAAATCACGGAAATTCTTTACTTCGTATAGCTGTGTGGACATTAAAAAAGAGACAGACGAGAAGTTGTAGGAGAGGGAGATATGAAGATGTAGATCAAGAGTCCAAAAAGCCAAAATTTCATGAAAGATTATAAGATTAAGTTTGTAAAAGGGAAATTAGGGAAATTCTCTCTTAAATTTACTCACCTAGAATCAACAGGGCCAAGCATTGTTCTAAGTATCATAATTATACATTTGGGGGGATAGAGAGTGTTTGAACAGCTGTGGCATTTAAATGATCTCCTATTCTCATCAGGCTCTCTCTCTCTTTTTTTTTTCTTTTTTACACTATAGGTGAAGGGTAGGGTGGAAGTGTGGTTGCTAGTGAATATAGAGAATAAATGTATGACATTTTAGTTCATCCAACATTTTTTAAATGCCAGCATAAGACATATTCACACACATACACAAAAGCTGTGTTTTACAGACCTAAATAACTGTATGTATGTTTTAAAATAAGCACCAAAAATTATTTTAATGCATGGTGTTTTCAAATCTTCCCAAATACTGTTACTTAAATTTTAAGTTTTATGTAATGATTAGGTATATATTATATTAACTATTTTCAAATATACTTATGTGAAGTATTTTGAGAATAAAATAAAAAATATACTAATAGTTGTATATCTTGAAAATCTCTATATACATGCAAAAAAGTGTTTTTTATAACTATTCAAGAGACTGAATAAAAATGTCTTAATCATTCAGTATGTTTTTACATTACATTTTCATTCAACAGTGTCAGAATATTTTAATCACCAATATTCCTAAGAACAATGCTTAAAAATATTTACCATTAAAAATAGGAGAAAATTTCAAATCTAGATATTTTATTGGCAAAAGCCGTGTCCCTTCTTAAAAACCAAACAAATAAAAATCAACAAGGAAAACTACTTGTTCATTTTGTATCTTCTTACCTTCCTCCAGTTCTTCTGTATCAGATATAGAGTCCAAAGTTGTATTTGTAGAGTTAGATATCTGTTTAACATTCTTCTTTTCATAATTAGCAATTAATTGGTGATATCTATCCACAAAGAGAAAATATATATGAATTCCAGCATTCATAAATATTCAGTTCAATTCATGATACCTAATTATCAAGTCAAAACTGTAGACATTAGCTAATGCCTTTCCAAGCATATCACACACAGCTGACCTCAAGCCTCCTCTCAAGCCAACTCCATCAATAGATGCCATTTTTATTTCACATACTCCCATTTTCTGGCACTTCTTTTTTTCCTATAACCACAGATAAGCCACTGGCAAGGTAGAAAAAGTGGCTTAAGTTATACTTGGTGTATTAGATTGCTAGGGCTCCCATAACAAAATACCACAGACTGAGTGGTTTAAACAACAGAAATTTATTTACTTGCAGTTCTGGAGGCAGGAAGTCCAAGATCAAGTGTGCCAGTAGGGCTGGTTTCCTATGAGGACCACAGGAAGGATCTGTCTGTTCCAGGCCTCTCTCCTTGGCTAGTAGATGACTGTCCTCTTGCTGCCTCTTCACATAAATTGTCCCTCTAATCTCCTCTTCTTATAAGGACACCAGTCAAATTGGATGAGGGACCACCCTAATGCACAGTCATTTTTAACTTAACAACTCTTTAAAGGCCCTTTCTCCAAATGTATTTATCCAAAATCTGTGGCACTGTGAGAAAGGACTTTAACATGAATTTGGGGGGAACACAGTTCAGCTCATAACACTTGGGCTTAACAGTAAATTGACAAAGTGAAGACATTTAACTCAGTCTAAGACTGAACCATATCCAGTAAAGAATAAACCTTTTCTCCATGCCTGAAAAAAGCCCATTCTAGCCACTCATTAATAGACATATGATTTCAGAATTTCAGTGAAAGGAATGAGGCAATGTATGGGGTAAAGCTAACTGTAAAATAAATGTCTAAATATAATTCCCTCATTTGAGACAGTTTCACTTATTTTTAAAAAACTATGTATATGAGAAACATATTTATTCTATGTTTCCACTCTGAATAAAGCAGTAGACCTTATGTACCAGGAAAGAGAGCTAACAAATGATACTAAAAATAGAGGCTGTGTACTCACTATGGTAGATAGGCAATAGCTACTTAACCAACAAAAGTCACAATTACAGAAAGCTTAGTTACCATTACAAAAGAAGGGCAAAAACAAAAAAGAGGATGGGGGCATTAGATTGCAGCTTAAAGTCATTTGCAATTTTTATTATATGCTGATAGTTTTCACATCCTAAATGTAATTGCTTAGTCATTAGGAAATTACCTCTCTTCCCTTTTACCTCTTTGGAAAAAAGAAAAGTAATATAATGCTCTTAGAATTTTCAACATTGGCGATATTAAAGTAATATTGAGATGATGAAAATTCCATACTCATTTATTCTTAAATTAGTGATGGAGCAAACTACAAAAAGAATGTTCTAAAAACCACTTAGGGGAGATGAAAGAAGATTGTGAAATTTCCTACTGATCTACCTACCCAATAATAGCTTCATAAGATATATAGATGTAAACAAGTTATTTAGATAAATAAGTGCTGTTTTCAGACCAATAAATATATTATTGTACAGATATATGTGTCTCCTAGTTTCATATATCCAAAGTTTTTAAGAGATGAATGAACAGCTAGGAACCCCTGTTATAAAGCAAATAATCCTTTTTATACTACAGATATTCACCAGTAATTTATCTCTTTATTTTATTTAAATTTTTAAACATATGGTTTGCTTATACCAAGGTAAAACAAAGTACACATGTCCAATATTGCAAAGATGGAAATACTGTATTCAATTATGGTTGACATATTTAATAGATTATGAATTCCTTATTTTCTAAAGTTCAATTAAATTAAGACGTTTAAAATAAACATCTGAATGTATATATGAAAATTATTTTACTTTCCCTCTCCCCTTCTCGTTCTCTCTCCCCGTGATTTTCATATGAAATTAATGATTAAAAGGTATTGTTAAAATGTAAATAAAGTAGATGGAAGAAGAATAAGAAAACAATAAACTAGAAAAAATATCTATGCATAATTTAAAATTGCCCTTAAAATTATAAAGAACATATTCTATATGTTGTTTAAATTCATTAGCTATAAAATAATTTCTGTTCATTGCATCTTATTTCTCATTGACTATGAAAATCAGAAATTCATGTTCATCATGAAAAGTTTTATCTTTTGGGTATAATGAGAATATACTTAAGAATTCTGAAAACTTAAACTATAGTTAGCTAATAACAAATTAACAATAATATTCAAAACAAACAAAATATTTACATTACTAATATGTAAAAACAATGAAAGGGGCTTGTGTGGATTAATCATCTTTTGCCCAACTCTATTGTCCATACATTTATTTTCTTTATTGAGGTGTAGTTGATGTGCAATATTATATAAGTTACAGGTGTACAACATAGTGATTCACAATTTTTAAAGGTTATACTCCATTTATAGTTTTTGTAAAATATTGGCTATATTCTCTGTTCTATACAATATATCCTTGTAGCTTATTTATTTTATACACTGTAGTTTGCACCTCTTAATCCCCTACCCGTATCTTGCCTCTGCCCCCTTTCCCCTCCCCACTGGTAACCACTAGTTTTTTCTCTATGTCTGTGAGTCTGTTTCTTTCTTGTTATGTTCACTAGTTTGTTTATAAATTCCACAAATAAGTGATATCATATAGTATTTGTCTCTCTCTGACTTATTTCACTAAGCATAATACTCTCCAAATCCATCCATGTATTGCAAATGGCAAATTTTCATTCATTTTTATGACTGAGTAGTATTCCATTGTATATATATATATACCACTTTTTCTTCATTCAGGTGATATCTCGCTGTGGTTTTTTTCATTTTCATTTGTCTCCAAGTATTTTTTGATTTCCTCTTTGATTTCTTCAGTGCCATTGGTTGTTTAGTAGCATACTGTTTAGCCTCCATGTGTTTGTGTTTTTTGCAGTTTTTTTCTTGTAGTTGATTTCTAGTCTCATAGCATTATGGTGAGAAAAGATTCTTGATATGATTTCAATTTTCTTAAATTTACTGAGGCTTGCTTTGGCCTAGCATATGATCTATCCTGAAGAATGTTCCATGTGCACTTGAAAAGAACGTGTATTCTGCTGCTTTTGGATGGAATGTTCTTTAGATATCTATTAAGTTGATCTGGTCTAATGTGTCATTTAAGGCTAGTGTTTCCTTATTGATTTTCTGTCTGAATATGATCTGTCCATTGATATAAGTGGGGTGTTAAAGTACCCTACTATTATTATGTTACGGTCTATTTCTTCCTTTATGTCTGTTAATATTTGCTTTATGTATTTAGGTGCTCCTATGTTGTATGCACATATATTTACTATTATTACATCTTCTTTTTGGATTGATCCCTTGATTTTTATGTAATGTCCTTTTCTGACTCTTGTAACAGTCTTTGTTTCAAAGTCCCTTTTGTGTGGTATCAGTATTGCTATGCAGCTTTCTTTTGATTTCCATTTGCTGATCTCTACATTTCAAATGCATTTTAACAACCCTACATTTTTATTCTACTCCCTTCACAATTACTATTTTTGATATCATGTTTTATATTTAATTGTTTTGTGTATCTCTTAACTGCTTATTGTGGATATAGATGATATTACTACTTTTGTCTTTTAACCTTCTTACTAGGTTTGTGCGTGGATGATTTCCTACCTTTCCTGTATGTTTGCCTTTACTGATTTGTTGTTTCCTTTTATAATTTTCATGTTTCTAGTTGTGGCCTTTTCTTTTTTGTTTAGACAAGTTCCTTTAACATTTCTTGCAAAACTGGTTTGGTGGTGCTGAACTCTTTTACCTTTTGCTTCTTTGTAAAACTTTTGTTCTCTCCATCAAATCTGAATGAAGGCCTTGTTTTTCCCTTTCATCACTTTAAATATATTGTGCCACTCCCTTCTGGCCTGCAGAGTTTCTGCTGAAAAGTCAGCTGATAGCCTTATGGGAGTTCCCTTGTATGTAACTTGTTGTTTTTCCCTTGCTGCTTTTAATATTCTCTCTTTATCTTTAGTTTTTGCCATGTTGATTACAGTGTGCCTTGGTGTGTTCCTCTTTGGGTTAATCCATATGGGACTCTCTGCCCTTCCAGGACTTGGAAGCTGTTTCCTTTTCCACGTTAGGGAAGTTTTCAGCTATTAGGTCTTCAGATATATTCTCAGCCCCTTTCTCTCTTCTCCTTCTGGGACCCCTATAATGTGAATATTAGTGTGGTTGATGTTGTCTCAGAGATCTCTTAAACTCTTTTCATTCTTTTTTCTGTTCAGCATCAGTGATTTCTACTACTCTATCTTCCAGCTCACTGATCCATTCCTCTGTATCATTTAGTCTACTGTTGATACCTTCTACTTGATTGTTCGTTTCAGTCATTGTATTCTTCGACTCTGTTTGGCTGTTCTATATTTTCTAACACCTTGTTAAAAACTTCTAAATTCTCAGTCTGTGCATCCATCTTCTCCTGAGTTCTTTGATCATTGTTACAATCACTACCCTGAACTCTTTCTCGGGTAGATTCCCTATCTACTTCACTTAGTTATTCTGAGATTTTATCTTATTCGTTCATTTGGAACATGTTCCCTTTTACCTCATTTTGCCTAATTCACTTTTTATTTTTCTGTATCTGGTAGGTTGGTTACATTTCCTTGGATAAGTGGCCTTTTTGTAGGCCTGTGCATCCCAGCAGTGCACTCTCCTCTTGTCACCATAGCTATATGCTCTAGGGGTGCCCCTTATGTGGGCTATATGAGTCCTTCTATTGTGGCAGGCTGATTTCTATGGGCAGTCTTGTAGGCTTGGTTGGCCCCTGGTCTGGTTCGTTGCCAGGCCCTGCCCCTGTGGTTGGCAGGGCCAGGTTATGAGGTGGCTGACTATAGAATCCTGGGGGGCCCTGTAGCTAGTGCTGTCTCCCTAGTGGGCAAAGTCAGGGTCCAGAAGACCCTGGTGCTATTGCCTGCCCACTGGTGGATGAAACCAGGTCTTGGGGCTAGTGCAAGCCTACTGCTGGGCAGAGCTGGATCCTGGGGACTGGTTGCAGGTCCCAGGAGTCCCAGAGCTGGTGTCAAATTGCTGGTGGGTGGGGCCACTTCCTGACACAGTTGGCTACAGGGTCCAGGGTGTCTTCAAGCTTGTGTTGGCCTAGTAGTAGGTGGGACCAGGGCCCAGCTGGTCACAGGGCAGGATTTGGCCTGCTGGTGGAGGGGCTGGATTTGTAGGTTGCAGTGCTGTGGTTGTCTTGTGGCTGCTGTCTGCCTGCTGGTGGGTGAGGTTGGTCCCAAGGCTAGAACATGCTTGCTGGTGTGTGGGACCAGGTCCCTGGGCAGGGTCTGGCCTGCTAGTGGTGGGCCAGGTCCACAGGCTACAGGGCTGCAGTTGTCTTGTGGCTGGTGTCTACCCACTAGTGGGTGGAGCTGGGTCCTAGGGTCTCTGGCTGGAGGGCCCTGGGGGTCCCAGGTCTAGTGCCTATGCACTGGAGTGTGGGCCTGGGTTCTGGGCCTTCTGGTGAGCAGGGCCCTGTCGAGGGGCAGCTGTGGGCTCAGGAGGTCTTAAAGTAGCCTGTCTGCTATGGGTTGGGCTGTGTTCCTGCCCAGTTAATTAATTGCTTGACCTGAGGCATCCAGCACTGTTGCCTACAGACTGTTGGGCCAGGGCAGCACTGCATCCTGAGGCCAATAAGCTAGAGGAATGATTCCAGAATGGTGCTTGCCAGCACCAGTGTCCATGTGGTAGAACAAGCTCCCAAAATGGCTGCCCCCAGTGTCTGTGCCCCCAGGGTGAACTCTAGTTGCCTCCTGCCTCTCCTGGAGACTCTCCAAGAACAGCAGCTGGTCTGACCCAGGCTCCTTTCAAATTACTGCTTCTGCCCTGGGTCCTGGAGAGTGTGAGACTTTGTGCGCATCCTTTAAGAGAGAAGTCTCTATTCTCCCCAGCCCTCTGGGACTCGTAAAAATAAGCCCTGCTGGCCTTTAAAACCAAATGCTCTGGTGGCTTGTCTTCCTGGTGCAGGACCGCCAGGCTGGGAAGCCCAATGTTGGGTTGGACCCCTCATTCCCTTGGGAGAACCTCTGCAATTGTAAGTATTCTCCCACTTGTTGGGCACCCACCTTGGGGTATGGGACTTGACTATATCATGATTCTGCCCCTCCTACCCATCTAGTTGTGGTTCCTTCTTTACATCTTTAGTTGTAGAAGATCTTTTCTGGTAAATTCCAGTCTTTTTCATCAATGATTGTTTTGTAAATAGTTGTAATTTGGGTATACCCATGAGAGGAGGTGCACTCAGGGTCTTTCTACCCAGCCATCACTGCCAGTCTCCTCTATTGCCCATATGTTTTATTAATGGTATGTCACTAGTTGCTGGAATCCCTGTTCTGGCATACTTCAAATTCCCATGCCACTGGGAATTTATTAATCTGTAGACTCAGCCTACCTGCAGTTCTTATATTGATTAGGTCCTATATTGCTGTTCTTATATTGACAGCGAAAATCAAGCATTCCTGGATCCATGGGTCCAGAGTTCTTCATGTGTTTACCCCTATTGTGTGCTTTGTACTTTGGGGTTCATGTTTCTTTCCTTATGCTCAAATTCCACACAATTGTTAAAAGTTATGCAGTATCACTTACACAGTAAAACCATTGAAAGAAGCATATTCCTCAGCTGTGAATCCATAAATATCTTGACAAGATAGGTTCACCTCTTGCTGAAGAAGAAGACTGACTAAACTTGTTGGTTCATCACTGAGAGCAATCATAAGGGCTGTTCTGGAGCAAGAGATATAAATGTGTCCATTTATGAATCTTAACCATGTCTTGTACTTTTTAAAAAATGAGTCTTCTAAATTTACTGTTTAAATGTATGATCAGGAAAAGAGTTGGGGCAAGAATGTAAAATGTGGGGCAGATCTACTCAAAAAGGTGTGCTAATCACAGATCACATCATGAAGTCTAAAGATAAGAGTCTCTAGGAAGCAGCTAGCTCAGTGGTTTTCAACCCCTGCTCCTGGGAACACTAGTGTTTTCCAGGAGATGTCTCAAAAATTCTATGGAGGGGAGTGTCTGGGACTCTGGGTACCCTATCCCCATTTAACTACAGCATCTGGGATTTAGAGATTGAGTTTCTGTGTAAGATTCTAATGTTAAAAAAAAAATAATAGCAATAATTACATACCAATCTGGCCCAACTGTTTGACTTTGCAGATAGAGAAATAGATCCTGGGAATCTAGGTAATTTGTCCAAAATCATATGGCCAAATCTTTTCAGTTTCAAAAATATGTCTCATATATACATATATGATATATATATAGGCTTACTTCACACTGAGGTCAAGAGCAGCCTGGAGTATTTAAGGAATGAGCACCTAGAATTTAACATATGTGTGCATGTGTATATATTCCTGTTAGATAACTATAGTTATATGCTCTTATTTAACATTAATTATACCTTTGATTCTTATCTGAAGCATTCACATCTGCCCCACTCTTCAGAAGAAATTCTACCATTTCTGCATTATTTTCAGTAATGGCAAGTAAAAGTGGAGTATACCCATCCTGGAAAAATTATTTCAAAATGATTATTTAAAATATTATACCAACATTCCATGCCTTTTAATTTAAGTTCAATTTAAAAAATAAGTATGCTTATAAGAAACCTCTGTAATAACCTATAATTGAACAGAATCTAAAAAAGAATATATATATGCCTGTCAAAAAATCAAAATAAAATTATAAAAATTATAAAAATAAATAAATAATACTAAAATAAAATATAGTTGGCCAGTCAAAAAATAAAATTGAAGTTTCTGCTTTAGGCTTAATTCAAATTGTGGGCGAGAGCACTCAGGAGTATTTAATTACTGAGCACCTAGAATTTAACATAAGTATTGCGAACCATCAATTCACATTTTGTAATGTTGTTACAGCTGAGTTTCCTAGGGTTTCATTTAAACTTCCAAGGCTGGCACTTATTTTGGCCTGTCATGCATATAAAGTATCAGTGAACTAAAGTGTTAGGAAGCTTAAAAACATATATTAATCAGTTATCCATAGTCTTAATAGGTGACTTGGATTACTTTTAGTATAACAAGTGATTTTCTAATTTTACTCTAATTATTCACGAGTATACAAATAACATATAAAAGGACATAGTCTTCATGATTTTTAATCAATGTTCATTTATAAGGAAATCAAGTATTTCTCATGTGATGTACTTCTTTGAACAGTTATAATTGTTAAAACTCATGTTGCTTTGGAGGTCAAGATTATAATCTGAAATGAAATGGAGAAAGGTTTTTTTAAAAAGGAAAACCTTATCAGTATTTGATAATCTCATTCTTCTTCTCCTTCTCCCTAATTTCATTTTGTAAAATTCATGTTTTATATAACATGTGTCTCAACAGATACAAATTATCTGCAATGAATACCTTCTTTTACTGCTTTCTAAAATATAATGTATTGTTTTTAATAGAAGACTACCTTATTTTGAGCTTCAAGATTAGCTTTGTGTTCAAGCAATTTTGCAACTAATGAGTCACTTTGATGACAAGCAGCATAATGAAGAGCAGTATTGCCATATAAATCCACCAGGTTTGGGTCTGCGCCATGTTCTAGAAGAATAGTAACACAACTCTCCTTGTCACACTGTACTGCCTGTCAGTACAAAAAGAATAGACGGGTAACCAATTTACTATTTAGGATCTGATATATTAAACTAATGTTTAATACTATGTTTTAAAATATGAAATATAACAAAGGTTAACTAGGAGAAGAACTCAAATGTAATTCAATTGAAAAGGAAAAATCAGCACACCTTAGTCAATGGAGATCTGTTTTCACCATCCCAGACATTTACTTTGCACTGTTTCTCAATCAAGAGAGATACAATATTTGAATATCCATTAGCACAGGCCAGGTGCAAAGCTGTTCTGTATCAATATAATGAAACACAAAGTTATAGATAAGTCTTACTTTGAGAAGTTATCTGCTATGCCCAAGAACATGCCAGATCATATATTATTAAGGTATTTGCTTTGTGTACTTATTTATATTTACACAAAATTTAATTAATTATAATTGCTTTTTACTGAATTAAAAGAGCTGTGCAAATGCCTGAAGATCAAATATTTAACTGGTTTCACTTCAAAGAAAATTTAACTATGCATTAAACAATAGGTTTTTTCAAACACCAAAATGGAGTATGCGCCTTGGAGAATGATAAAATTAGACATCCAATTATGTCTAGAAATGATCTCTAAAGCCTAAGATACATGTGCCAGATAACAGGAGGAAAAGACATTGCCTATGTTTGCCTATTGCATGGCATACTGCACCTAAGTGTGTGTTTCTCTTTGCTCAGCTATTAAAGTTGTCATCTCCATCTAAGAAGTGAACACAAAGATGAAAGCCTAAGTACTCTTTAAGTTGTAGATCCCAACCTAATTTTCAGTTATTAAAATAATTTCTACTTCTCAAAGAACCATATTCTATGTAGCCTCCCAGAAACCAAGCATATAGTCATGAGGTATGACAGATACTAATGAGCTCCATTTAAACTTTGTAGCTTTTAGCCTGGACTAACCCTCAACAAACTTTTATTTATTTGTGAAGGTGATGTCTTTATATCCTTATTTTAAGATAATTTCATAATACAAAATCTATATACAGGTAGCCCAGGTCCCGAACAAAAGATTTTAGATGCCATTTTCCCACTTCATTTTAGGTCCTCAGAAGTACTTTATGGGTACCTAAACAGAACTGTTATTGACACTAAGAGTAGCAAAATGTAGCCCACAAGGACTTGAAAATAAAGTAACTTTCAAAGAACAAGGCTCATAAAATCCAAACATGATGATATAACTTACCATTTATGGGAGTAAACCCAAAAAATATAAAAATAATTTTGAACAATTTGGAAATACAAAAACTCCAATCAAGTTTACTTGACTATAATCTCTGGAAGGCAAGACTATAACTATAATTCAAAAACCAGAAACCTAACCAATTATGTCATTCTCGCTGAAGAAAGACTGTACTCAGAAAGAGGATGGTCAGCTAAGTGATAGACTGAAGCCAGAAGTTATCCATGATTAACATCCTTCATGGTAAAGAATATATGAATTTAAGGAGCCCATACTTCCCAGTCATTGGAAAGGAATACTTTGTTTTTCTGTAGAACAAAAATGATTCCTCAGACATCATGGTCTAGATGAAATATCCCTCAAAATGATCTACCTTGTTTTGTCACGATTCCATCCTTACCAAATAAACTTTTGATAACTAATTTGGTTTCTCAGAAATCATGACACAGAAAAAGCACTGATTAGCCTTTTTGTTGACATCCATAATTTGGCTTAAAGGTAAATTTCCTTATGTAATAGGAAGTTTCTCTAGTCTTCAGCCTGAACATATGGGGCCAAAAGTCTTTAAGCTGACCTAAAATAAATCCTTGCAGTAGCATAGCAAATCCTAAAAAACATTTTGATCCATCCCCTTCACCCACTGTTATATATATCTCAAAATTTTAGTCTCAAGGAACGTAAGTGGCTTTTACTCAATCTTTAGATCTAATTCTCTTTCCAACTCCAGTTTCCTTTTTTCATTAAAACAAACAAACAAAAACCAAAACCAATTTCACTTTCTCTGAGAGAAAGTAATTGGCATTTGAGTAATTCCCAGGAGGTGTTCCAGAAGTGGCTGCTGCATGGCTGCTGCACGCCTGCTGAATATTTCACTCTTCCAATTGAAGTCTAAACCCTATGTGACAGGGGGACCTTCAAGATGGTGAAGGAATAAGACAGGGAGATCACCTTCCTCCCCACAGATACATCAAAATTACATCTACATGTGGAACAACTCCTACAGAACACCTACTGAATGCTGGCAGAAGGCTTCAGACTTCCCAAAAGGCAAGAAACTCCCCACGTACGTGGGTAGGGCAAAAGAAAAAACAGAGAGAAAAGAATAGGGATGGGACCTGCACCAGTGGGAGGGAGCTGTGAAGGAGGAAAAGTTTCCCCTTCGCTGGTGGAGATGGGGAGTGGGTGGGGGAGAAGCTTCAGAGCCATGGAGGAGAGCACAGCAACAGAGGTGCAGAGGGCAAAGCAGAGAGATTCCCATGCAAAGGATTGGTGACAACCAACACTCAACAACCTGAGAATATTGCCTGCTCACCCGCTGGGGCTGGGAGCTGAGGCTCGGGCTTCAGCAGTCAGAGCGCAGGGAGAGGACTGGGGTTGGCTGCGTGAACACAGCCCGAAGGGGGTTAGTGCGCCACAGCTAGCCGGGAGGGAGTCCGGGAAAAACTCTGGACATGCCTAAGAGGTAAGAGACCATTGGTTGTGGTGCACGAGGAGAGAGGATTCAGAGCACGGCCTAAATGAGCCCCAGAGACGGGCATGAGCCGTGGCTATCAGCGAGGACAACAGAGATGGGCATGAGACACTAAGGCTGCTGCTGCAGCCACCAAGACGCCTGTATGCAAGCACAGGTCACTGTCCACACCTCCCCGCCGAGAGCCTGTGCAGCCTGCCATTGCCAGGGTCCCGGGATCTAGGGACGACTTCCCAGGGAGAACACACGGTGGCCTCAGGCTGTTGCAATATCATGCTGACCTCTGCTGCCACAGGCTCACTCCACATTCCGTACCCCTCCCTCTCCCCGGCCTGAGCCAGAGCCCCCTAATCAACTGCTACTTTAACCCCGTCCTGTCTGGGCGGAGAACAGACGCCCTCAGGTGACCTACGTGCAGAGGCAGGGCCAAATCCAAAGCTGAATCCGAGGAGCTGTGCGAACAAAAAGAGAAAGGGAAATCTCTCCCAGCAGCCTCAGGAGCAGCCAATTAAATCTCCACAATCAACTTGATGTACCCTGCATCTGTGGAATACCTGAATAGACAACGAATCATCCCAAAATTGAGGCGGTGGACTTTGGGAGCAACTGTAGACTTTGGGTTTGCAATCTGCATCTAATTTGTTTCTGGTTTTATGTTTATCTTAGTTTAGTATTTAGAGCTTATTATCATTGGTAGATTTGTTTATTGATTTGGTTGCTCTCCTCCTGTTTTTATATATATATATATTTTTTTCCTCTTTCTCTTTCTGTGAGTGTGTATGTGTATGCTTCTCTGTGTGATTTTCTCTGTATAACTTTGTTTTGCCATTTGTCCTAAGGTTCTGTCTGTCCATTTTTGTTTGTTTTTTTAGTATACTATTTAGCACTTATCATTGGTGGATTTGTTTTTTGGTTTTGTGGCTCTTCTTTCTTTCTTTCTTTTCTTTTATTACTTATTTTTTTATTTTTAAAAATTTATTTTTGTTATTTTATTTTACTTTATTTTTTTCCTTTTTTTCTTTATTTTTTTCTCCCTTTTCTTCTGAGCTGTGTGGCTGACAGTATCTTGGTGCTCCAGCCGGGTATCAGGCCTGAGCCTCTAAGTGGGAGACCTGAGTTCAGGACATTAGTCCACCAGAGACCTGGCCACACGTAACATCAAATGGCAAAAGCTCTCCCAGAGATCTCCATCTCAACACTAAGACCCAGCCCGACTCAACAACAAGCAGGCTACAGTGCTGGACACCCTGTGCCAAACAACCAGCAAGACAGGAACACAACCCCACCCATTAGTAGAGAGGCTGCCCCAAATCATAATAAGTTCACAGACACTCCAAAACACACCACCGGATGCTGTCCTGCCCACCAGAAAGGCAAGATCCAGCCTCATCCACCAGAACACAGGCACCAGTCCCCTCCACCAGGAGGCCTACACAATCCACTGAACCAACCTTACCCACTGGGGACAGAAACCAAAACCAATGGAAACTACGAACCTGCAGCCTGTGAAAAAGGGACCCCAAACACAGTAAGATAAGCAAAATGAGAAGACAGAGAAATACGCAGCAGATGAAGGAGCAAGGTAAAAACCCACCAGACCAAACAAATGAAGAGGAAATAGGCAGTCTACCTGAAAAAGAATTCATAATAATAGTAGTAAAGATGATCCAAAATCTTGGGAACAGAATGGAGAAAATACAAGAAATGTTTAACAAGGACCTAGAAGAGTAGGTCCTTTGAGTAGTATGACTGAAAGTGTTCATTTGGAATTGAGCCTTCACCTACAAGGCAACCTACCGATCTGAGGGACTTTTAAAATAAAAACCATAAAAGTAATTTAATTTTATACCTAGGAGAGATATTAGACATCTTCAATTCACTTTCAAACTCATTAGGCACAGAACTCAAAATAAAAACATAAATATTAGCTAAATAAGCAAAGCACATTAACAGGGAGCTCCTCTGGTTTAATAAGAAATAGTCTTCAATGGGGCTTTGCAGATCTTGGTTTAAAAAACATCTATCTAGTAATAGTTCTGATTTGACAAGATGAGGAGATTTAGGGTCAAGGTCATACAATGCAGGGAAAGCCTCAAATTCAGATTTTTATTCCAAAAACAGTGTTATTCCTACTGGGCCACTATGGCCTTCAAAACAACCTGCTCATTAACTGTCATGGTGTTTCTCCCATTCTCTCCTAACCAGAAATTTCCACTTTTATTATCATTATTTTTACTAGAAAACATATTTAGAATATTATTTCAATAAGGCCATTATTTATATGTACATATACTTACATGAGGCATCAGGGACATTTGCACAATGCTTCTAAAATGAGTTTATGCAGCCCTCAATAAAACACTATAATTCACCTTTTAAAATATTCAAATAACACAAAGCAGAAGTCTCCCATAACCATTCTCACTCTACCTACTTCCTCTGCCCAAATCTCATCTCCTCTTCAGAAACAGTGTTTTAACTTTAGTATGTATCCTCTCAGATTTTATCCCATTCTCAGTCTTTCTACACACACACACACAAATATTCAAATAGAATATAGAGTTTGAGACTTTTTTTATTCAGCTTTATTGAGGTATAATTTATAAAAAATTTAAGTGTACATATTTATGAGTTTTTTCCAATATATAGTCATATAACTGCCACCATAAACATAATAAAGAACATTTCTATCACTCTAAAAAGTTTCCTCATATCCCTTTACAATCAATCCCCCTTCCTCCAGTCCCCATATGAAACACCTGGTAACTACTAATTTGCTTTCTTTGGCTATAATTTTGCCTTTCTAGAATTTCATATAAAAGGAGTCACTTGATATATAGTCTTTTGTATCTGGTTTCTTTGACTTAGCAGGACACTTTCGAGATTCATCCATGTTGTTGCATGTATCAGTAATTTCATTTCTTTTATTAATAAGAGATATCATTTTATTGCTGAGTAATATCTTTAAATTATATTTATCTATGTATGTATATATATGTATTCATTCATCAAAAAATATTAATTCAGCACTTACTATGGCTAGGCAAGGTTCTAGGTGATGAAGATACAGCAGCAAATAAAACAAAAATACCTGACCTTATGGATCATACATGGCTAGTGGAAGAGGTCAACGAAAAAACTTAAAATACAAGGTACAACAGACAGTATTAAGTGCTAAAGAGAAAAATCAGGCAAGGAAGAGGAACAGAAAATGTCAGCATGGAGAGGGGGTGCAATTGTTGGAAGAGTAGCCAGGGAAGCTCTCACTGATAAGATGACAAACACCTGAAGGAAGTGAGACCAAGCCATGTGGATATCTGGGTGGGGAAGCACTCCAGGCAAAGGACCCAGCAAGTCCAAAGGCCCTAACTGCATGTCTGGCATTTCTGTGGACACTAAAAAGGCCAGGGTAACTGGAGATGAATGAAAGGGAGAGTTGTAGGAGCTAAGATCAGAGAGATAACAGGGAGGGGGGGTGAAGGTTGTGTAGGGTTGTATGAGCCTTTGGAAGGACTTTGGCTTTTACCCCTAATGAGATGGAAATCCAGTGGATGTTGTTAAGACAAGGAAGGACATCACTTGACATACATTTTAGAGGATCATTCTGGCTAATGTGTGGAGAATAAATTGGAAAGGTTAAAAGACAGAAAACTACCTGGGAGGCCACTGCAGTAATTCTCATTAAGATATGATGGTGGCTTTGACTACAGTGGTACCTTTGAAGGTGGCAAGAAATGGCTGGATTTTAAACATGTTTTGAAGGTAGAACTAAAAAGATTTACTGTTGAATGAGATGAAGGATGTGAAAGAATGAGAGTAGTCAAGAATGACTCTAGGGGTTCTGGCCTAAACAACTGAAAGAAAGGATTTGGCATTTATAGAAAGAGAAGAGCAGATCTGAGGAGGAATAACAGGAGCGCAGCATGCGGATGTTTGAGATTCCTAAGCAGTGATGGGGTGGAGCTAGCGGCTCTCACAAGCCCATTGTTAAATTTTCAGGAATTATTCGAGCCGCTTGACATCACATTGGTAGGTGGAAATCAGGGATTCTCTTCCCTTCTCCCCACCCCCACTCAAGAGCCTGTTATATAACATTTACCAGCACACCACAGCCTGTTAGATATACAAGTGATAGTGTAGGCGTTTGTATATATATGAGTCTAGAGTTCAGGGGAGAGGTCTAGCTGGAGATTAGAAGTTGGAAGGCATTGGAATACAGTCACAGACGATCTCTCGTCATCAGGCAAGTGAGGATTAAGAGAGAGACAGAGAGAGAATTATTTCGAGGTCTGAGCCCTCAAATATTTACCAATCAGGAAGATGAAGAGAAACCAGCAAAGGAGTCTGAAAAGAACTGTCCACAGAAGTAGAAGAAATGCCAAGTGAACCAAGTGTTCTGAAAGACAAGACGATATTTCAAATTCTACTGATAGGAAAGTAAGAGACTTGGCTGAGATGCCTGCCAGGTACGACTGAGAATTGACCACTGAATAAAGTCATGTTGAGGTTATTGATGACCTTGTAAAGAAATTCAGAGGAGTGGTGTAGGATAAAAGTCAGATAAATTATTGAATAGATAACTCTGATTTTATTAAAAGAGGAGGTAAAACTATGAGCAAGTTGACACAGATCCTCTAATCATAGTTTCCAGTTGCCCTATTACAATGAAAGATGACGCTTTATATACGCTATGACCTGAAAACTCCCCACAAGATTTTAAGGTAGGCACATATAGTACATATTTTCTGTTATTAATGCCAAATACATAACCTCTTCATTTCTTAACATATAAAATTAATTTTTTTTGTTTTTGCAGTAAGTGGTTGTTGATGAGCTTTTTGAAGATCCTCTACAACTGAAAAAAAATTTTCATAGGAGACCCACATTAAAAAGTTAATTGTTTTGCTCTTTCAAAGTCTTAAAATCTTAATAATCACTGTTCTGGCAAGTCGCCTCTACTCTTTTCCTATTAGTACATTAGCAATATGGGAAATCTTAGTGGCTGGGGACAGTATATACCAAAGAAGAAAAACCATAGCATAGGGAAAGGGTGAAGTGCCCAGTGGAGATTAAGGCAGTGGGAGGAGTGGAGGGAATTGGGAAGGACACAAACGCCCTCAGATATCCAGGTGAACATTTCTAAAACTAAGAAGCTGAAAGTTGGGGGTATGACCCTCTGCCAGTGGTTCCCAGACCTCTCCACTATGGGAAACTCAGAGTGACAACCAGTGGGGTAGTCCAGACAAGTCCTGTTTCTGGTTAGAAGACCCAGTGGCCCCAGCTTCCCCTCCATGCTGCCCTTCATCACTCTGGTCACCTGTGTTCTCTGTCCCGCATGTTCACATCATGTTTCTTGAGCTGAAGATACTCCTTCACCTTCTCTAAATCCCCAACCGAGGCAGCTTTGTGAAGTTTCTTTAAATCCTTATCTCTAAGGTTGTAGCCTGGCTGGGCTGGAGGACCGATACTGGCTGGCCCGCCTATGGGCAGGTGTGAGCAAGAACTGTGGGGCTCATCCTTCCTTCTCCATAATGTGAAAAGCTTCTTCATGGCGGCACAGGAAGCAGTCCTTCAGTTGGACCAGGATCCTGGAGGTCCTAACTGCCCCACCTGCTTCTCCACCTTGGCCCTCTGGCTCGCGGGCCCCTCTGGCCAGGTAGGTCCTCCCCACAGTGCTGGAGTCAAAGCCAGCTAGAGAGCGGAAGTGGGCCAAAGATCAGAACCTGTGTGGGCGGCTTCTCCCAGTTGCCTAGCAACGCCCAGGGCCTCTGGCACCTGAGGTTGGGACCCAGCCCCCCGGTTACCCAGATCCAGATTCTTCAGTCAAGATCTTAGATTAACTGCTAACACTCTGTCTTCCTATTAGATCCAGCATCTTGGGGTAGAAACCTATCAACTTTCTTACAAATACCCCTTTCCCTTCAAGGATAGACCTAGTAGCCTGAACTCTTACAAACCAAGATTTACCTTCCTCCTGGTAGAGATGAACCTCCTCCAGTGATCTTGCCTCCAGCCTACTCCCTGCCTCTCACCAACATGGTTCACAAGGCGCAACTCGCTTTTAACAATAACTGAGATCCCTTCATAATCTCAATTTCAAACATACTTTTGAATACCATCTCTCATATTTTAGCTCACTCTCTCGTCACAAAACTCCAAAAATCCTTCTAACTCATTGCACCTACAGTCCATTAATTCTGCCACATTTCACTGACCTTGACCACCCCACTCTGTTCTCACTTCCCTACTTAAGTAGGTTAAATTCCATGGTTAATCATTATCACTCTCGTGCATATACCTTCAGCATGTTTCCCCCCATTCCTTTTCTTACTTGTCCACCTAAACCACAGAGCTGGTTAAATCTAAAATTCCCATCTAAACATGTCTGCCCTAAGCCACTGGTTGTGACTAAAGGAAAAAACAAATCCATGCTGTCTTTTCTCACTTTCAGTTCATGAAAACCCACCTGAAATGGATTGGTATGCTTCCCAGCAATCCTTAGATACTTGCCTGATCCATTCACACTTATACTTTCCTTGAACACTTCATATATTCTCTCTCTTCGAACTCATTCTCAGCTGATGACCTTGCTTCCTGATCCATTGAGAAAAGTGAGTTAATCAGAAGAGAAATTCTGCAGGCTACCAGGACATCTACCCACCTACTGACACCTTGCCAAAAAATATTTTACCTTCTCTCTTGTTCATGTTGATATCCATGTTCTAGCAAAGGCCAGCACTTTGCTTACTAGAAGCCCATCCTCTGTATTGCTTCAGCAACCCCCCTCCCCTGCTTTCTCATGTGTCTTTAAAGTTTCCCTCTCCGATGACATTCTTGTTAACATAAATACATGCTAGTGTTTGTCCATCCTAAAACAAACAAACTGACCCACCTTCCCCTGCAACCATTGCCTCATTTCTCTCCTTTATGGCAAAAAGACTTAGAATTGTCTATAACCTTGTAATCTCTGTCTACATTCTTCTGTTCTCACTTAAGTTCCCATCATTACCCTGTTTTCCCATTTCTCTCAATCCACACTGCTTTAAGTACGATTGACCATGATCTCCAATTGCCATTTCTCAGTTTTCATGTTAATCATGTTAATCTATTGCTTGCTCCTTGGAACACTTTCTTCACTTGGCTTCCAAGACATCATGCTTCCCTGGTTTCATTCCTTCCCTCCTAACCATTCCTCTTCAGTCTATTTCGGAGAGCCCCAGGATCAGTCCATCATTAGCTTCATTTTCCCCCCAAATCCTTGGAGTCATCCTTGAATCTTGTCTTTTACACCTACATTTAAACTGCCAGCAAATTCTGTCAATTCTAACTACAGAATATATCCAGAATCCATTTGATTTCTTCCCCTATCCATATTCCCTTCTGGGTGATCTCATTCAGTCCCATGGCTTTAATACCATCTATGCAATGTCAACTCCAAATCTGGAAGTTCCAGTCTGGTTCCCTTCCCTGAACTCCGGACTGGTATATCCAGTTGTCTATAGACTCTATAGGCATCTCGTGCTTAACATGTCTCAGCTGACATCCTGACATTCCAATCTGTCACTGTCTTTCTTACTTAAGAGCAGGTAACTCC
The DNA here is from genome assembly GCF_005190385.1 of Monodon monoceros. Taxonomy (NCBI): domain Eukaryota; kingdom Metazoa; phylum Chordata; class Mammalia; order Artiodactyla; family Monodontidae; genus Monodon; species Monodon monoceros. The sequence goes on along the minus strand of NW_021703776.1, from coordinate 73,780,230 downwards.
ATTCTTCATGTTGCTCAGGTCAAAAGTTTTAGTGTCATCCTTGACTTCCTTCTTTTTCAAAGGCCACATCTAATCAGTTAGCAAAACCTGCATGCAGTACTTCCAAATACATACAGAATTTGACCACTGATATCACTGTAGTCCAGGCCAACATCATCTCTCTCATTTGCATTACTTGACCAAAAAAAATTAGCTGTGTTAGAACTGGGACAAGAACTGATAAGCTTCAGGACTTCAGGACTCCTCCTGTCATATCACACTACCTCTGGTTAATTTTATGAGCTGCACCGCCTTCAATTCATGATGACCTGAGAATAATTTTTCACTTATATGCTAATATAAAGCTAGTACAGCTCAGAAATTTGAAATGTATAGATAATTATATGCTAATTTTATACAATTATTATTAATAGAATAATGAGCTGCTGTCTCTTCTATTATCAGACACATGAGTATTATGTAATATGGTTAGTACCTTATAAGAGTATTAAAAGAGCAGTTATTTATCACATTTTTTTCCTAAATAACAATTCCCATGTAATTTCTCAGGAAAAATAATAAAAGAGATCCCAGTATGCATCATCTCAAACATAGCTATGCAGTTAAAACTTCTCAGTGGATTTTCTGTTGGTGTTCCTGCTAAAGATACAGAAAGTAGGCTTATGAAAGTTTTGATAATGAAAGAGCTATTTAAAGATCAATATGTAAATTTCATTGCTAGTTTTTCTTTCTTGAAATTCTAAATTTGTGGTTATTTAAGAATGTAATTGTTAAAGTCTAAAATAATAATGTCTGAAGGGAAATTTCTTTAGTTTCAAAAGTTCACTAAGTTCATTAAACCCATATGGTGCCTTTGTACAAATTAGGAAGTAATTATGTATGTCATTTGTTTCTCTATAATTACAAATAAATTGGACTTGTTATAAAATGGGTTTATTATTTTTACAAATTATTTCTAATGATTATTAAGTCATAATCATTTATAATAAATGGCATAGTGATTTACTTGTAAGAAAAGCACCTGTTTTTAAACTGGGACTTTAAACAAACAGAAAACAATACAAACTGCAATAAGAAATGTCAGGTTTAGGGCTTCCCTGGTGGCGCAGTGGTTAAGAATCCGCCTGCCAATGCAGGGGACACGGGCTCGAGCCCTGGTCTCGGAAGCTCCCACCTGCCACGGAGCAACTAAGCCCGTGCACCACAACTACTGAGCCCGTGTGCCACAACTATTGAAGCCCGTGCGCCTAGAGCCCTGCTCCGCGACAAGAGAAGCCGCCGCAATGAGAAGCCTGTGTGCCACAATGAAGAGCAGGCCCTGCTCACCATAACTAGAGAAAGCCCACGTGCAGCAACAAAGACCCAAAGCAGCCAAAAAAAAAAAAAAAAATCAGGTTTAGATGGTGTACACTAATACCAACAAGATATTATATTTTAATTTACTTTTGCGATCAGTATAGAAATTATTAAAGCAATTCTTTATTGAGAATCACAAGTTATATGTGGCTGCATTAACAATTATTGACCTTCTCTTTCATAATTTGAAGAGAATGTTTTGTTCCCCTTAGAACAAAATACTTTTCTACTATTTGTTGGCTAATCATTATGATTTACTTCTTAATCAATTTAGACTGCCATAACAAATTACAATAGACTAGGTAGCTTAAACAACAAACATTTTTTATCACAATTCCAGAGGCTGGAAGTCTGAGATCAGGGTGCCTGCATGGTTAGGTTCTTGGTGAGAGCCCTCTTCCTGGTTTACTTGCTATGTCCTCATATGGCTGAAAGAGCTAGCTGTCTCTGGCCTTTTCGTATAAAGGCACTAATCCCATTCAGGAGGGCTCCCATGACTCAATTACTTCCCAAAGGCCCCACCTCCAAATATCATCACATTGGAATTAGGGTTTCAACACATGAATTTTGGAGGGACACAAGCATCCAGTCCATAACATTTACTAATTTTGTTAGAACAAGATACTTTATTGCCATCAGCCAGAAGAGTTATGTTTGTATAATAAATGTACAAAGAGCCCATCTCTGGACCTAACTCAAAGTTTTAATAGAAGTACAAAAATATGTCACAAAGACAAAAATGCTGCAATGAAAATGGTGCCTCTTAGAGGTGGTAACTTGTGCAGTGCATGACCTGAACAACTGTATGAAGCCACCATTAGTTTAGTCTCAATTTTGTAGATCTTCTATACATCAGGCATTTTACTAGGTGTCAAAAATACAAGCATGAGTTAGATGTAGTTCTGATTGTCATGGTACTCACTATAGAGTAGAGTTAATTTCTATAGTTTTTCAAAAATCTTTTCTAAGGAAAACATAATTTTCATTCATTCATTTATTCACTCAAATAATTCTTGTGTCTTTTAAGTATACTGGTATTTCTCTAATATTGGAGCATAAAAAAGTCTTTTTCTTACCTCAATATACACTTAAAATTATTTGTGTTGTATTTCCATATGTTTCTACTTTGGGGGTAGTATCTACATTGTCTAAGTTTGATCTTTATATTCAATTTTCAAGGCAGCTAAGTCATGCGACAACATTCTGTAATAGAAAGATCAGTGGGTAGCTTTTTAAATGGTTTTTTAAAATGCCAAGTTAATGGAAAAGGTTTTCTTTGTCCTTTGGCATAGGGCTCATCATAATGCCTTGCAAGCTGACAAAGCATGATGATGGAAAGGATTTAGAAAGTGACATCACACTGCACTGACTCTTTGGCCCATCCTGCTACCTAAGAGTCCAGCCTCTCTAGCACCAAGAAGAGAGAATCTCAAGAGGTCACCACTTAAAAACTAGAATCACAAACTCTTTCATTATCATCTCTTTATTGGAAAGAGAGTCAATATTGATGATAAATACTGTTTCAAATGCTCCTCACTGGTCCTCTTCCCTTGATAGATGAACCTGGATAATCTGTGCCACACAATCTAGTTTCTACAACTAGTTTCTCTAGCATGAAAAGTACTTTTTTTAAATGACACCTTTTTGGCTTACATGGTGCAAATAAGAATTTCTTCCACTAGGAGGGACACATGGTGCCTTACTCTGGTAGCTTGAATATGTTGATATCAATTGCTATTTGCATATCTGACAGGTTCCCCTCTGGCAGATTGCCACCACCTCCTCAATGATTCATCTTAAACTTACCTCATTAAGTATAACCTCCAATGAGAGTTAGTTCAGAGTAGGTAAGTTCTTAACATGGGACATTTTATTTGTTCCTCCAAGAGAGAGAAAACACCAAATAACCAAATTTGCAGAATTCAATTCACAAAGTAGATAAAATGGCTAGGGCTAAATGAGTTTACTAGCATCGTTCTGAGAAGAAAAATAAAAAGTAAATACATTGGTGTCTTTTGCACTCCTCTCCCCTGGCAGCTGGAAAGTTTTTGAAAGGATCATTATCTCTTATCTGTTTTCTGTTACCCGCCATATTGCAAAGTATGGTGACTCTAGGCCTTATGATGGGGGCTTCATGCTATACTGAACAGTCTCTACCTACATTCCCTCCCTAGACTAAAGAATTATAGTGAAGTAAGTGTGCTGTCTTCTTACTGCCCCTAGGGAAAAAGGTCCAGAAAAATCATCATGCTGTTTAAATTTGTTATTCTGCAATTGCGATACCAATTCTGTGTCATGATGCCATTTTCTGATTTGACAGGCTTAGGTTAGGATTATGATAACTGTAATTCACTTCTAGGTATCAAATTTTGTTAAATCACATTCTCTGACATATAATGATTGTGATGGTAGGGATGTGAGAGATTTTAATGCACCAATTGCCTACCAATAGTATAATCAATATTCACTCTGGAATATTCTTCAGGTGTGTTCCAAAGGGATACTTTGTGGCAAAGTGTAAGAGTATTATGTTCTTAATATTATCATGTATTTTTCTATTGCTGATTCAAATTCATTTTACTTTTTAGTAATGGAAGAGAGTTCTAAAGAAGACGCTAAACAGGTAGGACTTTATAGATTGATTCATCACTTTTTAAACATCTTTATTGGAGTATAATTGCTTTACCATGGTGTATTAGTTTCTGCTTTATAACAAAGTGAATCAGTTATACATATACGTATATCCCCATATCTCTTCCCTCTTCCATCTCCCTCCCTCCCACCCTCCCTATCCCACCACTCTAGATGGTCACAAAGCACCAAGCTGATCTCCCTGTACCATGCGGCTGCTTCCCACCAGCTACCTATTTTACGTTTGGTAGTGTATGTATGTCCATGCCACTCTCTCACTTTGTCCCAGCTTACCCTTCCCCCTCCCTGTATCCTCAAGTCCATTCTCTAGTAGGTCTGCGTCTGTATTCCCATCTTGCCCCTAGGTTCTTCATGACCTTTTTTTTTTTTTCTTTTTAGACTCCATATATATGTGTTAGCATATGGTATTTGTTTTTCTCTTTCTGACTTACTTCACTATGACAGACTCTAGGTCCATCCACCTCACTACAAATAACTCAATTTCGTTTCTTTTTATGGCTGGTAATATTCCATTGTATATATGTGCCACATCTTCTTTATCCATTCATCTGTTGATGGACACTTAGGTTGCTTCCATATCCTGGCTATTGTAAACAGAGCTGCAATGAACATTGTGGTACATGACTTTTTGAATTATGGTTTTCTCAGGGTATGTGCCCAGTAGTGGGATTGCTGGGTCGTATGGTAGTTCTAGTTTTTTAAGGTACCTCCATAGTGGCTGTATCAATTTACATTCCCACCAACAGTGCAAGAGGGTTCCCTTTTCTCCACACTCTCTCCAGCATTTATTGTTTGTAGATTTTTTGATAATGGCCATTGTGACCAGTGTGAGATGATATCTCATTGTAGTTTTGATTTGCATTTCTCTAATGATTAATGATATTGAGCATTCTTTCATGTGTTTGTTGGCAGTCTGTATATCTTCTTTGGAGAAATGTCTGTTTAGGTCTTCTGCCCATTTTTGGATTGGGTTGTTTTTTTGACATTGAACCGCATGAGCTGCTTGTAAATTTTGGAGATTAATGCTTTGTCAGTTTCTTCATTTGCAAATATTTTCTCCCATTCTGAGGGTTGTCTTTTCGTCTCGTTTATGGTTTCCTTTGATGTGCAAAAGCTTTTAATTTTCACCAGGTACAATTTATTTTTGTTTTTATTTCCATTTCTCTGGGAGGTGGGTCAAAAAGGATCTTGCTGTGATTTCTGTCATAGAGTGTTCTGCCTACGTTTTCCTCTAAGAGTTTGATAGTGTCTGGCCTTACATTTAGGTCTTTAATCCATTTTGAGTTTATTTTTATGTATGGTGTTAGGGAGAGTTCTAATTTCATTATTTTACATGTATTTGTCCAGTTTTTCCAGCACCACTTATTGAAGAGGCTGTCTTTTCTCCATTGTATATTCTTGCCTCCTTTATGAAAGATAAGGTGACCATAGGTGCGTGGGTTTATCTCTGGGCTTTCTATCCTGTTCCATTGATCTATATTTCTGTTTCTGTGCCAGTACCATACTGTCTTGATTACTGTAGCTTTGTAGTATAGTCTGAAGTCAAGGAGCCAGATTCCTCCAGCTCCATTTTTCTTTCTCAAGATTGCTTTAGATATTCGGTGTCTTTTTTGTTTCCATACAAATTGTGAAATTTTTTGTTCTAGTTCTGTGGAAAATACCATTGGTAGTTTGATAGGGATTGCATTGAATCTGTAGATTGCTTTGGGTAGTAGAGTCATTTTCACAATGTTGATTCTTCCAATCCAAGAACATGGTATATCTCTCCATCTGTTTGTATCATCTTTAATTTCTTTCATCAGTTTCTTATAATTTTCTGCATACAGGTCTTTTGTCTCCTCAGGTAGGTTTATTCCTAGGTATTTTATTCTTTTTGTTGTAATGGTAAATGGGAGTGTTTTCTTCATTTCACTTTCACATTGTTCATCATTAGTGTATAGAAATGCAAGAGATTTCTGTGCATTAATTTTGTATCCTGCTACTTTACCAAATTCATTGATTAGCTCTAGTAGTTTTCTGGTAGCATCTTTAGGATTCTCTATGTATAATATCATGTCATCTGCAAACAATAACAGCTTTCCTTCTTCTTTTCCAATTTAGATTCCTTTTATTTATTTTTCTTCTCTGATTGCTGTGGCTAAATCTTCCAAAACTATGTTGAATAAGAGTGGTGAGAGTAGGCAACCTTGTCTTGTTCCTGATCTTAGTGGAAATAGTTTCAGTTTTTCACCATTGAGGATGATGTTGGCTGTGGGTTTGTCATATATGGCCTTTCTTATGTTGAGGTAAGTTCCCTCTATGGCTACTTTCTGGAGGGTTTTTACCATAAATGGGTGTTGAATTTTGTTGAAAGCTTTCTCTGCATCTATTGAGGTGATCATACGGTTTTTCCCCTTCAACTCACTACCTTTTAAATAGGGAAATGAAAAGCAATGGAACTAACATTTATTCAGTGTTTTACTCTGGTCTAGATACCATATTATGTGGTTAACTTACACTCTCTGCATAACCATCATATTAGCTTTGCAAGGTTGCCATGCTATCATTTTCTTCTTTTTATTAATTACAAAATTGCTGTTCAGGGAGATTGATTAATTGGCCCAAGATCCCATAGTTAAGAAGTGGCTGAACCATAATTTAATTCCAAGCCTGCTAGGCTCCCAAATCCATTCCTCTCCCCATAGTATCTTTGCATTAATAGTATCCAGATACAGGATCAAGTTAAGAGATACTTCGTGAAATCTGATTTAGCTATATGTTTGCTTTAAAAAAATTTTTTTTTCCTGAGATACCTGATTGGGCCTAGAGTTTGTTCATTCTGTTTCATAGATAAAGTAGTAATCAATACTTTGTTTTCATAAATGACAATGTGTTGTAACCCCTGAGATGTTTCTTACCCCCAACCCCTGCTCCTGGATTCTTTTCCTTTCAACATACTTCAAATATAGTAACAAGCTGGTACCATTTTCACTATATGGTATTTGTTAAGCCAGCATATTGGGAAAAGAAAACTAAAAACAAAATGTTTACAGTATAATTGAAAATCACCCTTATGATGAGACAGAAGAAGCCACACCACAGAGCTGAAGGAGCACCAGAGTAGAAATAGTAAGATGGGATTTTGATCCTAGTTTTACCAATACTTGACCTGTGTCATTTCTGGCAAGTAATACATTTATAAAATAAAAGGATGTTTAAAAAAGAAAGATGTACAAAAAAGATGGAAGTAAAAGGGCATAACAAAAAATCAGTACAAAAATTGGATGCTTTTTTAATGCTAAACCTAAGAAAAGATCTGAAAGATGTCTTAAAGAATAGTCCTCTCCTTCTCCATTCACCAAATGATGATAGTAGGCAGCAGATGGTATACTGTTAACTAATGACAGAAGACTGCTGGTCAAGTCCTAGTTTGCCTTTATCTTTAGTGTTATGCAACCTACATCCTACAATCCTAAAACAGAAAAAAAGGTTGGGAAAATGATTCATATGAATTATATCCACTTAAAAAGTCAGTTTCTAGCTACTTTAAATGAACTCAAGCCCCATAAGTTATCATAGAGTTCTGAAAGAATTTGATGAAACAACTCATGACCTTGGACAGTAAATTTCTGAGTCAAGATGGTTTGCTTGAGGTGCTACATAGATAGATATGTTTCACAAGGACAAGAGACTTGTTAATATTGTTCCCTGGTATATCCACAGCTTTGAGCAATTATCTAGCATGCATTAATAGCTTGAGACAAGTCCCTGAAAAAATTGCAAAATCTATTTTTTAAAGTCTGTGGACACATAGAAAAGAAAGCAGTGATCACTAGGAGGCAGCATCAATGCACAGAGACCAGCTATGCTCATGTCATGTAGCTTCCCCATTACAGAGAGGAGTGAAGATCACATCAAGCATTTGACCAAATTCACACGAATAATCCCTGTAAACAAGATGGAGGATAAGGACTAAATATCTTGCAATTAAATGAATTTGTAGCTGGTTTAATGAGAGCACTGTGCTGTTTAATGAATCAGTATCAACATGGATGGAGGTAGCTCTGCCTTGTCAACATTCGTTTTTCAATCTTACATGTAAACAGAAAGTAATTTTTTAAATCAAATTTGTCCATGACGTAGAAACTGAGAATAACAGCCCAAGTTTAAAAAAAAAAAAAAATTAGTAAGATAAAATTTAAACTGAGTAAATTTATAAAATGAAGAGGCCCCAGTTTACATGTGTTTTGAGTTTTCATTTTCATTCTGTCAAGAATATATGATTGCCATAAAACAAATTAATCTTACTGTATATGTTAAAATAATATAAACTTATTATACATACCTTCTATTTAACCTGAAATCCTCATAATTTATATACTCCAAACTCTTAGAGATATGATAGCAAGTGGGACTCTGTAAAACTAAAGTGGTAAGACCCATGTTTGTAACCTTTCCACATTGGTCTTTGAGTACCTATAATAGCTGTTTACTGTTGTAGCCCACAAATCATACCGTTTTAAATGCAGTCTACTTTCACTTGCCACACCCTGGAAGATAGGTATTATCCCTGTCTTAAAGGTAAAGATTCTGAGGCATGACTGGGGATTCATCCAGGCATGACAAGTGCTAGGTCTTTTAGTAATTCCACCACACTTTCATTACTTAGCTTTTTATTGAGTATTCCTTTCTGATCCATTTCAGATCTACTGAACCACAATCAGTTAGAGTAGGGCCCCAGAGTACTTAAAGCATCTCAGGTAATCAAATGAAAATGGTCCACAACGCAGCTTTGGAAACTGCCTTAGATACCTAAGTATTTCCTTCAGGCTTCTGAGAGATACTTGACAGCAGAGATTTTGAGGTTATACTTGCTGCTGCTAGGCCGTATTATATAAGGAGTACAAAAACCTGGTTGATTTAAGAGCCTGATATTCACAAGTATGACCTCCTGTAAGACACTTAACCCTGTTGAGCCTGTTTTCCCATACATAAAATGATCAGTATTGTAAGCACTTGGCATCATGCCTGGCACATCCTATGCCCTTGGTAAATGTTCCCTACTAATTTTGAAGGTGAAGGCCCAGAATACACTATACTGCCAGTTAAGGACTGCTTTTTAACTGTGGCTACTACACAAATAGGTTCACATGCCATTATGAAGGGACTGTATACTTTCTCATCCACATGGTAAATCTTTCATGTTACACATCTGAGAAAAATGTTGACATGGATAGCCTGCATTAGGTTAAAAATTTAGAATGACTTTATAAAGGTATTAAACAGATGTTTAAGTAAAGCAAATATTAATAAAAGATTACCTTTGTTTTAAACAGAAAGTATCTTTTCAGTTAAAAGGAAACAAATTAAGTCCTTTTTGCAGTTAATTGCCCTTTACAAAAAACTTTAGTGATAATATTTTGCCAAGAGTAATTTCTTTGATTCATTATTAAGTTGGGCTTAGTGTCTGAGTCACAAAGCACAGAGGTAATTGCAAGTTAAAATTGATTTAGCCTTTTTTATAAATAAGAAATTGATTACAGAATAAAGTCTCATTAAAGAATATAAAAGACTTGACACTGCATATTAATCAAGTTGCCACTCATAATTGTGGCTCCCTTACAATGCTCATGAAAAACGAAATCCAACTTGAATGGGTTATGAGCATAAAGAGCCTACCGTGTGCACCCAGGAATGAAGAATTCCATGTACCATTTGGTGTATTTTCATGCATTTCCCCCACCAACCATTAAGAAAGACATCCAATTCATATTCTGGAAATGATTTTTCTGGCATCAATAAGGAAAATACATCTTGACAAGGCATTTTAGATTTCAGAAGGAGAATACATCATATTAGAAACTCATTACTGTGAGGGAGAGGGACTATGGTTTGTTTACTGGTTCATGTGTAATTTGTGTTAGATCAACTATGTTGAGAAAGCATCTGATTCTGGACATCATTTATACTTAGAATACATTTCACTTAGCAATCGAATGATCTATATTCCTTATTTGACTTTTGGAATTAGTTTACCAATTTAAAATACATTATTTATTTAAACAGAACACCTGGTTTACAGTCCCTAATTAAAGTGGCCTGTTTGCTTTACCCACTTTGCATTATTTTCTTTTTATTACTAAATTGATCGTAAAACCTTATACTACAAAAGCCAAATATTTATGAATAGCCAGTACTACCTAGCCTTCCTCTAATCCTCCCAGAGACAACCCTAAACATCAGAACATCAGCCAAGTTATTCTGGGTAATGGTGCTTGATGACCAAAACTATCTCAACAGTTCTCTCCTTACAAGTCTTGTTTTTGTGAAAATGTGAAGATATTTTCCTCTGGAAAATGTTTTAGTTGTGAACCAAAAAACTGCCATGTTTAATAAGTAGGGTTTTCAATATTAAAAAATATGATGAAACCCACCTCTGAACTCTGAAAGGATCCATTCCAGAAGCCCTTTTCAGAATTTATACAAATTAGCCATCATCTCTTCTTATTGAGCTTGTATTTTTCATTTGGAGCCAAGGGACAGCAACTATGGCCTACTGGCCAAATCCAGCCTGCCACCTGTTATTGTAAATGAAGTTTTATTGGAACCCAGCCACGGCTATTCGTCATGTATTATCTATGGCTATTTTCATGCTACAGAACAGATTTGAGTAGCTGTGACAGAGACCATATGGCCCTCAAAGCTTAAAATATTTACTATCCGCATCTTTACGAAAGAAGCTTGCCAACTCCTATTTTAAACACTTTCATTAAAAAAAAGAAAAAGAAACTATTGAAATTTTGTTTGAATTACAAGAGTGTAAATATTTTTCTATTGTTATCACAATGTTACACACTTTGGCCTACATATGACTTGATGAGAATTTTTGTGGACTAGCCTGGATATCTAAACACTGCTTATAGCATTGTTTCTATGGATTCTTGAAAAAGTATATGCAACCAATTGTACAAGGGAGTTTTAGAAAATAGCCTATTTGTAGATGAGGGACATTTATCTACTTAATTGATTCACTACAATAATCAACCAAAGAATAGGCCTGACATGCTTGGAGAAAACAGGTTTACTTCTTTTGAAATCAGGTTTATGGAACTAGGGAGTCATGAAAAGTTGTTGACAATAATAGCAAGCACTGCCTCAATATAAACTTAAGATTTATTTACTCACGTTTATAAATAACAAAAAACTCCTTTAATACTAGAAATTCCCCAATTCTTAAAGGATAAGATGGCTTTTAAGACCACATGGAATCAATTTTTTCAGGTAATATATAACTTTGTTAGCATTTTTCCTTTTCTCAACCAAACACACTTTTACCCACACTTCTAAAGTGCTAGGGAGCCACCAGGGCAGTGTGATAAATGGGGATGGTTCAGATAACTGCACAAGACAAGATTTACCTTCCTGGGACTTTCTTAAAAATCAGGGACAGAAACATATGTATCCTGCACTATTGATGGTATTTGTATGCTTAATTTATATAATACTTGAATTTCTCTTTTCAACTAGTTTTCCATAAATATTAAAATAGCAGAATGTCTTTTCTAAAAGTTCTCAAAATAATCATTAGATTTTTATACTATTTAATAAAAAAATAAAACCAAGCTACCAAATGTATGATTTAGGCCAAAAAGAAAAGTTTTTTCCAAGAAAATGTAGAAATATTTTAATTTACATATCATATTACAATGAATCAATATGGAGTCAAAATCCACAATTACACTTTCATAAAAATTCTGCCCATCATCCTCAGAATAATCAGATTCTGTACAAAGATTTACAGATGTCCAATATATGTAGTTTATCCTTAGTGTGCTACAGAGTTCAGAGGTTCTGCTCGAATATTCCCCAAATCAAGTGCAGAATCTGTCTCTTCATCAATTTCTCCAATGACTGCACTGTAATTGTTTAAGGGAAAAAAAAATCAGTTAAAACAATCTCATTTCTGATTAAAACTGAGAGAAGACAGTATAAAAGAACTACTACTTAAGGTGAAAAACAAACATTTTCATAAGGTTGTGAATTGTACTTTTAAAGTCACAAAACCCAAATAAATTGAAGGCAACATTGTTACAGGAACGAATATTAAAGAAGAGACTGCATATAGTGTGACTGGATCACGAGTCTTTATTTGAGTAACTTCAATGAACTAAATCCATCAATGGTACATATAAAATCTATTAGTTTCCCTTTCATGATTTCTCAGTTGACTCAATTTAAATCCAACACCAAAAAGAAGTACAATTCTTCACACATAAAGATAATAATAGAACAGATACTTAGGTATCTAACAAATGATTTTTTGTTGTGATTGGCAAGGGTTAAAGCCAACAAATTTTTCCTTGATTCAACACTAACATAACACCTATAACATTATTTTCACTAATACCATGCTAGGTAACCAAGCCATGGCTCTCTAGCTGGATACAGTCATTGTTACATCCAGACCATGGGACATGTATGAAACATTATTACATAAAAAATTGGTTGTTTAAATTTGTTTGGTTTTAATGAAAGTAAATTCTATAGACAAATGTTATACAGAATTTGCACGATTTTGCTTTAAACTGTATACGGTCTTCAGTTCTCTAATAAATGGGAAGTACCAAACTTTAGGAGAACATATTAAGTTTTCTCAATCTGAAACATATCAAGATCTTAATTCCATCATTAAAAATTAGTATCATTTAAAATCCTTATGGAAGACAGTGGAGTGCTGGAAAAAAGCTCTCCAAGGAAAAGGAGGAGGCTGATTTGCAGTGTTGACTGCTATCCATAGTGCAGATACCCCCACTATGGCCAATTTCAAGCTACCAAAAAGACATCAACCAACCAGCTTGCAAAATTCCCCAAAATATAAAAATCTGCTTCTGTGGGCCAGTACAAGCTGGCTCCAGCATACCACTGTGTCTATAGCAATGTTTAAAATTTTTTTTAATTGAAGTTCAAAAAAAAATTTTTTTTTTTAAATTAAAGTAGGAGAAATCGTCTTAAAATCAATTATTATGCAGAGCCCCAATATAAACAATCAGTGCTGTTCTGGTCAGGAGACCTGGGCCCCACCTGCTTCGCCTTTACAGCTCACTTCACCTAAATATTATCTCTATAGAATATTTTATAAACCTCTGATTAAAGATCAAATGATTTATACATATAAAGGTGATTTTCTTAAGACAAACAAATAAAATGAGTAAAGTAATCCTTTATCTTCCATATCCTACTTGTCCAAAAAAATAATCTCAGATGCTAATACATCTTTTGCTGCCTTCCAGCCATGTTTTAATTTTAAACAGTACTCACTAGAAAACTGATTCAACACTCTTCTAGCCTCTATAATTGCACTGATACAGAAGCTGCTAGCCACATGTGACTATTAAAATTAATTACAATTAAATAAAATCTAAAATTCAGTTGTTCAGTCACACCAGCTACTTTTCAAGTACTCAATGGCCACACACACAGCTAGTACCTACCATAGTGGACAATGCAGATATCCAACATTTCCATCATCCCCAAAAGTTGTATTGGACAGTACTGTTCTACACTGTTGCACTTTTCTTAAATTGCTACCACTAAAATATATCTTCTCAAACTGCCATATCAATGTCACAAGTTAACTGAGGCCACAACATAAACATGGGACATCTTAAGTAAGCCAATTATACTAAAAAATTAGAAGAAAAAAGTAAGTAATGGATAAATACAGCTATGTTATAAAGCATTATTTAAAACTGTTTACACAAGAGATTTCAAAGACATTTTCAAACCCTAGCCTGGGCCCTGGAGGTATATTTATGTTCCTCTGGAATTAGGGGTACTTTGGAAGAACATTTTAAGAAGCCTCTCCAATGAAGTATTCAGTGTAAGGCAGGGCTCTTTCTGGACCCTATCCAGGCTACGTAACTATTAGAAATATGGACAAATCTCAGTAGATAGAAACCTCTTCTCCATATAGCAAGGCAGTACACCTATAGTATATTTAACTTGCCTTTAAAAAAGACATATTTTACTTACACATTATCACCTCTCACGATGTATAAACCTAGTACCACTTGTTCTACTCCCTGTGAAGAGCTGAACACTCGTTCATGGCTTTCATCCAAAATCAAATTAATGGTCTGGTCAAAACCTTTCAGTGTTCCCTGTAAAGAAAACATTCAAGAGAAAAAGACAAATATTCTGGTTTACCTGAATGTGTTAATTCAATGACACCATTTTAGTTGTGAGGTACTCCAAGAGAAGTACCTATTTTAAATATATATAAGTTCTCTATAAAATACAATACCTCTTTATGATCAACAGGCACCAAACTTACCTCTTGGTTTTTTAAGAGGGGGGTGGGGAACCCACCACGCTTCTGACTAGTATGCAGAGTTGTTGAGAATTACAAAGGACACCTACGTACTAGTTTATTTCCAAGGAAGTAGCATAAAAGCCCAGGTAGTCCAGGAGCTAATATTCTAAAGATACAAACTAAAACAAGGGAAACTTAAGGGAAATAGTCCTCTACACAGCAGCTATAGCAATGTAACAGTATCACTTCATTTTACATGCTAGTAAACATGCTGCACACATTATCTCAATTAATCTCTACCCTTTGTGGTAGATACTACAAACATTCCCACTTCAGACAAGAAAATCTGAGGCACAGAGAAGTGATCCCTCAAGGTTTCATGGGCAGAAATTAGCAGAGCTAGAATTCGAACCATGAAAGGCTTGCTTCAAAGCCAGACCACTAAACTTCTATATTATACTACTATGAACAAGCAAATATAATCTACCACTTTTCAGAGATTCAAATCAGTACACAAACTTCAACTGGTAGTAATAGCTAAGGCTTAATGAGTACTTAGTATCTGCCGAAGTGTTTGATGGGCCTCAAACACTTGAAGGATATATTCAGAGAAAATTTTATGAAGAATCGTGGTTCTTAAAAAAGGAAGACATGGGCCTATTACAACATGGTAACTCAGATGCTATTCAAGTTTCTGAAAAACATCAATTTACATTGGTTTTGGTTGGTTAAATTTCTCATTAAAGTTTCATGTTTTAAAATTTAAAATATATAAAATTAGAGTGAAATAAAATGTTAGCTAGGAAGAGAAATATTAGTTAATGTTAGGAAGAGAAACAAAATATGGAGTATTTACTATACTGAACTAGCAAAGAGTTGTTACCACATCCATACATAGCCTCTTGGCTTCATTTTACATGCAACTATTCTATAAAGTGAACCATGTGTGAAAGAAATACACAACTGCTGAACTTTAGTACTCAAAAATGCTCTTTTAGTACTTAAAAATGCTCTTTTTAAATGGCTTTCCTTCTTCTATAAAATTAAAGTAATTTTCCAATTTATCATCTATCCTGTTAACAAAAACAAGAAAATTTAAACTTGAGGTTTTTACAAAATAAAAAACTATTTACAAATATTTGTTAATAGCAATAGGCTTCTAAGATGAGATTAAAATATTTCAAACTGTCCTTATTTTTTGACTCAATACAATGTGAAGTACCTTAAAAACAAAACCAAAAACATGATTGTTCTCTTGATTAAGAGGGAAGCAAGGCAACTGGCCTTACCTTTTGGAGTCAAATTCAATTTAAATCCCAGTTTGGTTCTGCCACTTATATCCACATGACTCTGGGAAAGTAACTCACTTTTTCTGAGCTAGGTTCCTAACCTAGAATGCAGGGTTAATTCTTTTTCACAGAGCTGTACCGAGATTAAGTGAGATAACACGTAACATGCCTGGTACATGACATATGTTTAATAAATGGCAAAGTCTGACACTTTGGTAATCGTCACTTAGGGATCCACTGAGAAAAAAATCACAAGGATTAAAAACAAAACAAACAGAAACAGAACTGCAGAATGGGAAAATAAAAGACTAAACTATAGGAATTAGATAGACAATAGAGAAAGTTTAGCAGCCTTAAAACTTTTTGGAAACTTTTTGGAACAATCATATGAATTATAAACGAAGAAATTAAGTAGCCCAAAATCATGGGATAAATTCCTCAGATCAAGGAGAGAATCCAAGATTTTTCTGGAATTAAAATGGGATACTGTGATAAAAGGACAAATGAGATGAAATAAATTTATTCATTCATCATAATTCATTCTACAAAAAAACAAGAGATCATACAACCTAAGAATATCTGAATATCAACACCATACAAGTCTTAAATGTTCATTATTTTATAGATGTAGTATCTAAATCTTAAAAAAGTTTCTAAGAACCATACACAAAATTTCAAAAAAATTATATGATTCTGGTAGTGGTTGTCAGAACACTGAATGGGGGAGGAAATAAAAGATGGAGGAGGAAGATAAATATTATAAAATACAGGCAGATATCTGCAGACTAGACTAGAAGTTCTCTGAGGGCAGAATCTATTACCCATCTTAGCTTCTAGAAGCCTTGTATGTAACTTACAATGTTTATTAATGAAAAAAAATATGGATTGGCAGCTATTTATCAAAGAGATAAAGACCTGAATCATAAGAAAACTGCAATGCAGGTGTACTGTGGTGCCTACTCATTAGAGATCAGAAGTTGTACATAAAAATTAACAACCAATAAGTCTACAAGAAAGCAGAGAATGAATATGCCAAATACTTACCACAATCATTCTCCCATCAGAAGTAATGACAGCAACAGTTCCTGATAACTGAATCAAGGAAAGCATATCTCAGCACATGTAAACTGAAAACTTAAAATCTGGTAAGGAAATGGTTTAAATTACTAGGAAAAAAGTAACAGAACTAAGATACAACTATTCAACACAGCCACATTTACAACATAAAAACTTTATGTTCTTCAATTTGGTGTGATATTTACACAATTTAAAAAAGGGAAAAAACAGAAAAAGCATCCCTTTCTGTGTGTGGTCAGTGCATTCTATCTTAAAACAGCTGGGGTATTTGGTACTCTTTTCTTATTGGGGAATACTGCCAATTTGACAGTTGAGCAAGATATTTCTCCCTTTCTTATACCTATTTCTTTATCTCTAAAACGAAAATTGGATCGTTGCTAAACTAATCAATGTTGAATGATTTCAAGCACGTTAAGACACTGTCTTCCAGGACCTGGCTTCTGGAATTCAAAAGAAAAGAAGCTATATTCAATGTCACAGGTACCAATATGCTTGCATCATTAAAAGCCTTTGGCATTTCACTTTTGTCCCAAATTTGTACATGAGAGCACAATGCAGTGTTCCACTCCTAGACTTTAAAACGGTAACAGCTGTATAGGGTAATTCACATGGGCTTTTTAAAGTTATTTGTCCCTCAAAACGATCCATTACAATAGCAAGCATTATTTTAATTCCATCAACAAAGAAGTTGAGATTTCAAGTGGTAAAGGGGCAGATATTCAATTTTTGCACCATCTGTAAAGTTTTTGCTATCCTCGAACAACAAGCAAAGCCTATGAATAAAACAAACACATAGATTTACACGACCATCGCTGCCGCTAGTTAAACTGTTCCTCTTATTCCCAAACCTGAACGTATAGGCCCTAGGGAAACAGGAAGGATGAATCAATAGCTGATTTCTATAGAGACACGGAAAAGTTTGGAATAACCACGTTGGTGGGGTTTTTTTTTTTTTCAGATTAAAAATAAAAGACACCTTGGGCCCGTACAAGCGGCAGGTTCCAGCCCCAGGGGCGGGATTGGTGGGTCCCAGATCCTTAACCCCTGCACCCGCATACCGGGCCCCGCAGCTGCCGGGTATCGCAACCGCCCGCCGATCCCGACCCCCTGCCTCTCCAGCACCGGTCCTCTCCGGTGCAGGCGCGGGACTCGCCACAGCACCAGCAAATGCCTGTGGTGGCCGGCTCGAGGATACGGTTGATGTAGTTCTCCAAGGCAGACGTCATTATGCTCGGCCCGGCAGCTGGCAACACAGCTAGACCGGCGACAAGAGGAGCTAAAACAGCCCGCCAGGCACTAGCGGCGGCTCCCGCCGACTGGCGGCAGCAAATACCGCGAGAGTACCGCACTGCTGCCTCCGCGAATCAGAAACTGAAAGAGCCCGGCCAACCATCCGCAAGAGGCTAAGCGACGACTAGTTTTAACGCGCGTGCGCAGTATATTTCTACTGTGTTTCTGGGCGGTGTTCTCGGAAGCCGAGAGGGACAAAGCGAGCAGGCGGTGGAAGAAAGGAAGAAGCCTTCGGAAGGTGGGGTAGAGGGGAGACGGTGGGCGAGCGGGCTTCATAGCGGAGTGGAAGGCCATGTGGCAGAAGTTACGAAGGGGAAATATTGAGAAAAGACGGGCAAGGCGGGAGACAACGGAATAAGGTGTTTTCGTCACACGTGAAATAGAGAGATGAGTGCTGTTCTGGTATGAAGTGTAGACGCGGGGAAGTGGAATCCCTAATTTCCTGCCACAGGGCCGAAAATTAACCTTCTAGAAGCTAAGTGGCCTAGGGCAAAGTTGCACACGTTGTAACCATATGGTATATACGCCTGGAGAACACAGCAACAAAAAGCATGTTCGCACAGTTTGCATTTACCTGTAAAAGTGCTCCATCGCGGAGGTGTTGTTACTCATTTATGTAAGAAACAATCCAAACAGAAAAGTGTGAGTCTCCCTTAGAAAACAGTCTTCCCTCTACCACGCCACAGCCTCCCTCCCCTCAGGGTGAAATTAGTAACTAAAAGGCCTGCAGGTCTGCTGCGCAGTCCTGGAAAGGACTGATTCAGGAAGAGCCTTATCTAAATAAGGACCAGACTGGGTTCTAGTCCAACACTGCTAACCATATCGTGTGGGTGTCCTTGCACAAGCAACGTCAACTCATTTGGGCCTCAGTTTCCTTAGATCCTGCTACATTTATCATTTGGGGTATTTATATGTGTTAGAAAATGTCATTTATTTTACTGTGGTACCCTAACTTCAAAGGACTTGAAGTTAGGAAAAAATCTATGTACAAAATACCAGTGAGAGTTATTTCCCCTTTGTACAAAATTGCCTTATGATTTCAGTTAGACTTGTGATTTCTTAACTGAAGAATTGAGGATTTGAAAACTCTTGCAATGTCAGTAGTTTTCTTCTGAAAAATCCAGCATATGTTTTCATTACAGCATACCCACAAAATTACCTACAGATCACTCCCAAATGTTTAATATTTTATATACTTAAACTTACTCTGACCTGTTCGAAACCACATGTAGTCAGGAATTAGGTGGTGCATGTCCCAGTTTTTTTTTTGGGGGGGGGGTGGATGCTGGAGGGCAGGTAAATGAAAGTATCTTCCATAAATTAAAAAAATGAAGATATTGTGTGGTTTGCAAATGTTAGACATTGAACAAAAAACCAAAGTACTAATTAGTGATAAATGAGGTATCATTAGTAAGGAATTTTTTAAAAATAATGTGCCAAGTATTTAAAATCAATAACCCATGTAGTGTTTCATCTCTTAGAGTGTGTTTATATGTGAAAATGTTCATTTACATTATATAGTAACTTACAGAACTAATTTCATCATAATACAAGTTTATGACCTTGTGTGGTTTCCATTAAATTAATATGCCAGATAAATGACAGATGTGCAGTGTTTATGGAGCATCACAAAATCTCTTTGGTTTGAAAATTTTTACATTCGTCTTAAAACTGTGTTTTCTGTAGTCACTAATGATCACAGATGTGGAGAGAGCCTATGGATAAAGAAAAGTCTTTAATAAGACAAAAATGAGTTACATCTGGATGCAAACATTACATATGTGATTTATCTAAATTAGCGTTGTGACCTTGGGAGTAAACGGACATAGAGAGTTCAACACCTCATAATGGAAAATTAAGTTAAAGTTCCAACAGGGGGAAATGATATAATATAAACATCTGACAACTAAAAAGTTAAGTAGGGGTACCGTGAGATTTTGAGCTTAATTCAAAAATCTCTCAAAGCGCTACCCATACTCTGTCACTCTTTACTGAGGAGTAAAAGTATGCTGGAATGTTTTTTGTTTTATTAATGGAGCACTTATTTTATGCCATTAGTTCTGAATCAAAACTTTGAGCAGATAACTAAAATTTTTTATATTTAGTTCACTTATGATTGGCTCAGTATTTCATATATTTCCCAACCCACTCATGAATCTCTCTCTCATTAGTAATCCAACAGCACGTATCTAGAACAACAGCCAAGATTTATCAAAAATAGGGCAGAAAAGAGATGGGAAAGGGTAGAAAGGAGTTCCCTAGATATCTGACATTCCTGGAGTTACTTTTCATTAGTACAAGCGTCCCCAAACCCCTGGCCTGTGGTGCCGCTACCGGTCCAGGGCCTGTTAGGAACCGGGCCGCACAGCAGGAGGTAGCTGTTGGTGGGCGAGCCAGCAAAGCTTCCTCTGCCGCTCCCCATGGCTCCCCCTCGCTCGCCTTACCGCTTGAATCACCCCTCCCCAACCCTTGGAAAAATTGTCCTCCCCGAAAACGGTCCCTGGTGCCAAAAAGTTTGGGGACCGCTGCTTTAGTAGAAACCAAGGTATGTAAAGTGGATCTTTCTCTGGTTAATGATTCTCTTGAGAAGCAGGGCATAACTCACCTCCCTTTGTATCCTGTATTCTTTCATTAACCTGAAGAATCATACTCATACTAGATTCTGAGGAAACTGAATTTGCACTTTACTGTGAATGGTTTATGGGGAAAAAATGACGATAATTATTGGAAAATTAAAATACTGCTTTTAACCTAATTTGATATGAGCTTTTATTTTATTTTTATTGATTTGTATTCCTATAAGTTCCCAAAGTGTCAACCAATCAGCAGTATATATTGAATAGATCTTTCTAGGGTTCTCCAAGGCAGAAAAGGACATAAATAAACCCTGGTATCTCCTTACAAGGAAATTCCTGAACAGGTACAGAGCTCTAATTATGAAATAGTGTATGGAAAAATAACAGGTATCCCAAAATATAAAGAAAGGTAATTGATGTGGAAATATTAGTTCATTTAACAGTATAAATTACAAAGTGTTTTTCATATATTATGGGGGTTTTTTTCCTTTTAAGGTATTAAGACAGGCATTTTTAACGCCATTTTTTAAGGGATGGGAAAAATTAAACTAACTTGCTAATCGAGAAGCAGTATAGGATTGTGATTAAGGACACTATCTCAGGAGCTAGCCTGTTTGGATTTGGATCCTGTGGGACTTTGAGTGGATTACTTAACCTTCTTGCCTCTGTTTTCTCATCTGTAAAATGGAGAAATGATGGTACTTACATCATCAAATTGTTGGAGGACTAAAAGTGATTCTTGTAAAGCCTAGCATATAATAAGCACTCGATTCATGTCAGTTATTATTGCTCATGGACATAGATTACATCACAGGTAACCTTTTACTCAGTCCCAGAGCTTGTTCTACTACATTATTTTGCTCACTGCCTTTTTTTCTGATTGGATAAATTGAGCAGTGCACATTTTAATTGCTTAAGGAAGGGGAAGGTGGATATGTGTTAGAATCTTGGACGTTTTATGAAAAAGGTAAGACTTAAATTGGGGCTTGAGAAAAAGTACAAATGCACTTTAGGAAAATTAATCTGACTTTAATTATTTACAGTGGAGGTAGGAAGTGAGGATTAGAAGGCTAGCCAGCCTCCAGGTGTGAGTTTCTGATTTGTAGCAGTAGGAATGGAAAGGCGGAAGACGTGATTCAAAGATAGTGGTTAAGAAAGGCAGGGAGGCAGACAGCAAATCACAGGCAGCAGTGATACTGGTTGGTGAACTGGCAGAATGGCAAGAGTAGGGAGACCCAGGAAAAGACAGGGCTGCTTGTTAATAAAGTACATGGGGCCAAGCTGTAGAACTGTGCAGGTGTGACACATACTGTGCACCAGCCAGTGGTGAGGCCACCAGACACGCTGGGTTCACTAGCAGTGGCATACACTTTACCCTAAACATCTGGAGAACCAGTCTATCTCAGGAAGCCCACTGTGTCGTTTATAAAGGATAATGCATATTAATAAAATACTTACATATACTTGTATGCATTCTTTACATTATTTATATTTTGGAAACTTGAAACAGTAATATAAACATTTCAGCTACAATGTGCCATGTACATTCCTGAAAATCCTCACATTCAAAAAAATAGCTCACTTAAAATAACAGACCTTAGGGAAAAAATAGGTCTGGCAAAGACCACTCAAACCCTGAACAACTGAACTAGAGCAGTGGTTCTCAAACTTTGCTGCTCATTGAAAACAGCTGGGGATCTCTGAAAACTACTGATGCCCTGGTTCCCACTCGCAGACATTCTGAATTAAATGGTATGAAGAGAGCCTGGGCATCAGGATTCTAAAAGCTCCACAAGTGATGGTAACATGAGCAAAGTTTGGGGACCACTGGACAGCATTAACAGAGACAATAACAATCCAAATGAGAATAGCACATTTAAAAGGACATGTGAAATTCCTAACAAGAAATGCTATAATAACTTAGAGAGTTTTACCTTTAAAAAAAGTTGAAGGTGGCTTGAAAAATGATGGTATATGGAAGAAGTGACACTGCTGAGTGATGGAAGCAAGGGCAGGAGAGCATCATCCTCAGACGTTGCAGCTGTAAACTTTGCAGTTGTAAAGTTTGCAGGAAATATAGAGATGCCAGAGACAGATGGCTCTGACCCATTGTCTGTTGTTGCTTTTGTGCAGATCTAGGAGAAATGCAAAATAAGCACTATCAAAATGGAGCACATGGCTGAGCTAAACCGAGGGAAGAATAGGATGCCGCACAGTGAACAGGTGTCATTTGGGTACTGTATTTCTCCAGACCAGGAGTGGTCGTGCAGTCAGCTGTGTGACTTTATATTCAGCTGTTGGTTCTTGGTAGCACAAGACATTAAAGTGCTAGGAAAAATTATGTATGTACCACCCTGCTTTCTGCACTATTCCAACATTACTCCCCTGTTTAACAGTCACGTGTGAGCTGATTCATATTACACCAGACAGCGCTGTAGCACAACAGACTTCTGATACTCCACTTCAGATCTGGACTTTGGTTAACCTGCCCCTATTTTACTTATCTCCTCCTGTGGTTGAGGTAGGCAGGTATTGTCACCTCTGACTTTGCCCTAAGAGGATGCTTGAATTCATACCGCTTGGGGCAGCTTTATTTAAATAGTATGTGAAGAGTACAACTAATCCAGTGGAGCACCCAGACCTCAGCCTTTTCAATCTCTTTTGTGTGTTTGTGTGTGTAAATTACCATTTTTGTGTAATCACTATTGCAAAGCAGATTAAGCAGCATTGTTTTAAGCTGAGTGCTTGACTTGCTGTTTTTGTTGTTTTTGCTTGTCTTTTAAAGATGAATGTCTTTAGCGGCTTGGATTGCAGTACAGATAAAATTTGTACTGTCCTTTTTACTGTGATTTTGGCGTGACAAAATTGGAAAATGATGTTGATGGCAGAAATTAATAAGTCTGTGATCTTCAATGTGAGCTCACTCGTGACGGTATAATCCACACTGAAAGAACAGGTTTATTTAGACTTGTTGCAGACGTTATATTGCGAGAGATCAAAGCTAATTTATTGATATACTGAGGTTAGGCTGTGAGGTATGAATAATGTGAGAAAGTACAGAAAGATAAATGGTGTGGTAGTGTGAAGTATATAAGAATTGTCTTGACAAAAACTAAGTTACCTTGAGTCACTAATGGAAAGCAGATGCCTGGAATTACATTAAAATATGTATGGAGTAAAAGAAAATCAAAGCTTTACCTTACTATTTCTGAAAAATTCTCATTTTATAAGTTTTGCCATTATTTGGTTTTATACATAAAATAGAATTACACTCTCACCTCTACCATTTTTTTTTCTTTTTTCAAACCATGGATCTAGATTTTAAGAGCTGGAAGGAAATCTAGGAATTTCCAAGTCCACTTCTCTCATTTTGTAGATAGGAAACTGAGTCCCAAAGAAGCTGAGTGACTCTGAGGGTTACATAGCAGAGCCTACAGTGAAGGCCTCCTGGATTCTAGTTCAGTGCTCTTTACAGTAATTAGTAATAAAGTAACTTTTACTCACAAAACAAAATTTGAGTCTATATCTTCAGATCATCAGCCCATATCCATGGATATGTCATTGTCTGCCTTTGTAAGGCAGACTTTTTCAAAGATCAGAAGGAATTAGTATCCAAGAATATACTCAAAGGCAGCTCGATATTTTTCAGATATCAGTACCTCTGGGAAGAATAGGAAAAGCAAATAGGATATTGTGGTAGGCAGAATAATGGCCCCCCGAGGATGTCCACATCCAAATTCCTGGAACCTGTGATTGTTACCTGATATGGCAAAAGGGATTTTGCAGATGTAATTAAGGTTAAAGACCTTGGGGTGGGGAGAATATTCTGGATTATCTGGGTGGGCCCGACTCTAATCACTTGGATCCTTAAAACTGGAAGAGGGAGGCAGGAGAGTGGGTCTGAGAGATGTATGTGATGACTGGTTCCACTGTTGATGGCTCTGAAGCTGGAGAAAGAGGGCCAGGAGCCAAGGACTTTAGCTGGTTGTCTTTAGCTGGAAACAGCCCTTAGTTTACAGCCCGCAAGAAATCAGGTATCTTGGTCCCACAAAGGCAAGCATACCGAATTCTGCCAGTAAACCAAGTGAACAGGAAATAGATTCTCCTTTAGAGCCTCCAGAAAGGAACACATTCTGCCAACACCTTGATTTTAGTCCAGTCAGACCCATACCAGACTTCTGACCTATTGAATGTAAAAACGATACAGTTTTCTTGTTTTAAGCCACAAAATTTGAGATAATTTGTTATGACAGCAATAGAAAATTAATGGAGATAATGCAACCACTTAATTGATTATCTTCCTGGATTTTGACTAAAGAAAGTCATTGAGGAAAGTAGCTGTACTATACCTAGGAGATTTGGAGAATATTTGACCCTTTATGAACAATTTAAGTACTACTGCTCATGACCGTCTTTCTCTGTGGCACAGAGTCTTTCTAAATTTCTCCCTATAATTTCCTCCACAGTGAGATTCGGTGTAAAGCATGGGTTTCTTTAACCTAGATTACCATTTACTTCATGTGTGTTTCTTACCCATTATACTGGTATTATCATAAGGTGGAGGCTCCACTGTCAGGGCAAGGAGGAGGGGTGCGTGTTCAACCTTTACTGAAATCTTAAGTCTTGATGAGGCATTCAGTGGTGTTCTTCTCAGCCTCCGTCTCACTTGCGAACATGTTCGTGGTTCTGCTGGTTTCTTCTCTGGGTTTTATTTTCCCCAAAGTCATTTTGTTAGTAAATAACAAAGCCAATCTTTGAACCTAAGCAGTCCAGCTCCACTGCACTACACTGCAATTTTAACACTGTTGTCCAAGGGAAATGCCCAATAGAATGACAAAATAAAGGCCGTGATGTAAACAAGAGGTAGATCATTTAAGGTTAATGGTCCCGGTGTGGGCACTTAGGACAGTTACAAAGAGGCAGATTCAACAATTTAAAAAATCTTATTCAACAATAAATGCCTCTGGTGCATTTATTTTATTTTTTCTTCCGTATTAGGCATCTGAGTTGTTACTATTAAACACCTCTAACGGGAGTTGGCAAACTGTAGCCCTCAGACTACAAAATTTACAATTTTTTTGGTAAATAAAGTTTTATTGGAACACAGCCATACCTATTAATTTATGTATTATCTCTGCTGGCTGCTTTTGGATGACAATGGCAGAGCTGAGTAGTTGTGACAGAAACCATATGGCCCACAAAATAATTAGTATCTGGCTCTTTACAGAAATTGTACAGACCTCTGTTCTCTAATGTCAACAAATGAGATTTCTAAAGCTTTTATATGTACATTACCAAATTGTCCTCTACAAAGTTTGCACCACTCATTCTTCCACCAGGAAAGTGAGCTAATTCATTGTCCTGGTCAACCTCAGATATGACCATAATGCCCATTTTTACCAGCTTTGAGATATGATCCCTCCATTTTTCTGAATTTGCATCATGAATAACAAAGAAGCCAAAACTCAGATATATAAGACTTTAGAAGAATGTCTGTGGTGTCTCCTCCCTCTCTCCCTTCCTTCCTGTTGTTGGAATGTCACTCTGGAACCGAAGAAATGTTTTCCAAGTCATTACCCCATGTGATAACTCCTGCAGTGGGATTTTTCATGCATAAAAATAATGACAGAAAATAATGATCTGCATTTTAACATATGCATCAGAAACTAAATTAAAAACCACAGACGTCATAACACAATGGATTAAAAGAAATTCTCAGCAGAGAGTCGTTTTGAAAAACAAAAGGTGGTAATTCAAATTAAAGACAACCGTTTGTCAGGGGTGTTTATTATTGTTTTTCAGCTGTTCAACATCAGAGCTCTCTTAACTTCTTGAGAATTCCCTTCTTTATGAGTTTGGGTGGGACAACAGAGCTCATTATATCAGGTACGTTTTTTGCTCTTTCTTATAGCAAGAGAGATCTAGGCTGTTTATGACTACCTGACTTACAGAGAACACGCTCTTGTGGTCACACAGCTGCAGCAAGAGCAATTTCATGAAGGAGCCATGCTGTTAATACTCCTGGTGGCATCCAGGGCACATGGGCACATCAGCAGTATTGGGGCATGCAAGCTTCAGTCTGTATTGTTTTGCAGTGGTGTCCACAGGGTACTAACCCAGCTTTGCTGTGTGTTTGGGATGTGCTATGTGGTTATATAACTTCTGAATCTTGTTCTGCAGCCTGTCTCACAATTATGTGAGCTCCTGAATATCCTTCAATTACTTCCCTTCCTGCTTGAATCAGCTCAAGCAGGTTTCTGCTTTCAAGCTGGCAACTAGGAATTCTGACTCTAGAAACATTCTGGAAGCATAGTGTTAGCAGTAAGCTACAGTGATCTTCAAACACTTTTTTTGTTCTTTTAGCTTCTAAATTTTTATAAACTAAAAAAAAATTTTAAACTGAAACCTCCTTATACAAGCTTACTTTAAAATCCTAAGTTCTTGTATTATAAATTTGTTAATTATAAAGAATGTAATTCCTGTTACATAGTATTTTGTTTATGTGCTTTAACTGTATTTTCTTTCAAACCTTGGAGTTGCAGATTTAACTTAAAGTTTATGGCAAAGCCCATCCTTTTCAAACCCATCAACTGACTTTATTTTCACTTTAAATATGTTACCAAGCGTTCTGTGAAAACTGCTGGAAAGTCAATCCACCATGAGCCCTAAACCTCCCTGCACATCCTTTCTGGGTGTGCTGCAAATGCAAGGCCTTGGTCATTCTTTTTACCTAGGCTAAGTGTATGTCCCTTCCAGCTCAGTTTTTAGGTAAGTAGGTGTATAATAATGACCATTTTCTAATTCTTTCAAATCTATTTCAGTGTGCCCCAGTGACTTGGAGTTGTTGATCTGTGCATCTGTGTTGGAGGGCTTTTTCTATGTATGTGTGGCAGGCTGGAAATGCTGGGGAATTAACATCCTCAGAAAGCCGGCTTCAGTCGGTGACTGACAGGAAGGTTTGTAGATACGCCGTCCCCTTCATCAACCAGGTGGGATAATTCAGGTGGGATATCTCCAGTCGCTCAACAGGTAGCTGGCTTATAGTGCCCCTTTCATTGGCTGCCTTACTCCCTGTAACACTTCTCCACTCCCTTACTGGCTTTCCCTAAATAAACTACTTGCGCTTGAATTCCTGCCTCAGGATCTGCTTTTGGGGGAACCCAAACTAAGACAGAGACCATAAATACTTCTTCCTTTCAAAGGGGCCTGTATCCTACTTGAGTTTGCGGCTAGCCATAGCCTAACTGCAGTCTTTATCATCTGATTTCATCTGATCATCTTTTACATGATGCAAAGGATGGGATGGGGCTTCTGCCCCCCTCCACAGACCTGTGCAGGCCTCTGTATATATACCTGGGTAAGCAATCACTGCTGCCGCCAAAGTTGCTTTAAAGTAGGTTGTTTACTCAAAAATGAAATACCTGTCTCTGGTACCTTAGCCAGGCTGCTGCCCTGAAGCTTCAGTTAGGCTCCATGATGCAGCAAGAAATGAAGCACAGGAATGACCCCGTTATCTGACTACAGCGCAGGAGCTCATCTTTCTCCCTGACACCACAGTGATCTAGTTGTGGCATTCAGAAGCGTGGGCTAAACTCGGTGTGGTGACTTTGGTCATGGAGAGGAAGGTTTGAGCTACCCATGTCTCTTTACTGGGGTAATTGGGTATGGGATAATTATTCTGTAAAGGCCCAGAGCTTACAGAATAAGTCACTCATGTAGGCATTGCCAATACTAGTGGCAGTCAAATACTTAAGCAAAAGGCTTCTCCAGTCTTCCCCAAATCATGTTGGGGTGATGACAGTTTACCCCACCTTTTTGTGAGAATATCCCTATCATATTACCCCTCTGAGTCCAGGGATCTCTTTATAGACCTTTCTGTTCAGAAGAGTGTCTTAGGAGTTCAGCTTGAAGCAAGGATTTATTTGTTTGTGATTTATTAAGGAATTGTTTCCAAGTGAAATCAGTAAGGAAGTGAGAGAAGCCAGAGGGGAAAGGGGAGAAACCAAGCGTGGGTGAGTTGCAGGCTAGGTTTCGCTGAGGGTAGCTTCAGTCTGACCCCACGTGGAATGCTGCTGTGTGAGTTGATGCCGTGCAGTTTTGTCCTCACTCGAGGCAAGGGAACTGGGCTTTCAAAACCTCCCACCTGTCACTCTTCAGGGAAGGCTCAGGGAGGCAAGTTTCCAGCTCATTGTGAATGAGGGAAAAGCCCAGCCAGCCCAAGGGTAGGTAGTATTCCAGAAAAGAATGTAGGTCTGGCCTCTGGAAGTAAATGCACATGAAGCCAGGAGAGAAGTGCACACAAACCATGAAAGCAATCTTAGGAAATCTGGGTGGAGCGCTGACAGTGTGCACTTCAGTGGGTGATTCAAGGTTCTAGTCCATTTAAGTTTTGGGGATATTTGAAGTAGGGAAATGTTAGGAGGGTCAGAAGATAATTCCAATTTTGTAAAAGAGATTTATAAAATGTATTTCCACTTCTTAACAAGGTGTTCAGCCCCAAAACATTCATTTGTGATCAAGGCAATTCTTTTGTTACATGGGCGGAGATAAGAAAGGGACTTGTAGAGGATCATGCACCATATAGAATAAATTTCTTGTGACAACATTAACAAAGCCTTACATGATTGGAAACATTTCTTGGCACACTTTGTTACTGGACTGTTCTTTAATATATATGTAATCCAAGTTTGCCCAGGAGTTGTCATAGCTTGAGGGTACAAAGGAAGTCATAACAATGACAACTCAGATTTCTCTGGTTCATGCCTAATCTGCCTCATGCAGGATTTCCATAACCCACTCAAAGTCTTCCTGGTCATTCTGGGAGTCCACCTGGGATTTTTTTTGCAGTAACTCACCAAGAGTCTTTTCATTTCTTCTATTCTGTGTTTCTTTATTGATCACAGAGGCTTGGGCGTTCTCTTCATGGTGGCCCTCTCTACCAGCACCAGGACTTATACCTGTAAGAGCAATGTCTGGAGGGGGGGGTGTGGGAAGAAGGGGGCTGTCTCCCAAAACTTCCAGAGCTTCAGGCTGTCAAGGTTGCCATAATGATCATCTATTCTCAATATCTTCCCTGAGCTAAAGCCATACTGCATTCAGATCATTAGTGAGGAGGATGCCTCTCTCCTTGTCTCTAGCAGAGCTTATAGTTGGGTTCTGAAGGAGTGCTGCATGTGCAGCCCAGGTCTCAGAATCCTTCTGAAAACAGCTCTTCCTTGCTTCTGTCTGTAGCTGTCTCCCTGTCCTCAGAGTTTAAACATGACCATGGGGATGGGTGAAGAAAAAGGCCCTCTTCTAGTCTCTTTCCACTGCGTGCAAATGAACTTATGCGAATAGATGACTGTAAACACATCAGAAATGCCCAGTCGGGCATTCTGAATTCTAACAGTTGATACAGCTTTATCTTAAATTATATTCCTATGAACACCCTTCCAAAGAAACACACACACACAGGAGACCTCTCTATAAATATAAATGTTGCAGAGGGGTTTCATTTGTTCCACTCACTTATTCAAAAATTTTTTAATGAAAGTTTGACATGCCAAAAAGTAGAAAAAGTTATTTGATACAGTATCAAATAAATAAGACATGCTTTTCTTAAGTAGCTAACCATTCTCCACAAGAATAGTAAACCGTGTGTGTGTGTGTGTGTGTGTATCTCACTAACTATCATAGGAAAGCAAAAAGAAAAGTATGCAGTGGTGTTTTTACCACACAGTTACTGCTGGCAACAGTGTCTCTCTTTGCATAGCTAGGCTTCTTAGGCCCATTGTAGTCAGTATTTCTTGCTGCTTGAGGTTGCCAAGTTAACTGGATATGAGGAGGACACTACTAGATGGAGAACCTTGTTTCCTGACCATTATCAGTTCTACAAACATTGGTGGCAGAGTGTCAGCTCCTGCTCTTGATTTTACGCTGTAATGACATAACTTATAAATAAATAGAAGTAGATGAGGTGGTTTTCCGTGTGGGTTTGGCTTGGCAGACATTGGAGTAGAGTTGTGTACAATTAGCTCAAGTTTTAATGGAGGCAGCATCTTGGATGGAATCACAGGAATTGCAATATTCCAATTTTAGCACTTCAGCAATTTTAGTGGATTATTCCTTGTATCCAAGAGGTAGACATCTAGCCTGTCTGTACTGTGTTTTAGAAATCCTCTAGAACTAATGCTCATTTTATACGTGGATAAACTGATTAAAGGATGTGGTTAAAAAACCTGCCCAAGATTACACAAATAACTCTATGGTAGAACTGAACCAGGACTCAGATCTCCCGAACATAATCGCCTTCCAGTCTTCCAAATTACCTCCCCACGTGGGCTGGCTGGCTTTTGGTTGCAAATAATGGAAAACCTGAACCGAAGTGGATTAAGGAAAAAAGGCAAAGGTTTATATAAATTCATGTAACCAAACTGTCCACAGACTCTTCTAATTTTAGGCTTTGTCAGAGTCTTGATTTATAGGTTCATGATGCCATCGGGACACCAAGTTCATTTTGATTCTTGCAGCCCTGTCCTCCTCTGGGTGCTGGACTCATGTGTATGCTAGATCTCCTCATGGTAGCGTTAATGGGCCTGACATTCTTCTCACACTATGTCAGGTCCCCGAAGCTCTCACAGAAGAGCACAGAAACTTCATTCATTGGAGGACTTAGTAAGTTGCTCACATTTCATTGGTCAAAATGTGATACATGCCCATCCCTGAACCAGTCACTGTGATCAAGTGCAAGATGCTCTGCTGGACTTAACATGGGGGTGGGATCTACCCTCTCAGCCACACAGCTGCTTTCTGCTGGGGATGGGTGAGGAGTTCTCCTGTGGAAAATGAGGTCCTTTTGGTTGGAAAAAAAGGGGAAATGGATGCTGTGGAAGAAGCCAACAAGTATCCACTCTTCTTTAAGATGTATTTGAAACAATTGCAACAAAGCTCCAATATTAGGATACCTAAGTAGCTCATAATTTTAGTTATATTGAGTTGAATCATAGTCCCTACATATCATAACTATAGTATCCAAAATATTATTGAAATGTCTATTTTTTCCTTTTGAGTTTGTTTGAGGTTTTTTTTTAATATAACCATGAACCTAAATTTGGAAATAAAGATTTAAAGATATTTGATATTTATAATTGTTGTCCTTTCAGTGAGAAGTCCTAAAATCTTATGGTTCAGAATATATGTATATTTTTTCCAGAGACCCATGCTCACAAACTTTCTGAACAAAAAGCATTACCCAGGACCACTGCCAACTCAAAGGACAGAAAAGCTTTTTTGAGGCTTTTCCTCCTGTGTTGTCTGCACCTGATCAGCTCCCCTACACATTTTCAAATAGCCTCTGAAAATAGACTCTTTGTACCTTTCCCAACAAACCCCGTAATTCCTTATTCTCTTTTCTTTAATAATTACTTTCAAAGTTTTACCACATCTTAGGGTGCTATACACATTGAATAGAATGAGCTGTGCAAAATAAAGATTTTGGTGTAGGTCCAAAAGAACTATGCTTTTTATGTCTGAGAAAATGTTTTAAAACTCACCGCCTACACGGCAATGAATGGTTTAATGATAGTCCTTTAAGTGCACCATCAGAAATGTTTTATAGAATTTCATGAAAGACACACTAGTTTATTTCCATGGAGAATTGGTTTCATTTTAAAGATACTAAACTAAGGAAGATTCCATACAAACAACCCATTTTCTATATAGTCTTTTAAAAGTTTCTTTTAAAGGTTGAACTAGCATTCACATCAGGGTTTGATGAATCAGAGCAGTGCTGATGATTTCAACAAGGTAATATTTTTGCAATCTTCAGTAACAGGCCAGGATTACATGGACTGTGTTAGACCTTACATAAGGTCTAATACAAGGGTACAAAACAATACATCATAATTTAGAAGCTGTGACAGTTAATGTTGTCATATATAAATAAGTAAAGTGGCTTAAACAGTGGTCTCTGATGAGCTTTGTTAGTAGGAATCAGCTTCCCGAGACTGCCAATTGTATTCACATTGATGAGATTAAATTTCTAAGTTTGCAAGGTTGAAGGTCAGATCCTGACTGGATGACTACATCAAGATGCCTGCTTTGTGGGGATCTGTCTGGGTGAGCATCACACCGGGGAACCGGGAAATCCCTAGCTCTCATGGCTCACCTTTTCTCAACTTCTCCAGCTCTGTTGTTCATGTTATTTGAACCAAGCTCCTAGAGTTATTTTATGCCATATTAACATATGAGATAGTTTACAGATATTCCCTTAAGGAAAAAAGGTATTTATTTCTGTCTTTTATTTTTGATAATATAAAGACTTAATGTTTTGCAAAAAAATATTGAGTTATTTGAGTACCCACCTGGCCTGAAACTGAAGCATCAGACAAACTAACTGGTTCTCATCCCCGCTACTGTGTGTCTTTCTCTTCTCTTTTTTCCTCCTTGCCACCTCTTTTGAATGAGCCATTTGCTGTCACTGACTCCACTTCCTCAGTGCCAAGTCTCTCCTCTCCCCCCTCCACCATCTGGCTCCCACCCCCATTATTCTACTGAAACTCTCTTCAAAATTTATGACTGATAACAGACAGAGCTTCTTAATCCTCATTTCACTTGACTTGTCTGCAAAATTGGTTGCTGTGTTTTATGACCTTCTTTTGAAAATATACTTCCTTCCTCTCCTGATGTCTAGAACCTACTGTCTCCATTTAATTTTCCTTTTTTAACATTCCCCACATTTTCATTTTATACCCCTTTCTTCTGGTGTCTTTTACTGGAAGCATTTTTTAAAAAAGAACTATAACATGGCAGATAAAGCCAATCTACTATTCTTTCCCCCTCCTCTCTGTTCTCCTATTCTGAAGTTGTATTATCATTAACATACGTTTCTACATTTGTGTATCTGCATACAGTGTATGTTACTTTGTTTTAAAACTCACATATCCGTATATCATATTATAGCATCCTTTGCATCCTGCTTTTACTGAACATTATGTATTTGAGATTAATCTATTTTGATATATCTAGATTTAGTTCATTTCAATTTCTCTGTAATCTTCCGTTTATGAATTAATAACAGTTTCAACTACCCTTTAAATACAGACTTTTCAAATTAAGACTTTTTTTTTTTTTTTTTTGCGGTACGTGGGCCTCTCACTGTCGTGGCCTCTCCCGTTGCGGAGCACAGGCTCCGGACACACAGGCTCAGCGACCATGGCTCACGGGCCCAGCCGCTCCGCGGCATGTGGGATCTTCCCGGACCGGGGCACAAACCCGTGTCCCCTGCATCGGCAGGCAGGCTCTCAACCACTGCGCCACCAGGGAAGCCCTAAGACTATTTTTTAGAGCAGTTTTAGGTTCACAGGAAAATTGAAAGGTACAGAGATTTCCCATATAACTTCTGCCCACACCACATGCATAACTTCCCCCATTATCAACATCTCCCAACAGAGTGTACATTTGTTACGGTTTATGAACCTACATTGACACATCGTAAGCACCCAAAGTCCATAGTTTACATTACCGTTCACTTTTGGTGTTGTGTATTCTGTGGACTTGGACAAATGTATAATGACATGTATCCACCGTTACAGTATCATATGGAGTGGTTTCACTGCCCTGAAAATCCTCTGTGTTCTGCCTGCACGTTCCTTCCTCCACCCCAACCCCTGGCAACCACTGATTTTTTTACTGTCTCCATAGTTTTGTCTTTTTCAGAAGGTCATATAGTTAGAATCATACAGTATGTAGCCTTTTCTGATTGGCTTCTTTTCGCTTAGTTCTATTCAGTAAAGTATGGGGAAGGACACCGGCTGAGAGATAAAGGTGGAAAAGGTCAGGTAGAACATTATGAATTTAAAGCAAAACGGTTATCTGTGTGATTCCTATGAGTACTAACAATTTCCTGTTTAGGTGCAAAAAAACGTCTGAAGCAAGGTGAGTTCATACGTGGATTGGGGTTTTGTAAGGCAAACTCAGTTGAGGGAAAGAAGGAACTGGAAGTTGAAAGTATTTGCAAAGGGGCACTATGTTGATGATAATGGAATCTGTGCTGAAGAAGGTGGGAAGTAATGACAAGGGATGGATAATAAGAAAGTGGTGGGATGAAGGGATCAAATGTCCCCACGTCATTGCAGAACCAAGTGGTTGTATGGAAGTATTTGTATCAGTGAACTGAATGCATAGCTATGCAGTAGGATGTTAGATCTTTCTATTTGAAAAGGTTCATATTTTTAAAGAGATGTAAAAGTCTGGGGTGTGACCATAAAATAGGTGACTGAAGGGGAAAAAGGAAAATGTCAATGGAATATGGAAATCAGGAAATTGAGAAGCTGGGGCTTTTTGATGGGTCATCCACTTATTGAAATCACCAAAGATAAAGGACGGAAACCGGGTGGAATAGAAGACTCTTTTCGGGGAACAGAAGACTAGTGAATGAGGAAGTGTGACTAGGAGGTTGGCAGAAGAGTGTAAGAAGGTGTAGAAAGAGTGGTGTAGCCCAATGATGTTAGCATTGAGAGAACAGTGATTTTTGCAGGAGGGAAAGTGTGATAATTTGAAAGTAGCAAGGAACATACCTAACTCAACTCCTGGCCCTGATGTTTGTTCAGGACCCAGGTAGGTTTCAAGTAAAGCAAGGAGGTGGAGGGAGTATTGGAAGAAAAGGCAACAGCTGGTGACAGGTTGGGGGTCACAGGAGACACTGAAAGGGTTTGTGTGGGAAGGGAGGGAAGTGGAGAAGATAAACAGAGTCTGTGGTTTGAGTCTGTGAGAAAAAGAATGACTTAGGCTGGGACTCCGGCAGATTGATGAGGTACTTGGGGATGTGAAAGATGATGGGATTGGTTGTGAGAGGCTCACTTTGTAATACTCTTGGTGGTGTGTTAGCCTCAGGCATTAAGTTATGGTGTGGCCTCAGGACTGGTAGTCTGTCAGGAGTTGAGAGTTCTAGAATCATCTGCCACAGTCAGTTCCGTTACCTTGGACAAGGCACCAAACCTCTGAAAACCTCAGTCTTTCCACATATGCAATGAGTAGTTTATCTAAATAATCTTTGGAACTTCTTCAGGTATTTAAAATATCTGAGAGTAAAGAAATGAGGTCATGCCACTGGTAAGTTTGCAGTACTAGAAATAAATATTCATCTTGCAAATCGATGATGTATCAGGAGCTAATATTAGGAAGAATGAGAACTATCTGAGAGTTTATGCATCTGGTACCTTTGGCTTCAAAGCATGTTAATGATCTCAACAAAACAGATAAGTGACAGAACAATTCAGCATATTTTAGAGACATTTGGTTATGCCTTCCTGCTAAAGCAAATATACTTTGTAACTCATAACTATGAGTTAGTAATAGATTTATGATCTCTCAAATGCTAAATAGTAATTAAAGTTGAAACTGAATTGCCAACCCTTATCTCTCACCCTTCTTCCATTCGTTTGTCCCCCCCATCCAAACTGTATTATTTTTATTATAACCGTAGAATAATGCATGAATGCACTTGAAAGCATACAGTCATAATTGGTGAAGGGAATGAGTTAGTAATGAAAATGCTTCTTCACAATTAATTTTTTAATATTTAGATGAATTTTCTAACCTATTTGGTTGAATTGATGGGTCAATTCAGTCAACTCTATAACCACACTAATAACCTACTGGTTAAAAACTGCTTATTTCAGTCCACATTGCGGAACAACTTTGGGTCCAATCAGATGATGAGCCCTACTAGCTGAGAAGCTTTTTTCCGAGTTTGGTGACCTGGTAGGCATTTTGTTGAATGGCTTAGACTCTTGAGGGAGAAAGGTCTCTAAGGGTAAAAGCAGCAGAGCTTGAGCTTGGTTGGGAAAGGACATTGTGTAAAATAAAAGGGGGGCAATGTGGACATTAAATATTCCTTATTTGCAAATAAAAGCGCTGTATATTGGAGCTAAAAACCTTATATATGTGAATTAATTTCACTCAATTAAACAAAAAGTTAAAGTCAGAATATTTCAGTAGATGAAACATATATTTGCATATGAATGAAAGTGATTAAGTAGTTTATCTTGTGATATTGAATGTAACTTTAAAATTTTGTTTAAGAAATATGGCATATTAGCTTATTTCATCCTAGATATTAATTATACCTACAGTTCGGGTAATTGGCCACTAGATGGCAGGGCTGTGACTAGAGTAAAGATCACAAGACAAATGGGCATTCGGTAGTCATAAGCAATTGAAAGAATCAAAACATGGAAAGCCTTGTAATACAGTTTAAAAGCATAAGTTAAGCACATACTTATGTGTTAGGATTTTTGTAAAGGCTGGAGATGTAAAAATGAATATTACATGTTTCCCATTACCAAAGAGGTGATAGTCTTGTAGCCAGATATATGTGTGGATTTTTTTTTAAGCACTCTGATAGAATGTTATAAATACTATTACAGATTTTTTTTTAAATTTCAAAGTATAATAGGAAATCAGGGACTATTACAATTAATTCAGCTTAGGATATGATGTTGAGGCAAGGAGTTCTTAGAAAATTATAGATAAGGTAAAATCTGAGAAGAGCTCATCTTTCTATAAAAAAACAAAACAAAAACATATTCTAAAGCCAAAAAGTACAAAGGAAACTTATCTTTAATTGTTATGGATAAAGTGGCAATTAAAAATTTTACATATGATTTAAAAGAAAAAAAGAAAAACTAATTTCTCTCTAATCTTTACTTCTAATCCAGTGGTTCCCAACCAGGGACAGTTTGGCCTTCCTCAGCACATTTGGTGATGTCTAGAGACATTTTTGGTTGTCACAGCTGGGGAGAGGACGCTACTGGCGTCTAGGGGGTAGAGAACAGGGATGCTGCTAAACAACCTACCATGCACAGGACAGAAAGAAAACATTACCTGACCCAAAATGTCAACAGTGCCAAGGTATTGTAAAATATAGGCACATGTATCCGAGGTTTAAGATTGGACAAGAGGACACCAGTAAAAGTTCAGTATTTAGGAATGAGTGTGGTTTGAAACGTGGAAACTAGAATTTTTGTCTCAAGATGAGGAGCAGATGAGAAGGAAAGTTCTGGTGTTTGGAAGGAAAGGTTAGAAACACCACCTTGAATTAAAGATATTTAGGCAAGCCCACTCGACAGCATTTGAATGTGTAGGGCTGGAGCAAGGACAACAGAAGTTTAATCTTGCCTTGTCAAATAAGGGCTGGAGGGTGGAGTGGCCAGAATCAGCACCATGGAACGTGCAGACCAGGGTTTGGATCTCAGCTCTGGTGTTTATTAGCTGGGTAACTCATTTTACTTTCTGAGTTTTCACTTCTTTAAAATGGGGGATTTGTTGAAAGGATTAGAAATGTATGTTAAATAGCCAGGACATACAAAATGCTTAATAAATGATATTTAACGTTATTGAGACATTCTTAGAGTCCTAACTATACTTCTCCTCCCACAGTTGTCTTCGTCCCTTTAGGAAAATTGGTTAGTCAGGATACAGCTATATTGCATCATAGTGAAAATAGAAAAACATATGAATTGTGGGATGTGAAGAGGAAAAGTGAATGACAAAACACAAGCAAAACTTTTGCAAGACATCATTGGGAGAAATATTGAAAGCTGAGACAGAATCACCAAGATCTCTGAACAATATTCCTATCCATTAGGGAGGATATAGCTGATATTTCTGTGAGGAGGTGAGGGATGGGAGGGGTTGGAGGGAGG
Source organism: Monodon monoceros (assembly GCF_005190385.1). NCBI lineage: Eukaryota > Metazoa > Chordata > Mammalia > Artiodactyla > Monodontidae > Monodon > Monodon monoceros. Next base: position 73,742,015 of record NW_021703776.1, on the reverse strand, counting down.
TGTTGCTGTGATTAGCCAGACACAGCCAAGTTAAATCCAACTCTGCTGCCCCTGCACCCACACAGCTGAACAGAACGAAGCACACAGTGATGCTCACTGCTCTCTTGCTCTCACAGCCACCATCCCCAAGCAGGTGACATTGCCCTGCAAGATACTGTATATCCCCAGTCTGTACTCCTTGTTGACTACTTCATACTTTCTGAACCTTTCTTTAAATCTTGAAGGCATCCTCCAACATAATCACTCTTAGCCAATGACCTTGGTTCCCATTTCACTGGCAAAATAGAAGCCTTCAGAGGAGGACTTCCATGAACTCTCACACCTCATCCACTTACTTCCTGCATCTGTGTGCATTCTCTCCACCTTCTTTCCTGTTACTAAAAATGAACCCAAACCATCTGTACTCTTAGCCAGGGCTGACCTCTCAATAATGTACTATATTCCATCTCTTTTCACCTACTAAAGGCATGACTCCAGCAATTCTCACCCATTCTCTTGGGTCATAATTATTCCCTCTCTTTTAGATCATTTTCATCAAAATGATCTATTTTGCTGTTATTTCTCCCATTTAAAAAAAAGCAAAAAAGTTTTATTGTACCAGCTTCACCTTACTTTTTCTCTTTAAAACAAATGTCCTTAAAAGCATGCTCTATATTGACTGGCTCACTTTCTCTACTTCCATTTTCTCTTGAACTCAATCCATTAGGCTTTCACCATCACTGCTCCACAAAAACTGCTCTTTTTAAGATCACCAATGCAATTTGTATGGTCACAAATCCAAAAATCAGCTCTCAAACCTCACCTTCCTTGAAGGATCAGCAGCATTTTACGTGGTTGGTTACATTCTCCTGCTTAAAACCTTTTCTTTACTTGGTTTCCTAGATGCCACACTTCGCTGGATTTCTTTCTGCTTTGTTTGCTGCTTCTCAATGTCTTTTGCTGTCCCTCGACACACTTCCTCTGCCAGCCTCTACACTTTGGAATGCCCAATTCTGAGTCTTAGACCCCTTCTCTTTTCTATCTATACTCAATCCCCTAATGATTGTGTCCAGTCTCATGGCTTTAAGTACCACACGCTGATGACTCCCATGTTTATATCTCTAGCTTGAATCTCCTGAATTCAAGGCTTGTTGCTCAAACTTCCTCTTCAGCATCTTCAGTTGGAGGTTTAACAGCCGTCTCAAAATTAATATGCCTAACACTAAACTCTGTATACAAACCCCCTTAACTCAGTTAGTGGAAACTCCATTCTTCCAGTTGCTCAGGCCAAAACTTTGGAGTAATGCTTAACACCTTTCTCTTTTATTTATCACATGTCACTTCTAAAGTGTCAGCAGATTTCATTGTTTGACTATTGTCAGTTATGTCTCCAATCTGCCTAATCTGTCCACATCTCTCCACCTGTGTTGTTACTTTTCTGGTACAAGTCATTCTCCTCTTGCCTGGATCATTGCAGTGATCTCTTGGTTGGTTTTCCTGTGTCTTCCTTTAGCCTCTTCTCCAAGTCTGTTTCTTACACAGGAGTCAGAATAATCCATTAAACACTTAGATCATATCACCCCTCTGCTCAAACTCTTTACTGACTTCCTATTTCAATCAGAACAAAAGCCAAAGTCCCAAATATGACTAAAAGATCCTGAGCAGTCTGGTCCCCCATTAACTCAGACCTAATCCTTTACTTCTTTCCCTTGCTCACAAGTTCCAGCCACAACTGTCTCATCACTGTTTCTTGAATACTTCATGCAGTCTTGCCTCAGGTTCTTTGCACTTGCTGTTTTCTCTGCTTTTTCACTAGATTCCCTTGTGGTTCCCCCCCACCTCCCTCTTTTCCTAAAGGCCTTTACTCAAATGGCATCTTGTCAGTGAGGCCACCTTTGGTCAATCTAAGATTTTAATACCCATCTTTTAACATTTTCTCTATTCCCCTTCCCTGCTTTAGTTTTTATCCTTAACACTTACCACTCTCTAGATACTATATATTCTATGTATATATTCTGCTTATTGTCAATCTCCCCTCTCCAAGGGGACAGAAGTTTTTGTCTCTTGTTCATTATTATAATAGCAGTGCCTAGAACAGGGCCTGCCACATAGTAGGTATTCAATATATATTTGTTCAATGAATTTCAAATGAATATTTGTTGAACGAACATTGAATGAATCTGGTAACCCTATAACAATCGCTGGGGAGGAACGTTAGAGTATTATGTGAAAGTTTCTCACATAATAATGCTCAGCAATGTAATTTGGCAAACGATATCAAAAGCATTTCCTTTCAGAATCATTAAAATTACTCTAAATCCTCCCAAGCCGTAACTGATGGACAGGGATTGACAAGAGTTGCCATATGGCATAGGCAAAACTAGAAAATTCAGTTCTCCTATGGACATGTCATGCAAGACAAGGCTGCCCCTCTTAGGGACTTACATAACTCGATTTCAAAGTTTCTTGACTAATATTTTCATTATTGATTGCTGAATAAAACAAATACCTAAAAACTTAATGGCATAAAAGAATGTTTTGTTATGACTCATAATTCTATGGCTTGACCGAGCCGTTCTTCTGCTCTACTCTGCGTTGCCCAGGGTCACGGGGACAGCATCAGTCATCTGGAGGCTTGACAGGAGCTCAGCCAGACCCTCAGCAGGGGTCTTAGTTCTCTTCCACGTGGATCTGTCCACACTGAGCTTCAAGTTACAGTGGCTGGGGTTCTGAGAAAGAAGGGAAACAGAAGCTGCTGCATCAGTTAAGGGTTAGACCCAGACAGGCACAACATGTTTTATTACGTTAGAGCAGTCACAAACCCGGTTAGAGACCACGGGAGGGGGACTCCACAAGAGGCGTGGTGCTTTGGGGGTTGCCACATTAACCCTCCACTACATTGGGGCACTTAATTAGACACCTCTGGAATGCTGGATCTCATTTCCTGGGTCTACCTCTGATTTCACCTGAGGCTGTGATGTATACTTGTGGGCAATTTCAGGCTGACTTTGTACCTCTCACTTAAAGTAAGAGCCAGATTTTTTAGCTTTCTGCCCCACATCCTCCTCTGATGCCAGGGAACCTGAAACTACAGGTGAGTTAACTTCCAGGACAACCTTGTGCAATGGCAGGTAGAAGCTGGTGAATAGATGCTCCAAGCCTCCTGTCCCTCATGCTTCTTGGTATGTCCTGGTGAATTGAGCTCCTTTTGCCCACAGTGAGAATTTTGATAATGAACCCTTACATTGGCTTTCCTATTTTCCAAGCTCATGAATTTCCCTGACCCCTCATTCCTGTGTCCTAGGATCACCATCCAAATAAACTATCTGTACTCAAGACCTTCTCTGAACTCTTTGCTGGGGGCAGGGGGCAAAGTTACAGAGGTAATTTTATCTGATAATGAGAAAAATCCTTTCATGTTTCATTTAAAGAATAAAGCTAGGCCTTGTGGAAGTGGTTGAATTTGTGCCTGTAAATTCCAGTAAAAGAGCTGATATTCTGAGGGTTGGATATGTGCTTCAGTGTATAAAGCTCATTGAAGTGAGGGGGAAGGTTTAGTCCTTTGTCAATTGGAAGACCAACTGGAGAGGATGACTCATTCTCTGTTGGCCATTCCTGCATAGAAGTTGGATGTCTCCAGTTTAGAAAGTGTTTAAATGTGCATGCAACTTTTCTTTTTCAAGATAGATAAAGCCTTACTGAAAAGACAATGCTGTCTCCTTAGGAATGGTGATTATTTAAAAATTTTTCTGTTTAGGAAAATAAAATATTTGGTACCCAAAGGCTTTAATTGTGGCCTATAAGCTAAGAATGGGGCACCTTCATCCAGTGAATAATTCAGTTTAACTGGAAGAATAAATTCTTATGCAAATTTTGGAGGAATTTCAATGTGTATGGGTGTATATTTATACTAGTAATTGAATTTATATTTAAAGAAATATAAATATTTTTCAAGTAATGTCTTTAAAATATATTTAATTTCTTTCACAATTTATTTATATCTCACCTTCTTCAAAAATGACTTACAGCTACTTACAATGATACATTAAATGTGACCAGGAAGGGTATATTAGAACTGAAATGAAAGAAGAAAGAGTAACAAGGGTGGGTCACAAAGCAAATGTGTATCCAAACATCAGCTGTGTTGCTATACTGGCCTTCCTCATGCGTACTCCACTTGAAATGAATTAGAAAAATACCTGCAGAGGGTGAAAGTTCTCCCTAAAATAGAACTTTGGATATATTCCAGCATAGAGATGCACATAAAATAGAATTCAGAAGCTCTGCTCTGTGTAGCACGGCAACAATTGATGTAGCTTAAAAACAATTTAAAGCAGTTATAACCAGATGCTCACTTCACAGAAAACAAAAATTTTCAAAACCCTCCATTTAACACCCATAGAACACCTGACTTTGAGCAGAGCTGCTTGCTCACACATTCTCCAAAATGCCCTTTATGCTTAACATTCACCAAGATAACTGAGATGACTTATTGTATTGGCCTGTTTATAAATTGGTTAAAAGTTCTGGGACATCCTCCAAAAATAACGATTTTCACCTTTAAAATGTTGGTATGTAATTCTGTTTCCTGGCAATAATGAGCCTGCAGAGCCTGTTTGTTCAGGCCACTCATGATTCGAGATGATAATATAACCGCATCATTCGTCTACAGAACAATGTTCGTGTTTCTGTTTTCCGTGGGACTGTGTCCAACTCATCTGAAAGTGGCATCTGATTATTAAGAATCGAGTTAGAAAAAAAAAAAAGAATCGAGTTAGAACAGTGAGGGTGATAATTTTGCTTTACCCTTGTGTAAAATCTTAGCTCTTCTATCAGAAGTCCATTTTTGATAAATTTAAGAATTGTTTTAGAGCAAAGATTGCTACCACATCCTGCCCACTGTCCACCACACACAGTGGGGTGTCGCTCCAGGACCTTGCTTCAGACGTGTAAGCTCTGCCACCTATTAAACCATTGATATCTCTTAAAAAAAAAAAAAAAGGAAAAAGGAATTGTTCTAGGCTGCTGTTCTAGTTAATAGTTTAAATTAATTTTATTATGTACCTAAAAAAATAGTATGTTTAATCGGCTATCAATTATCTGGGCATCCCCAGGATAACATTTGTAAACCCATAGAACTTTATTCCAAGTTATCTAGATTGATCCTACAGTTTCCCTTTGTCACCAGCTCAAGAAGCTTGGTATTAGCTCTTTTTTTTTTCCTTTTATCCACTCACCCCTAACTCCCCTCCCCCAAAACTGTCATTCCAGCTCTAGAACTTGGCTCTTTCTGAAGTCTGTTCCTTTGTAATAACAATGGCCTTATTAGCTAAACCACTTAACCTTTCCATGTCTCAGATTCCTCAGCTGAAAGCACCTACCTTCCTAGAGTTGTGGTGATTAAATGAGTTAATTTAATACAAACATACTGTAGGGAAGGGAAACATTTTTTCCCCCTACCCTCCTAAATTCTCTGGCTGAGGTCCTATAAATTGCACTAACAGAAGACAGATTAACTGGAGGAAAAACAGAAGTTTATTAGCATGTGCATTGCACAGACACATGGGAGCACTCAGAGCTGGGTAACTCAAAGGGGTGGTTAGAATTTGGGGTCTATTTACCTAACTTGGAGGGGGGAAGGAAACTTATGGAAAAGCAGATGACTCTTTGGACAGATAAATGGGCCCTTAGGGGAATATATGGGAGACATGATAGTTGGTTGTTCTGCATGTCTGGGTGTGGTGCTGGCTTCTCCTCTCCCAGAAGAGAAGATTACAGTTGCTTTCCGGAGGGGACTTATGACAATTCAGTTCTTTGGGGAGGCTCTCCTTTTAAGCAGGTAAGGAATTTCAGGAACTGAAATGTCTTCAGCTCAAAATAATCCTTATGTTAAAGTGGCATATTTGGGGATGGCATATCCTGATCCCCTTCAATATGTAAGAGCATGTAATAGTGTTGGAACGTTCCTGACAAGCTCTCTCTGAGTGCGTGTTGCTGTGATTGCAGTGACTGCTATGGTAGGATTCTCTTAGAGCATCCGTAACTGGAGGTTTGGGTCCAGCTTCCCTGTACCAGAGCCTGTGTCCACGGAGTTAAAGGTGAGGGAGATCCTCATCCCTCACCTCTCCTTCCTTCAAGATTCTGAACCAATTAGGAACAAACCTAAGAAGCAGTAGTACCGGATGGTGCAGAGACAATGTGGGTAGAAGTGGACCCCTGAGCCCCTGGGGCTGCCTGTAAGATGGGCACTTGAGGACAACCTGTCATGAGCCAAGGAGCCATGCAAGGTCGGGCGTGTCTCTCTCAGAGAACAGATGTTAGCTTCATATTTTAAAAAGCTGCAGTGCTCCTGCTGCCACTGTGAAAGCTGAGCTCTTTCCTGCAGAAGACTGTAATTCCTCTACTCTGCTTTGGCTAAGGAACAATTGAGCTTGAACCGATTTGCCTTCTGTGTTAACCTGATTCACACTTGCCTGTTTACCGTTTATGTGTGAGCTAAATCACATTACAGAGATGTATGTAGGAGACTGTTCTATGATGGTGGGACTCATGTTTGCCCTTTCGTTTTAAGGTTAAATCTGAATGTCAGCTATTTATTCCTGCTGAACAGGGTGAGTGGAAGCAGGCCTCAGCAACTGCAGGCGGGGTCCTGCAAGCTTACCAACAATGGTAGGGCGTAGACACCCACAGATTATCGGCTCTGCTAGGGAGCTGTGGAATTAGTTTAAACATATACGCAGAGTAAACTGTGTGTCCCAAAGTTTCACTCTGTTGGGTTTTTTGGTTTTGTTTTGTTTGTGCATTTTTAATATTCACAGCCACGCTGAGTTGCTTTCCTAGGCATTCCACGTTTTCTCTGAGAAAGTAATTATTTTTTTTGTTTTTATTTGTTTGTTTTTTATTGTGCTGGTCACCAAGTTGCATAGATTTTGAGTGGTCCACTCATACTCTGTTTTCCCATAAGCTCTGATAATTTTACTAGCAACACATATGTTTCATTATATAGTAGAAACACATGTATCTTGTTTGACAAAAATTGCAGCATACCAAGAGAATGTGGAGAATGGGGCTTCCCTGCTTGGTCTGACCTATTTGGTCTGTAGGCAGGTCTGTACCTTTAGTCTGTACTTGGTTTGTTTATGATATGGAAGCCAGAAGTAACAAAGAACTCCGACCTTTGTAAAATTTATGTGGAAAGAAGTATAAGAGAGAGTGAGAGATCTAGAAGAAAGGCCATGCATGAACTCTGACCTGTGATGTCATGGTTAAGAATGTGGACCCTATAGTCTAGCTCTCTAGGTTCAAATCCTGGCTCTTCCACTGATTAGCTCTGTGACCTGGGAAAGTATGCCCCATTTCCCCCTGCAGAAATACAGATGATATTACTAGTACCCATCTTCTAGACTTACACTGTAAGAATTTGGAGAAATAATCCACATGTAGTACGTTGAAGTATGGTTTCACCCCGAAGATATGTCCATGTTCTAATCCCCAGAATGTATGGATGTTACCTCCTTTGGTAAAAAAAAAAAAAAAAAAAGGGCTTTGCAGATATAATAAAGTTAAAGATCGTGAGGTGAGGAGATCACCTTGGATTATCTGGATAAATCAAATGACAAGTATCCTTATAAGAGTGAGGCAGAGGAAGGTTAGACCAACAGAAGAGGAGGCAGCTATGTGGCCAGGGAGGCAGAGATGAGAGTGACTGGGCCATAAGTAAAGGGATGCTGACAGCCACCAGAAGCTGGAATAGCAGAGAATCGGTTCTCCAGTAGAGCCTCGCAAGGGAACACAACCCTATCAACATCTTGATTTCAAACTTCTAGCCTCCAGAACTATGAGAGAATAAATTTCTCTTGTTTTAAACCAAGTTTGTGGTAGTTTGTTATAACAGCCAAGGGAAATAATACACCATACAAACCATGTAAAGTTCCTGGCCTGTAGCAAACCCTCAGTAAATATTAGGTATTATTATTACCCCTGAACAATAGAAAAACGTGGCCTAATGGATAGTGGTTTCTTCGTGGTCTCTCCGATCACTTAAGTCAGTCCTCTTTGCATGAGGAGTTGCTAGTACTGACAGTTGCTAAGAATGGAAGATTTTTCTTTGGCACTTCTGAGAGGGCAGAAGTGTTTGTCAAAGTCTCCAACACTTTCTTTAGAGAAAGGAAATGTTGATGGCAGTTCCTACACTTTGAGCCAAGGCAGGCACACAGTGCACAGATAATGAAGTTTCTATTTATAACATGGACTCGTACAGATTCCTCCACCGGAAGAACACTGGCAGTTGGACTACAGATCCCACATGTGTCCAAATATATTTTGTGTGACTTAGCCAATCTCAAGGCTTCCTGGAGCTGCAAACACAAGCAGATGGGCCTGGCAGGGGTGACACCACAGCCTGTTTGCTGAAAGCTTCCTCTGGAAGCTTCTTCTTGGAGAGGGATTGTGCATATTAAGTAGGGTGACCACGACCATGCGTCTGGTTTGTCTGGACTGTCTTGTGTTCTCCTGTTGTACTAGCACCTCAAATGGTTTAGCATTTGTCACCGTCAAAAATGTCCCAGTTTAGATGATAAACTATGTGCTTACTTTGATGTGGAGACACATCATAGTCAGCCTGCCAAGGAACAAGATCTAAAATCACGGGAAAAGATTTCTTTCCTAATAAGTTAGGTAATTTTGTAAGAGTAACTCTAAAACTGACAGAGGTAAGGATGGTAGATCCATTTATATCTCTGTAAGATATTTTTCCCCTCATGGCTGGAAAATTAAAAGGCCCCAAAGGCCAAGTATAGAGAAATGGATAATGAGAAATCCAGAATTCTAGCAGACAATATTAAAAGTGCTTAACATTTTGGAGATCTTACTATCAGGGTCCCAATCAGCCAAAATGCATGAGGGGATTCTTGGAGAATGCAGATCATGCTCCAGATCTACCAGGGTTAAAAAGACAAGCTCATTGCTGGTGCTGTGTAGCTCTTGGTCTGAAAGGGTACCATTTTCTGTGGAGCAGTGCATCCCACATCCAGCTGTCAAAGCCCACCTGGGCTGAGATGGTGAATAAGTCTGCAGGATTTCTGACTGACCATTATCCCCACTGCATTGAGGCTCACTGGTGAGATGGCTGGGGTCAGGCAGTGGAGCAGATCTCTCCATCTGGAGGGAGTGAAGTGACCTCCCACTTTCTGAAACTTTGTGATATGCTCAAGGTAGCAGGGTGGAGAGGTAGGAAGAAGGCAGAAAGATGACTTAATATTGGGGAAGAATCCTTTCAATGGGAAAATCCTTCTCCCAATGGAGGACACAAAGCCAAGGAGAGATTTAGGTTAAAGAGGGAACTGTCTATGATCAGAATTATTAGTGTGGCTTAGATCCAAATTTGATAAAGTGTCTTTGAGGGAATCTAGTTTTCTCAGGATAGCATCCTGTACTCTCCAGGGATGAAGGAAAAAGATTGGAGAAGCCCAGCCCATCCATATCCCTGTAATTTCAGAATGTGGGGGAGTGAAGGAGGTTAGGGACAGGGTGATAGAGCTAAAGGGGAGATCTAGACTGTGATCAAAAAGTAGGAAAAAAGATACAAACTGTGAAAATATCATACAACGTGTAATAATGCTATATATTGTTGGTAGACGCATAGATAATAAAATTATACCAACATGCCTGGGAAGAGTACTCATCCACTAGAAGGAAACAATTATTCCTGGGGAGATGGATAGGGGACAGAGATGGGCCCACCCAGAGATGGGTGGGAGTTGTCTCTGTCTTCATTTCCCAAAATTATGTTGGAAGCGATGACTTTGAAAGCAGTGACAGGAACCTGACTTCCATGTCCCTACCCTCCTGTCCCTGTCCCTCTAGAGCTCCACTACTCCTGGCTCCACACAAGGTTCAGGCCAGAACTGTGTATTCTTGGGTGTCAGGTTCACCTTGCTCTTACCTCCTAGCAGGCAATTGGCAAGATTTGCCTAAAACCCAATTATTATATATTTTGGATACCATAGATTCAAAGTCACATATTTTCTCATGGGGAGAATGATGTGAGGTTTTAGTAAGCAACTTTTTCATCCAATCAATGACCCATATACAGAGGGCGTTAATGGCCCCAGAAAAAGCTCAGACTGAGCAGGGAGTGGAATGTGTTGGAGAGAATGCAATAAACATGTGAGTACATAGTAAGAAATGGGTTAGACTACATGGAAAGGGTTTTCCTTTGTTTATAATAAGGACTCTCTCCCGTTTTCATACTCCTCCAGACCAGTGGTTCCCAAAACGTGGTCACCAACTGGCAGCATCGGCATCACCTGGGAACTTGTTAGACATGCAGATTATTGGGCCCAACCCAGACCTGCTGAATCAGAAACTCTGGGGGTAGTGTCATCAATCTGTGTTTTAACAAGCCCTCCAGGGGATTCTGAGGGACACTAAAGTTTGGTAACCACTTCTGCAGACTCACTCCTTGTTGCCCATGATGAAGACAAGCCATTAAAAATCACCACACGATTGCTTTGTAGAGGAGACAGATGTCGAATTATAATGTTGTACACCTGAAAACTTACATGTCCTACACCAATTTTATCTCAAAAAAAGTTAGAAAACTAAAAAAAGTTACCACTACCATCCTAACAATCCTTATCCCCACCACTGCATCCCGTCCAACAAAAAGAAAAAAACAGGAGAACAAAGAGGGTTAACAAAACCGAAGTGAAGGACAGGCCTAAACTAGTAATTGGAGTAAACTATTGGAGAATGGTAATGGTAAAGCAAACAAATTAATCACAATGATTTTAGATGACAGAGAAAACTAAAAACAAGAACTAAGATAATGCTAAAATTAAAATTCAATAAAATAAGTTAAAAATAGAATAAGAGGAATATCAGTGAAATTTTCCATAATAATAATAACATCTGCCCATCTAGTGCCTCCTTCATATCAGGCACTGTGCCTTAGCTTAGAAGGTGCCTCTTCTAATTCATTTCATTCTCCCAATAGCTCCATGAGGAAGGCCCATTACCATCTCCATTTTACAGCAAGAAAAGGAAGGCGCAGAAAGAGTAGGTACTTTGCCCGAAGTCACACAGCTTGGTAGGTAAAGTGAAGAGCAGAAGTCAGCTAGGAAAGCAATGAAAAACATACCTATGAAGAGTGGCCTTGGGCTTCCCTGGTGGCGCAGTGGTTGAGAGTCCGCCTGCCAATGCAGGGGACGCGGGTTTTTGACCCGGTCCGGGAGGATCCCACATGCCGCGGAGCGGCTGGGCCCGTGAGCCATGGCCTCTGCGCCTGCGCGTCCGGAGCCTGTCCTCCGCAACGGGAGAGGCAGCAACAGTGAGAGAAAAAGAGTGGCCTTGCTAAAAATAAAAAGAAAGCCCCTGAGGTTAATGAGTTTAAAATGAAAGGTCACAACTTAACAGAGGAAAAAATACATGGGTGGGGTGGGAAACAGAGGAGAAACAAAACAGAACAAGGTCCCTAACAGAGTGGGGAGGTGGGTGTGCCTTCCTAGGGCCTGAGGCAGAGGGTCCTACTTGCCTGGGTGAAGAAGCGAGGAGTGGAGAGCTGGGCACACCCTCATCACCTTCCCTTCCACTTAGCTCCCTCTCAGGACCTTTCAGCTCTCCACAGAAGCTGGGAGCGGATCTTCTTAGACCCACAAATCTCTCTACATCATAAATATCATGCCTGTTACAGTGACAGAACCTCATTTGGTTCTTTTTTACCAAAGGTAGAAAACCCTTGGTCTGTCCTGGTTAATTAGTTAATTTGATTTGAATCGGTTCAAAGTTTTTGGTTTTTTGTTTCCTTGGAATCTTGGCTATAATGGCTTCATTTTTTGAAGACATACATTTTCCACTAACCATCCAGCAAAGAACCCTAAGCCCATTGAAATAACTATTACTATTAATTGGGTTTAAGGACAATTGAGATAGCTTTTCTATTTTAAGTTTTGTTAAGTGTTTTTTCCCCTCCTTGTCTTATTCTGACTCTTCAATGAGGAGGCACTATTATGAATGTCTAAGAGCAAAGAAGGAATATCCGGGCAGCTCACACCCCGGCGATGCCCAGACCTCCAAGGTGAGGAGAGAACGAGGGCTTTAGTTTGATGCATCCAAATGTGTCCAGGTGCAGCCAAGGGCAAGCTGCCTACAGCTGTGTCTAATGACAGTAATTGGCCTAAACGCTGGTGGGAAGTTTGTTTCTTTCCTCCCGGAGAGGCCAGAAGAGAAGAGAACACCTTCCTAACCACAGATGAGCAGAGCGGGGTAAAATGATCACATTGGAGGTAAGACTGCAATTGGGGGCGACCATCTCTATGGAATGAAAAACTGATACTTGCACTACTTTTGAAAAAAAAGTGTTTAGAATTCATGTTCTTTTCTACTAAAAGAGAAAAAATGTTGGGAATAATAAAACTGAAAGGGAAAGATTAATTGTGCAGTATTAATATGGTTCAGAGTGGGTACGTTTTCATTAACCACATTTTGATTCGGTAACATCTGAATATAGTACAAAAATTTTAAACTACCAGCAAACATGCTGTTAAGATGAACTCTCCCTTTCACCCCTATACCCTGGTTCTCTAGGTTTTTCCCACTTAGGAGGCAACCAAATATATACTGCTAAATTTCGTTCAAAGATTTTTAAATTGTTTAAGTTATTGGTCAATTATTCTATATTTCGTTTTATTTTTAGGGAGGGAGCACACTATGGGTTGCCCTGTGGTCATTTTTCTGTGCTTTTTCTTAGCAAATGCCAGCAAACAACCTTTCTTCTGCGTTCAATAATCCCTGACGAGCCAATACTTCCATGTTGTAGATGTACCTTTACTCTGAAATAGGATTTTCTAGATTCTGGGATAGGCATGTGGGTGGAATCTAGAATGTCTTTTGCTATTAAATACAGCTTGACAAAGGGATTTTTAATAAAATATGTTGGAGATGCCATAAGGTTGGCCTTAAGAAAAACATGAGAGAAGGAATAATAAAAATGATGACTGTTACAGATGGTCCCCAGCTGACAGTGGTTCAGCTTGATTTTTCGACTTCATGGTGGTGTGAAAGTGAGATGCATTCAGTAGAAACCATACTTCGAATTTTGAGTTTTGATCCTTTCCTGGGCTAGTGATGTGGCGGTAGACACCCTCCTGGGATGCTGGCAGCCGCAGCAAGCCGTAGCTCCCAGTCAGCCACACAACTGCAAGGAGAAAAAACCCGCACCCTTGTAACCATTCTGTTTTTCACTTTCAGTACAGTATTCAATAATTTACACAAGATATTCAACACTTTATTATAAAATAGTCTTCATGTATAATGATTTTGCCCAATTGTAGAGGAATTTAAGTCTTCCAAGCACGTTTAAAGTAGGCTGGGCTAAGCTATGATGTTTGGTAGATGTTGTGGTTTTTTAAAAATTAATTTATTTTTGGCTGTGTTGGGTCTTTGCTGAGCGCAGACCTTCTCTAGTGGCGGCAAGCGGGGGCTGCCCTTTGTTGAGGTGCATGAGCTTCTCACTGCAGTGGCTTCTCTTGTTGCGGAGCACGGGCTCCAGACAGACTTCAGTAGTTGTGGCATGTGGGCTTAGTAGTTGTGGCTCATGGGCTCTAGAGCGCAGGCTCAGTAGTTGTGGCACACGGGCTTAGTTGCTCCACGGCATGTGGGATCTTCCCGGACCGGGGCTCGAACCCATGTCCCCTGCATTGGCAGGCTGATTCTTAACTACTGCACCACCAGGGAAGTCCCAGATGAAGTGTTTTAAATACATTTTCAGCTTTAGATGTTTTCAGTTTACGATGGGCTTATTGGGATGTACCCAGGTCGTTAAGTGGAGAAAGAGCTTTATTTATCTAGACCTACTGTGTGCTGAGTCCTTCAATGCATTACTTCAAAATTTGAAGTTTAGATACAGCAACTTGAAAAGGCATTAGCATGCTTGTTTAAAGGTTCGGAGATTTACCCAAGGCTCTACAATTGGTGACAGCCAGAATTCAAACCCAGGCCTTTCTAGTTCCAAAATCTGTGGGCTTTCTCTTTCACCTGTTGTTTCTCATGCTGGCCCATGTTACCTCTTACAAGGGGATGGCATATGAAACTGCCGAAATCACAAGAAAGAAAACAAAACAGGACTAGTGTTGGGAAAAAATATGAGAAGAAACCATGGGGGCTCAAACAGAGGCTGGGTTATTTTTAAAAACCTTGTTAAAAAGAGCTATTCCGTGATTTATATAGCATCACGAACTGAAATTTACCTTTTTCTATCGTCACATCTGTAGTAGTTGTAAGAATTCTGTTGTCACTTTAGATCCCCTCTGGGAGAAGAATGGTTTGTCTTTCTTTCTGGATGTTTGTGCTGTGGTATCTGGATGGTTGTACTGTGGTGTCAGCTGAAACTGATTCTGAAACTGATTCCTGGACAGTTGACCCTAAGTTTTGTGATTACTGGTGGGGTACCTGTGATAGAATATTTTAATGGTTTTGCAAGAAAAAGAATATAATAGTTATCTATTTTTGCATAACCAGTTATCGTAAAACTTAATGGCTTAAAACAACAACATTAACTATGTTACAGTTACTGTGGGTAAGAATTCCACGTGCCTCTGCAGCTCAGGACCTCTCACAAGTTTGCAATTAAGGGCTTGATTGGGACCACAGTCATCTCAAGGGTCGACTGAGGGAGGATCCACTTCTAAATTCACTTGTGTGGCTGTTGGCTGGACATGTGAGTTCCTCACCACAGGAGGCTCTCCATAGGGCAGCTCACAGCAGGGGAGCTGGCTTTCCTCAGAGCCAGCAAGCAAGAGAACAGGAAGGGAGCCCAACACTGGATTTATAATTTTCTATAACCCAAAATTGGGAGTAGCATTTCTCCTCCCTCCCCTTCCCCCGCCCCCCTCCCCTCCCCTTCCCCCGCCCCCCTCCCCTCCCCTTCCCCCGCCCCCCT